>NC_134404.1:332102945-332412945 GCF_038048845.1 Mixophyes fleayi | reverse complement strand
AAAAACCCCAGTAACAATGACAAATGAACTAAAATGAAGAAAAAGGGATAACAACAAGGTGTGATGAAAACATTTGAGACTTCATATAAATTGTTGTACCGTTGGTATTACGTTCCCTTTAGCTTGCATAGAATTTTCCATGACATAGTTGCATGTGCTAGAGGGAATATTCTTTACCAGGATCTTTCAACCATATATATGGTGGTCTTACCTGAACTTCCAAGAGTTTTGGAGAGCTATAAAGAGCTTAATACACACCAGGGGCTAGATTTACTAAGCTGCGGGTTTGAAAAAGTGGGGATGTTGCCTATAGCAACCAATCAGATTCTAGCTGTCATTTTGTAGAAAGTACTGAATAAATGAAAGCTACAATCTGATTGGTTGCTATAGGCAACATCCCCACTTTTTCAAACCCGCAGCTTAGTAAATCTAGCCCCAGGTGACCTTCTACTCTCTCCTATTACTTCCTATCTTTGGCTCCCCCCTTGGATTCACCAACCATCAAACTAAGTTTACTCATCACATGGTATTTGTATATTTCCATTCTTTTTGTTGTACTACTATATATATATGTCTATGCCTGTTCCCTGTGGGCGTTTACCCCTTTCTTACCCTCCCCTTCTCCTTCCCTTCCCACTTCGTTAGTCTTCTCATTTTATCATTAACCTCTGGTTGACTTCCCCTTTAAGGTATAGCCTTGATCCTTACACAGTCCGCTATGTACTCTTCAATGTATGCTCATTTTATTAGATTGGGTCTGTTTTTATCTTGTGTCTTGTCAACCTTGTAATATATAAAGACAGCGAAAAAAAACAACAAATTAGGCGCTAGCGGGTAAATCTTTTAAAGGTGCCCAACCAACAGCTGATACATCACAAAGCAGACACTGAATCAGCTTAGATAATCAGAGGGTTACAAACACATAAAAAAAATCACATATCGTGACACATATTCAACACGCTAGTATAAGCAAGTAATACAATCCATAAAACAAGATCAATAAATAAAAATAAAAACATAAAACCTCCCATTAAATAATGAGCCGGCTCATATAATTTATCATGTGAACCCGGGTAAGCTTTATTTTTGCTTCAAACACTCATATGGCCAAACTTCCTGTATATCCAAAACCAAATTGTGTTATGTAATTAAACTTCATTATCTTCAAGTGAATCTATGTAAAACTTTATATATTTATATACGGGGTTCACAGCTCCAGTGTGTTTAGCCTTTTAACCGCCATTCATTGCTGGATCAAATACAAAATATATGCTCTTTAAGGAACAGTCTTTGTTTAGGAATAAATGGTTCAAATCCGATAAATCACTGTTAGGAAACCCTTCCCTTCCCGCTTTGTTAGTGTCACACGCCGGTCCCATAGACAAGTACCGGCATTGTTACCTTCTTCCTGGAAGTGGTGATCTAGGTTATTAAACCTCTTTTTTAAGGCAACATCTGTATTTGGTTCTGCGCATGTGCCGCCTGACACCCTCACTTCTTACCTCTTACCTGTTCCTATTGGTGCTAGGATTTTGGAGCGCTATTTATACCTCCCATTGTCCCTCTGTCCAATGTCTGTTCTTCGAGTTACATAGTATCTCTATGGACTTGGCTTCCGTTGGTTTGTCTCCGTTGCTGTGCCTTGCTTATTGTCCTGGATCGGCTGTACTCCCTTGTCCGGACACTACTTCTGAACTACCCATTGCACCTGGTCTCCTAGCTGCTGCTCTGGGATCCTCATCTACGGACCAGCTAACTCAAGGCCTCTGCTGCTTCATCGCTGGGAGACGCCGCTGTATCAAGTAACTCACATGTTGTTCCAATCATCCTGCATTTGAGCAGCTAAGTCTCGTTTCTCCGGCACATTGAACTGCTGTTAACAAACTACCTGGGGTACTTGTACTCCTGGCCGCTAATCCGAAATCACCATCTACGGATCAGCTAGGCTAACACCATTGCAGCTTCTGTGCTGGGATTGCTGTTGTAACCAGTAACTCACCTGCTGCCAGAATCATCATTCACGGATCAGCTAGATCAACTAGGACTGCGGCTGTACCAGTAACTCACCTGTTGTTTGACTCACCACTCACGGATCAGCTAAGTTCTATTCATATATTTAACTGTCTCTGTAACCAGCAACTCACCTGTTGCTAGAATCATCTCTAATGGATCAGTTAAAGTTCTACTCCATGTCTGCCTCTAGTTGAACTACTGCTGTACCAGTGATTCGCCTGCTAGCCTCTGAGTTATTATTTATGGATCAGCTACGTTCTACTTCATCACTGTTTTCATCTGAACTGTAAACTGTGTCAGTGATTCCTCAGCTGTTACTTTGAGTTACCATTTCTGGATCAGCTAGTCCTTATCCTTGTTACCGCTATTGTTGAACTGTTGCTGTATCAATGATTCTCTTGCTGTTATCCTGAGTTACCAATTACAAACCAGCTAGTTCTAATCTATTCTCATTGACTATCTGAACTGTTGCTGTATCAATGATACTTCTGCTGTTACCCTGTGTCACCAATTACAGACCAGCTAACTCTAATTAATCTTCATTGGGACTGTTACTAAATCAGTGATACTCCTGCTGTTGCCCCGAGTTACTAACTCGCTGTTTCTGGCTTCACCATTAGTCTGTCAACGCTCATACGGGAGGAGCAGCGAAGTCCATACCCCCTTGCAGGGGTCACTGGTGAAAACCCCCTACCTATTAGACTCCGCGCTCCTAAGTGTGTACCACTCACTGACAGAGACAAGGGATCCACTAAATATCTTCCCGGAGCATGACACATAGATTGTAAGCTTGCGAGCAGGGTCTTCTCCTCTCTTTGTCTGTTTTACCCAGTTTGTTTGTTAGTTTACTGTGTTTGTCTCCAATTGTAAAGCGCTACGGAAATAAATGACGATGACCATTAACCCCTGGTTGACTGCCCCTTTAAGGTATAGACTTGATCATTATACAGTCAGTTATGTACTCTTCAATGTATGCTCATTTTATTGCATTATGTCTGGTGTCTTGTCAACCTTGTAATATATAAAATAAAAGAAGAGATTCTGCAGGTGAGCGAAGCATATCAAGATATGTACTTTCAAAAGAGATGAATTATTAATGACTTTTCAAAGTTTAGTTAATGTAAATTTTTAGTGACGTAAGGAAGAGTTATACAGAGTTACAATTCACTCAGAAGTGCTATTTTCCTACTTAATAATACAGTAAGCACAGTACGTAGTGGAATTTCATTGCATGTGTACAGCATCCAGTTTATAAATGATGGCATGCATTCAGTGTTGGCTTTCTTGTTGCCTCATTAAAAAATAAAAATCCCATGTTTTTCATGTTGAAATTATTGTTTTGTTAGAACCGCTTTGGTTAATCCCTTTGAAAACTCTTAGGCTGGGCCCTTGTGGATTTAATGACTTCCTGCTGGAACACGAAACACGAATTCTGGAAACCAGATCTGCCAAATAACGACCATCTTTTCTTTTCACAACGTAGTTAAAATATGACAGTGAGAGCGATGTTTCAATATCCAGTTCCAAACATTTATAAATGGTAGTAAATTGTATGTCAACAAAAGAAAAGGTTTAAATAAAAATACTACTAATAAAAAAATATATATTTATAACAGTACCAAATCCTCGAGTAGTACAATGTAAAATATAATTGTTCTCTGCTGTCAAATCACTGCAAGGCCCAGTCAGTGGAGCATACAATATCCAAATATATTTGTAAGTCTAGGCATTGCATAGTGGGTTTTGCCCCATTGTAGAGGAGACTGCTAACACCACCCCAGGGGAAGGGTCAGAGGATATAAACATTCCACCCCAGGGAGAGTATAAAAATGTCCTGGTGCAATCTCAGTGGATAGATACATATGTGTGGAGAGATGTATGAGCATTCTTGAGAGTAGCGATAGTAAAGAGCTTTGAGTATACTGATTGAATAATGATCTTCACTAATCGAGATAGGGAAGGGATGGACTGTGAACATTGTACAAATCAAGTCCAAGTTTAAGCCCATGAACATAAACTTGACCTTGTGACAGTCGATATACATAGAGCGCTGTAGTCGAGTTATACATTAGCCATGTGGTGCTGTGGAGACATTGAGCACATTTACTAGAATTCTAAAACCAATCGCCCAACAAACCCAAAACTGCTAATTCAACCTACTCGGTAAGAGTTGTGATGGTAGGGAACCCAATCACATGGCAAGAGCCTGGGTGCCTGTGTAAAGTGACCATGGCCAAAGAGACAGTGGTGAGCACAGGGCATTAGAGAGATGTAGGAAGGAACAAGCTTATGTTGTGGAACTATAAGTGCAGTTACAGAGAATAGACAATAGAGACAGTGATTATCCCCAGCTCTTGTGTAACATGATAGGCACAATGTTGAATCATGTTGCAACTAGTAAGTATGTGCTGGAGGTCAATGGACTTTGTCAGCAGGTGGTCTGGGGCCTTATTATTATAATTGTGTTGATCCACTTGTGATGTCCTACTGAAAAATTGATTTTCAAACTTGCATACGCAAGGGGCCCTTTCCACTTCCTAACCCACAGAGCCCAAGGATTGAAGGAGATTCAGTTGGCCTAGAGGTACCCTGAGCAGAAGGTAGGTGCACCATTACAAAATGTTGTCCAATTTGGACACCTAGGGGTAAATATATCATACCCCGATTTTTGCAACTCGTGGGAGATCGGCGTTTGAGCAGCTTAAATTTAAAGCGGCGCTGCCTTGTAAAGGGAAACCTTTACAAGGCAGCGCCGCTTTAAATTTAAGCTGCGAATTATCAACGATTGGCAGTAGGACCTGAGCACTGTTTAGTGCTGGGATGTATATAGGAAATGAGGAGGGGGCAGCACAGAGTGGGGGTATGGGGACTGTCTTTTAACAGTGGCAATTATGTGTATCTGAATTGTGTTATTACATTACTTGGAGCACGCCTGGAAATTGCCTTCTGTGCTAGAGTGCAACAAGCACGCTCAAATCAGGTCCCATTAGAAGTATTGCAAAATCAAAGTCCTTATGCGGATTGGGTTTGAATGTATAGGCAAGTAATACTACTGAAAATGCAACCTCTCAATTAATTTATCTCATTTCACTAATCTCGCTCCTCCTCCTCCTCATCATTTATTTATGTAGCACCAGCAAATTCCATAGCGCTTTACAATTGGGAACAAACAGCAATAAAACAATACTGGGTAATACATACATACAGGGAGGTAAGAGAACCCTGCTCACAAGCTTACAATCTATGGGACAATGGGAGTTTGATACACAAGGGAAAGTGCTACATCATATTGCACATTGATCGAGATAGAATGCAAAGGTAAAAAGTATTGAGTGGGCTCTATGATCAGTTACACAGCAATGGTGGTCAGAGGGCTGTTGTCTTGTGGAAATAGGCTACCCTAGGGAGATTAAGATGCCGGTTGAGGAATATTATAAGCTTGTCTGAAGAGGTGGGTTTTCAGAGAACGATTGAAGGTTTGAGGACTAGAGGAAAGTCTTACTGTGCGAGGGACGGGATTCCACAATGGGTGCTGCACGAAAAAAAGGCCTGTAACCGAGAATGGGAAGATGTGATGAGATTGGAAGAGAGTCGCAAATTTTGTGCAGAACGGAGATGTCGAGTTGGGAGATATTTTGAGACAAGTGAGGAGATGTATGTTTGTGTAATTTTGTTGAGGGCCTTGTATGTTAGTAGAAGAATTTTATAATGGATTGCAACAGTCGATGCGGGAGATGATGAGTGCATGAATAAGTTATTGCAGTGTCTTGTGTGAGATATATGTACATATTCTGGAAATGTTTTTAGATGTATGCAGCATGATGTAAATTTAGAGTTGGTGTGGGGAACAAAAGATAGTTGCGAGTGAAGGATTACACCTAGGCAACGAGCTTGCGGGGTGGGATATATGGTCATTATGTCAACAGAAATAGAAATGTCAGGCAGGAGGCTTCTGTTTATGGGTGGGAATATTATTAATTCTGTTTTTGAAGGATTGAGTTTTGAGTTGGCGAGAGGACATCCAAGATGAATTGACAGAAAGACAGTTAGTAACGCGAGATAGCACAGATGTCGAGAGATCAGGAGAGGATAGAGAGATTTGTGTATCATCCACATAGAGATGATACTGAAATCCAAAGGAGCTTATTAGTTTTTCAAGAGAAGCGGTATAGATTGAGAAGGACAGAGGACCTAGGACTGAGCCTTGTGGTACTCCGACTGATAAAGGAAGCGGAGCAGAGGTGGATCCAGAGAAATTAAGACTGAAAGAGCGATTAGATAGGTAGGATGAGAACCAGGATAGGACAGTGTCTTGAAGACCTAGGGATTGTAGCGTTTGTATGAGAAGAGTGTGGTCAACAGTGTCAAATGCAGCAAAGAGATCCAGGAGAATTAGTGGAGAGTAATGGATCCTCAAAATGAAATCTCATTTCGGCGCTACTCCCAAAAAATAGGCTCAAGAATCTGTCTACTCCGCACTTCGCTAAGAAAACCTTCAACACCTACTCAACTTGAGGTTCCCAGCAGGGCCGAAACTGCATTTACACTGAGGAGCCACCTTTTTTACTCTTCGTATGTTAGCTCTATTGGCTGTTACTCAGTACTAAAGAAGATGCGTTTGGCTGTTACTCAGTACTAAAGAAGATGCGTGGGAGACAGGCCCATAATACGTGTAAAGAGCATTAGTCAACACAAATAAATGTGGGAAAAATCCTTTAAATAAATAGTATTAAAAAAATCTAAAAAAGCGTCAGAGTCAAGCTTTGGACCTCTCAAAGTTACCTGAATTTCAGTCGCTAGGCTTGCAGCAGATTACAAGTGATGACGGCTGTGTATACATGCTAGAACATGTGTTTGCAATCAGAAGCAACTGTAACAATGTATTTTATGTACAATAGACATTAATAACATCCTAATAAATGTATTTTATTGGGGGTGGTGAAAACTTTTTTTATTTTTTAATGTTTTGTCATTAATGACTATATTATTATACACTGACTTTATTTTAGCAGTCTATTATTTTTTATGTGCATTCTTTTGTGACTTGATATTCTACTTATGTGTTGGACGTATCCTACAGTGTATTGTCTGTCAGAGCACAGCGAACGTAGACCAGTGTTCATCACCACACGTATCTTCCGATCCGCTCCTTGTTGAATACGGATGTGCATATACCCGATTCGTTTTGCGTTTGTTAATGAATCAGGCCCCAAGTGAATGGGGAAAGGAAGAATTACAAATAATTAAAATAGGTATCCTCAGATTACTCTTAAGATGCACAAGAACAAATCATTTTGGCTTTTCCATTTGATTACTTACCAAAGCTGCCCCAAATCGCTTTTGTGCATGCAGTGAGTACAACACAACCAGCAGCTACGATCTTCTGGCGTGCGTGCCAGTTTCCGGCGGCTTTGAAAAGTGGAGATGTTGCCTACAGCAACCAATCAGATTCTAGCTGTCATTTTGTAGAAGAATGTACTAAATAAATGATAACTAGAATCTGATTGGTTGCTATAGGCAACAGCTCCACTTTTCAAAACCACTGGACGCTCTCAGCTTGATACATTTACCTCTTGGAGTCTAAACTGCAATTAAAAGATCTAACCGGCTAATAGTATTGAAGCAATATTTGCATAATATATAAAACAACAAAGCAACTATTTAGTCAATGTTTTCCATTTCTCATGACAAATAATCATAACATTATATACAGAGGTATTTTTTCTACAGCAAAAATCATTACATTATGCTTCATCTAATTTCTGACTACTGTATATTTCCAGGAAAACTATAATCAGAGAACAAATCAGACACAATCAGATATAATCCCAAGTGAGTGTAGAATTGCAGTCACTAGTTCACACCTACGACAGAGAGCTTTGACACATGAAATGAGGTAATATTTTCTTAATTAAAATGTATGTTCTTTTTTTTTTTTTTTTTCTTGTGCATAAATCACAACTGTAAAGTTTTCTGTAGTGTTTGATCTGACCGTCTTGTGGCAGGAGTAAGGTCATACTGGAGTCCAACATTCTTGCAACTCACTGAGATAAGCTATTTTAAACGTAATATTTATGGTGTGTTACATAGATAACCGTTTATAGAACTGATACTGCTCATTGTAAAGAATGATACACTAATATACACTGTAAAAATAAATATTCGTATTGCATTCGTCTCTATAACATACTTTGCAAATAACAAGCGACCACGAAGTAAACATTAGTATATTTAGTGAACTTACCAGTTGCAGATTTTTAAGTGTTGTTCGATTTTGGACGACTTATTATATTTTACATTTTTAAGTTGAGTTGAGCAGCATCAAAAGTGTAGTTTTATTATATTTTGATCTACTTTACGCTGCTATCTTCTTCTATAATTCTATAAAACAAACACTGTGTAAAACAAGTCATGAAATAAAGTCTCTAAAAGTCTATACAATCAACAGAGCTTCTGATACGCAACCCTTGTATGTAAATATTTAAAGTGGTACTTGTTAAGTATAACCAGAAGCAGATGTCTGAGCCTATACTCGGTTTCGGTAATTTATTTAATGTTTATTATTTCTCCTTTTTTTTTTATCCCAATCTCCTTATTTTCTCCTTTATAAACTGCCCCTGAAAATAATCATTTCAGCTGCCTTAATAGTTTTCATTTTTTTCCCCGGGAGAAACGCTTCCCTGCAGATTTATTTTTTTAAAAAAAATAATGAATGAGGAAAACTTTTATGGAGCATTGATCGTAGCAATCTGTTGTAAAATGAAGTACTTTCATATCTGCTGTAATATCTTCCATATATGTACTTGTCAGGAGAGATAAACGTGTTTTAAAGGGGCTGAATTCGATATAAGTAATTGTAGAATCATGACACTTAAGCATGTCACTAAATTAGTTAGCCCCACATTGCCATGATTATAGCCCCATCAATGGCAAATGGACTAACAGGCAAGGCATCCTGAACAGGGCCGTCTCTTCCATAGGGCACGATGGGCAGGTGCCCGGGGGCCCTGCAGCCCAGGGGGCCCGTCAGAGGCAGCTAAAAAAAAAAAGTTCCTGAAAAAAAGAAGAAGAAAATACCTTGCTCTCAGCTGACGATCCGGCTCCCTCCCTGGTCCCCTCCTCCATGCAGCGCTCACAGTGCATGTCGGGCGTGACATCATCACGCCCGCCCGACATCCATTGCGGAGCGCAGCACGGAGGAGGGGACCAGGGAGGGAGCCGGATCGTCAGCTGAGAGCAAGGTAAGTATTTTCTTCTTCTTTTTTTCAGGAACTTTTTTCTCTCGCTGCCTCTGACGGGCCCCCTGGGCTGCAGGGCCCATATATATAATCTTTTTTTTTTTTTTTATATATATATATATATAGGGGCCCCGGTGCACTGCTTTGCCCGGGGGCCCCAAATGTTGTTAAGAGGGCCCTGATCCTGAATTACTCTGTAGCTAAACTTCCACTGTTCTAGACTTGTAAAGAAGCAGAATAGGCTTCTATTATTTAGAAAACATTGTTTCAGGTACACACTGATGTTTGATTCCTATTTAAAAGCGCAAGTTCAAACGTTAGTGAAATCATGCCTGGAAAGCAAACTGACCTGCGCTTATTAATGGTTTAACTTGTATTCGAGAGGTCGTGGGAGGTCATTCCGTTGACCACAATGCAGTTAACTTGCGTTAAACGCATTGAATGGAGCAAGAAGCATTCATAAATTCTCGTTGTGACGCCCTAACGCAACACACCTGGGGGTAAATGTATCAAGCTGAGAGTTTTCCGGCGGGTTTGAAAAACCAATCAGATTCTAGCTATCATTTATTTAGTACATTCTTAAAAACTGATAGCTAGAATCTGATTGGTTGCTATAGGCAACATCTCCACTTTTCAAACCCGCCGGAAAACTCTCAGCTTGATACATTTACTCCCTGAAATCTAGTGAAAGGCAAGTGGATATGCTGACATTGGAAACAATGGGTTCCATTGTCAGACTCGTTTACCTGCATTATATTAACGTTGAAAACGCTTGTAGATTAATGTAATTTAACACCAGTTAGTATAAACCTTATTGGGGAAAGACAGAGAAATGTCAGTGCACTACATTACAGCTGTTTATATCTACGTTGTCTATTATAAATCTATTTTTGTTTTCACTTTTACTTATTTTAAGGAGTTGCTGACCTTTTTATGTAGCGGGATGAAATATGCAAATGAGCTGCAATGTGTGAAGGGGGCACATATTAGGAAGCGTATCCCATTTAGTAAGAGTCTGAGGATCCTCTTTACTTATACAATGGTGTTAGTTTCCATTACTTACAATGGAATGGCTTTTTCTCTCTCTGGGCCTGATTCATTAAGGAAAGCAAAAAAAATTAGTAGCTTTCCATCTGGGCAAAACCACGTTACATTGGAGGCAGAGGTAAATTTAAAATGTGGGGACAGATTTATAGTTGGGGTAGGGCATGTTCTAGATCTACTTGGACAACCCCTTTAACATCTGTTAAGGACTTTGAATATACAGTA
The DNA here is from genome assembly GCF_038048845.1 of Mixophyes fleayi. Taxonomy (NCBI): domain Eukaryota; kingdom Metazoa; phylum Chordata; class Amphibia; order Anura; family Limnodynastidae; genus Mixophyes; species Mixophyes fleayi. The sequence goes on along the minus strand of NC_134404.1, from coordinate 332,402,425 downwards.
TAGGTTCTTCATCAACACCACTGATGCACAATTAGATAGGGAGCAGGTCCTGCATGATCCTTCCTGGCTCTGTAGCTTTGCCTCAACATTTTCTAAAAGAAACTAGTAATTAACATTTAGAGTAATCTAAAAGGTGATCTCCTAAATAGGACTAAAATAGCCGGATGCTGAAATGTCTTTTAGAACTCTGAGCTTTCCATATACTTGAGCAATCTGTTATGAAATTAGCACCATTAGACATGTTTCTCTAGCTGTCATTGTATTTTTTCCTGGTCCTACACTACTTATGATTACTATTAAACGTTAAACGGATAATAGTAAACATACATATTCTCTGCAATCAAAAGTAATTCAGAGAATAAAACCTTAATGACAGTGATAACTGCGTGTACAAGTAAAGCAATATGCTTTCTACTGTACAATCGGCTCACTGGCATAGGAATTTAAAGGTTAGATACACACCTGCCGGCTCCCAAATTGTGAAGAGCTGAAAGCTTTAAGTATCTGATGACTACAAGAAGTGACTTACTTTGAATCTAATAAAGAAAATCTGTACATTTTGAAAACGGTGCTTTAAGACATTGTGCATGTGTGGATCCAGGTATTTGGATCCTTAACTAACAAACATCAGATTTGTAGCTGTAAAAAGGTGCACACGTAGACATGGCTTGAAGTTCTTTAGTCACACAATCACTGGCTTTCCCTGTGCCAAATGCCTTGTATCTGAACACTATCTTCCAATGAGACTGCATGAGTACGACACAAAACCATACGATGAGACCTACCTAAAGGCTATTTCCAGTTTCCGTTTTTTATAGAATAATCCTCTACCCCTTACCCGAACTGTGAGCCTCCTGCCCATTGGGCCCCCTTTCCTCTGTGCTGTTAGGTCCTGAGAGGGCCCTATTTCCAAGTAGAGGCCCTATCAGCTCTGCCTCTTGTCATATCTTCATATCACATCAGGCCACCAGTGCTTTTATGGTGCTAGAATAATAATTATTGGTGCTGGGACATTGGACTTCAACAGCGTTAAGTTTGTTTAAGATTTGGCTAACAGTGGCGTGCTCTACTCTCCATTTGAGTTTGTGCATCTAGACTTCAGCACTGGTGCCTGGGTTTTGAGGCAGGATGGTGGTATCTGCACCAGAGGGTGGGATGGGTTTAGTGGAGCAAAGATGTTCCTTGCTAAGAGCAGACTGCTCCTAGTTTTTCGGACACATGCTAAAAAGAGATTTAAAGTTTCTGAGCATGATTATTAAAATAAGAGAAAAGCATAGGGCATATCCATTTTTAGGGCCACACAACTGATTCTACTCAATATAACCCTGAATATGAAATCTGGCTGAGGCAAAAGTCAAATCTCCATTTGGAACAAGCAAATCAGAGGAAATTTGCATCTGAACTTGGGCAAATCAGTAGGAATAGAATTTCTGGTAACTTATATATCTACTCCCGAGTCAAATGTTGGAAAAAAAAAGAAGTGATACATGAGTACATTATAAGGGAATTGATATTAGAGCCAGAGTACTATCTGCTGGATCGCACCTAAGACCAACGTCACCAGATGAGACCACTTGAAGTAAATTACTGGTACACACAGACATGGATAGCAAATGGATAGACAGAGAGATACATGTACACAAACAGAAACCAAAAATGCATAAAGGGCCAGGATAGATAGTAGAGTAGATAAAAGGAGCAATATCCTGGCATGTTCTCAGGAAGGAATACATGGATTACAGGTTACCGGGAAATGTTTTAGCATTGAAGGTGGGATGTTGACTTTATATAGCAGTAAAACAGAGCAGTGCAAGGAATCGGCCTAAAGACCAGAAAATGTCCCAGGAAATAAGCAGCTTTGTTGGCTGAGAAGATAATGACAGGATGTCAGTAGACATAAAGGAATTTCATAGACTCACTGTCAGCAAATTGATCATTACCAATTTTTCAAAAATTAGCTGCATAATTGACACCCACTGGAGAATTAAGCCAATCACAGTGCACAGAGCATAGTCAAAAAAAATGCTTTCCATGTCTCTCCACATTGCCCCATCTGCCTCTCCTCCACCCTATCCTACCTCTCCTCCAGTGTCCCCCTTCTTCCCCGTCCTCCCTGCCCAATATCCTGACCTCTTTCTACTGTCCCCATCCCACTTCAACCCACCCTCCTGCCACTTTGACTGTTTCGTCTCCACCTCCTCTGCTACCCACCTGGACCGCTAAGCGTAATATCCCTTTAGCTTCTATTGTCTGTCACGGCAACCTCTGTCTAGAATGTAAGCTCTTATGGGGAGTGTCCTCTACACTATGTCCACTCTCTGTCTTCCTTGTTTGCCCTTATCATGTCTTATGCTGAATTGTTTCTAAAAGCCATGCAATTTGTTCTATTAATTCCATCCATGCATTTATTATTCTGCTCTGTAGCCATGTGCATTTTGTTATGTCGAAGATGAGGATAATGATGATGATGATGATGATGATGAAGAGCTGTATGATGACATTATAATGCAAATCACAGCGAGACCAGTTAATTAACTGAAGAGTTGTACTGTATGGATTGCTTCTAACACAAGTTGAAACTTTCACTAATTAACATCAGAATAAGGGCAAATTGTTCTAGGATATTTCTAATTCTATTTATCTGTTTAATCACCAAAACAGTCAGTGGGATGTAAAATGATTTTTCTTGAATTTAAATTATATTTTCACAATAGAAACATCCTAGCCCAGGGCGTTTAAATATACCCAAAGACGTAGTAATGAGAAACCATCTTGATCAGTCCGCCCATGGTGCTTTCTGAACCGGCGACTGACTCTGCCAAGGAAAACATATGGTAGGATTTACAAGATTTCAGACTGATTCAATGTTTTTTTATCAAGTCATGTGAAAATCCTGTATACCATAGCATCGCAATGGAAGACAACCGTGGAGTAAAGTAGATGTGTATTTGACAGTTCATCTTCACATCATGCTACAGTAACGTTTAGATAAACTAAAAGAATAAATGTGCTTGGGATGCACACACAGTGGAAACTCTTAACGATGTCACTGCCTCCCCCCCAAAAAAAATCTTAGGTTCCAGTGTTTGGATTGTAGATACTTTCTGTCTAATGGGGTCAAACACAGATTTAAGTTTCAATTGAGCTGTAATGAAGCTTCACGGAGGACGACCACATCAAGTCACAGAGATTAAAAATGGATCATTCATAAAGAAGCCTTTAGTGTTGTGGTCTATGGAATGCGGCCACGTTGGCACGATACACATACATAATGGATACAATTACCACAAACCTTAATTTTTTTATTGACCGGTGGTGTAAGGTTTTCATTGGTAAATTGTATTGGGAATAACTTCTCTTTTTTTCTCATGGGGCGAGGTATTGACTAAGTGATTACTTTTGTCATTTTCAAAGGAATGTGATTGGCTGATTTTTCGAGAATTTTTACAAAAATAGAAGTTTTTTTCTGAATCTAGTCATATTGGAACTTTGTCACTCTCAAACTAAAGACTAACCAACAAATCACCTAAGAAGCTTGTCATGATTTAAGCTTTTGTGTTGAACAATGTGCTTTTTCAGCTTAGAGAAATTGAATATTATAGCGTACGCTGTCAGTAAGAAAAGGCGCAATACAGTCCTGTGATCTTGCACCTCCTTCCCATCACAGTCTTAAAAAAAGATTTTATAGAATTAAATATAAAGTCGACTTCATGAGGAGATTCTTTCTGCACCTCACCACCCCTGAGCAGTCATGTGATCCATTCCTAGCCACTAGTTAGTGTTGGCGCTTGGCAATGAGGGCTAGAAAATATTAATTATTAGCCCCCAGCCACCAGTGTCTCTGCCTGACACCCCCCCCCCATGTGGTGGGGACCAATGAAATGTAATGAATAGCTCCAGGCCAGAAAATGCACATGGACTCCTGCTAGCCTCCGTGTATTGGCAGGAACATTCTATTAATAGTCCTGGACCTCTATGCCATTGGGGGATGGGTACTGATATAAGGATAAACAAGAACACTGCTCTTTATCAAATGTAATTTAAGCACATTTTGATTGAAGGCCTTGATTTGCTGTAGGGCAATCTTATTTAAAAAAAAATGTTTTTGTGGATACCATGCCCAATACATATTAACCCTAGAGAGAGATGGAATAATTGAGGGTTCCCTTGCTTCAAAGGCCACTATTGGCTAGAAAGAGTCCCTGAAGTTTGTCAGTGCTGGGACTGTTTTTAACTAGTAGAGGGGACTCTCCCTCTCTGTGAAAAGTCTAACACTGTGATTGGGTTGACCTCATATTTTTTATCTCCTTAACATCATGGTAGTCCTGCCAGGTTGGTAAGTGCTGGGGCTGCTGGGTAGTGGGCGTGAAACTTTGTGGACTTCTTGTCTGTTGCAAGGAACATAGTTGACACCTCTTGTGGTTTCCCCTTTTTACTGAAGCCACTACCGACATCCCGGTAGCTAGAAGAGCTTTAGCTCCATCCTACGCTAAGGCTGATTTTTATTAGAATTGGCAAATATCCATTTTTCCTTTAGGCCCCCTCCTTTACTAAAGGCAATTAGCCCAGCACTGAATTGGGGTCTGGTCGCTTTGATTGGGAGGGATCCTGTCCCTGAAAGCATGGTAGTTAGCTCAGGTTAGCTAGTGATGTGGCTTCTGTTTAACTAGTGTTGAGTTTAGGAAGTTTTGTGGAACCCTTACATGTTACACAAGGACCTTAAAAGAGGCAGCATGTTCATCACTTCTTAGGGATCTAACTGTTCAGAGCCACCACCAGCAGCATTGGTGGTTAGAAAAATCCTCTGCATCATTTGTTGCAATATGTAGAGGATGCCACTTCTAACACCAATAAAGTCATTCAGATTAAGGTACAACCACTGTCATTAGAATGGACCCTTGGTTGTTGGTCTCCCCCAAAGTCATGGTAGCCAGCCAAGGTTGTTTGAGGTGATGGTTTACCAGACAAGGGATCATGTGAATCCTCTGTTCATGAAACAGGGAGGATAGAAGCATCCAATCTCATACAGACAGTCCTGTATTTGGCTGCTATGTTTGCCCAAAGTTACATAGGGGCTTTATTAAGTTGGCATATTGTAACCTGTTGAGGCCTCCTTAATTATCATAGCAAACCCAGGCACCAGACCACCTACAACTTTTGGTGCTTTAGTAGTTAACAGATCTTTTTTTCTCCTTCACCCCATCTCCACTAAAATTGACCACCTGCACACCCTGTTTACTAACAGTATCTATTGAAGGTAACCTGAATTTGAATACTCTGATTAGTGACGATTCAATGTGGCAAGTCTCGATGAATTCATGCTAACTAACTCAGACTGGCTACAGTGAGCCTGATTCATTATTGAGTGTAAATGGCGATATGTTGAGTATTTTGTGCACGGTTACTCTGCGCATGTCCAGGAGCGGCCATACGACAGAGAACACAGAAATATCTAACTCATCTTCGAGCGCAAAGGACCCTTTCTACAGCCTATGATTTCATGGTCAGAATGGTGTTGGGTAGGGGCCTATGCAAGTAGTCAATGTACAGTAAGGGCGCGCCAAGCTCCAGCGCAAGCTGCAGTGTCACCCTCAAGCTTTGGGCATCTCAAAGGTGCGTGTTTTTCTGTCGCATCACTTGCACCAGCTACAGGCCAGGTGTAAGTGCCGATTGCTAGTGATGGTGGCTGTGTATGCAGCTAGAACATGGGTTTGCATTTTATGTACATTAGACATTAAGAACAGACTGATAAATGTATGTTATGGAAAAAATAAATATGAAAACCTTTTCAAAAACCGGCGCCTGTATAACCAAAAAAGGGTTAGGTCGCCGGCAATGGGAAGAGAATGCCATGTATTTTCTGCTATGGGCATTTATATGCGGCGTCTCTGCAATGTTGACAGTCACTTTTATGGTAAGTCCGTGTTTGTTCCTTGCCTAGAATCTCATCGGCACATTCATGTCAGTGTCATTACAATTGGAATTGTCTTCTTCAGAAAAATGACGATCACTGGACGTATCCTGCAGTGTGTTGTCTATTAGAGCAGAGCGGACTTAGACCCGTATTCATCAACACATGTATCTTCTGATCCACTCCTTGGTGAATAGGGATGTGGTGTAACCGATGTATATCAGGTTTTTTTTTTAAAAAAAATGCACATTATGTTCATTTGGAATTTGTTAAGGAATCAGCCCACGGAGGGGGCATACGTCTTATTTTGCATGTACTGTACTTGGCATCAGTCTTTACTGAATTTATGTTCTGCAGTTTAAAAGTGAAATAAAGCTATTACATTTCTGCTATACTGATCACGTGAGACTCATATCCAATCACGGGGCGACCTCGTTAACCAGGTACATCCTGCTGCTGTTCAGTTACCCTGACCATATTATGATACATGATATCAGGAAATTAATTGAGAAATTTTGTGAAAAGTCAGTTAAGGTTCCTTACAAAAAGAAACAGTGGAAAATGAGCTATTAATGTCAGGCTCTACCTCATACTTGCTAACTCTTGGCATTAGCTTTCTGGGAGGTCCAGGTGGGCAGGTGGGTGTGTGGAGGCCCCGCCCCCTAAACGGTGATAGCCGTTTGACCTATAACAGCAGGGGGCGGCGCCACGATGAGGCGGGAATTGCGTCACGAAGTTCCACCCCCTCATTTTTCTTTACCGAGCTGTTCTGCTCTCCTAGGAGTCCGGGAGGACTCTCAGAAATTCGGGAGTCTCCCGGACATTCCGGGAGAGTAGGCAACTATGCTCTACCTTAATTGGCTCCTCCCCAATAATTAGTATTATATTATTATTATTATTATATTGCCATTGGGAAGATTGTACGACCTTGTGATCAGAAACCTAATAATGTTTGAAATGTTCTATATGATGTCATTAACATTGGGGGAGGGGCCGGTTACATTTGTGCACAACTTATTTAACAGTTAAAAATGTTTTTTTATATGTTTACAGTAGAATAACTGTACTCACCCCTGGCATCACTTCCCGGTAACCTTCATACAAGTACCTAACAAAGAATTAAAGTGAAGCCATTGTTAACACTGTGACCCAGTATAAGAGAGAGGCTGTATATGCAATATAGACACACGACCGCATTTCATATTTTGTAGAAGTGGGGATATCTCATATATCTTTTTAGAGATTTACTTACTGCAGAGACATGAAAGTCGAGGTCTCTTACTAACATCTAGAACAAATCCTTTTGCAAAAAGGTAATGGGTCATTAAACCTTTTGGGGTATATTTATTAAACTGCAGGTTTCAAAAAGTGGAGATGTTGCCTATAGCAGCCAATCAGAGTCTAGCTGTTATTTTGTAGAATGTACTAAATAAATGATAACTAGAATCTGATTGGTTGCCATAGGGAACATCTCCACTTTTTTGAAACCCGCAGCTTGATAAATTTAGCCTTTAGTCTGTTATGAATCTTTTAGAATTTTCACATGTAAATGTAAGATTTCCCATTCCATGTCAGGTGTTAAAATGTTTTAACATTGTATGCAGACTTGATATCGACCTGACTGCAAACTATTGTCTTCTGTTATCATCCATATTGGGTCCAAAACATTCTCTGCAATATCTTTCATTAGGCTTACTGACAAATACACCAGCCATTATCCAATCTTCATTTTAAATAAAATAGATCTTAAAAAGCTCTTAAAACTTTTAAATATGTAAAAAAAAATGTATTTACTAATTATTTAAAAAAAACATATATTTACAAGTGTATTAGATCTGTCATCTCTAGGTTCAGATTTACATGTTTTCCCCCCTAGGAGCAATTGGCAGTGCTGCTCCCTCTCCCACCTCAAAACACCAAATATCTTGATGGCCCCAACTACCAGCATGTTTCATCTATGATAAAAAAAAAAAATGCACCCTACCGGTAATTCAAATTGATCACAAAATATTTATACTGATAGGTGAGTGTGTCCCAGGTCACTGACTTACCCACTGCCAACAGAGGTAGACAGATATAAAGGAAAATAAATAAACAGTATATTGAATAAGAAACTGCAATGAGAACATAAGGAAAAGTCTAGAACAACTGCAATTGTAACGCCGTAGGCCTGGGCCTATATCGCCTTTCCACAAATCTGGGCTTGGTGCTATCTGTACACAAGTACATATGCTTATTGCCAACTATGTACTGGGTCTGATACACACTTGGTCACACAATTGATATATGCCCCTGTTTTATGTCAACTCACCATTATTCAGTGAGTATTTGCCCCTAACCTCTAGCAAGATTCACAGCTTAGGTACGCGGGTGCTGGCTGGCAAATTGTAATCCGAGGGACAGACTCATCCTCAGCAGCCCATTGTTAAAAAAAAAATGCAGATAGCCCAGTACCCAGCCCACTATGGGTCTGGCCTGGGAGGGGGATTGGGGGTAAATGCCCCCTCTGCAGCCCAGCCTGCATATGAACCCTTTCTCTTTGTGGGCATGCGCAGTATGGATTTTACTATACCCCGACTGGCAACTCAACATCATGCAACGTTGCCAGGGGCTATAAGCTCCACCTGTGTTATGCAAATGTGGTATTTTTTTTTTATCTTTTATTCTATATTATAAAATATATTACACCTGCACAGAAGAAAAATAAAAATCAAGATTTTTAAATGTTATATTTAATATATTATAATATATCATGGTATTCTGTAAGTTCTAGAATTAAACTTACCATTACTGTGTTTTAAAGGGTTTTTTTCTTGTCACATGATTAGATATTGTAATAAAAGTAAAGTTCACCAATTATGTGATTATAATAATCAATAGTAACCAAGTGGTTCCTGAGAAATGGCTTTGATACTCTTGCTGAAGTTTACATTGAAAGGAATCTCTTTAATCGGCTAATAGGTAACCTTTTATCTTCCTTCTCTTCTCTATTCATCCAGGCATCATCATCCTACAGGCATATAACTTCAAAGAGCCCTATAACCCACATGCTCTTTGATCTGTTGAGATGCGTCAACTATATTTTATTTCACATAGCCAGCTGTTCCTTTACCAGAGAAAACACCCACATTTATAGTCCACAAATATTTTTTGGGGGGGAAGTTTATGATCTTTTTCAAAGTATGCCAAAATACATTTATCTCCTTAAGTCCTATCAGCAATTTCTCCATTAAATACTTCATTCCCTATGATTTCACAGTAAATGATCTATGTACTTCTGAGTAAGAGGTTAATGCGTGCTGTGAAGCATGTCAAGTGTTTAAATCTATAATAAAGTAATTTATTGGAGAAACACCTGCTTCTCCCAATATATACTGCGGGGCTGCAGCAGGGATTTCCAGGCCTGTAGGGGAGGGGTGGATGGGTGATGCTGGTCCGTTCACCCCAGGGGTCTGCTCTCCTAAATATGAGAGGGGTGGACCAAAGGGAGGACCAGGAATGCTTAGCGCACCACACCCACTGGGCCCCTCACTCACTAGGGCCCCCAGAGCAGCCATAGTGCTGATTTCTGTATTTATTCTTCTAGGGTGATTTAGCAACGTTTGTCTCCATTATCACTGCACTGAGATCTGGAGCTAATATTGCTGCTTTTGTGTATAGTTATTGGGGCTAGTGTAAAACCGCTCTGGTACCGGTGTTGTGTGGTCACTTACTTGGGGTATCCTGTTGCTTGGTACCCACAGTCACTTGACGTCTCTTCTTCTGCTCAGGCTATGGTGTGGGTGTGGCATCCACGACCAGAGGGTACTCTGCTTACTCGGGTGTTTAAACACAATAAACAGGGAGTGGTCACTAGCCGTGGGCGATGCAAAGTCAAATAATTGTTAGGCCCAAACCATCTCATAGCAAAAATAAACAGTTTTTATTTTCTAGAGGCTTCTCCTCCCACACATATCATAACGGTTATTTCTCAGAACGCCTCCAGCACATAAACGTCAGCAACTGCTAAGCTCTATGGCTCCTTTAGTCCACCTGCACTATACCTGCTTAAATGCAGTATCCAAAAATGTCACAGCTGCATACCCGGTGTTGCTGGGTGCAGTAGTACCACACTAAGAATACTTGTCTCTCTCTCTCTCTGACATGTGTCAGCACATGATGTGCATACTTCAGAGGTTCATGCTCCAACAAGGATTAACTGATGTCCCAATATCCAGGGATTCTCCTTGCCATGGTGCAGCCCATCCCTCACAGGGACCCTCTTACTCCAGCCACACTTCTGCATCTCACACGGCCACTTTCAGGTTTCACCCCAATATCCAGGGACCCTTCCATTCTTGGTAACCACGCTGCAGTACTGTGCAACCCCACGGACTCAGACAGACCTTGTCACTCACCGGACCGTGAGTGCCTCTTCTCGGACATTTAGGAACCGTGGCCGTCCACCATCCTGAGGGTCTGCGCATGCGCAGCCCTTTTCTATACTTCAGTGTATACCCCTTTAACTTAATTGGCAGATCAGGCAACCTCCCTATATTAAGCACCTGTGGTCACTACCACGTTGCCTGATCTTGGAGTCTCATTCCTCATGAGTCTCTGAAGGTGTTCCTGTATTACTTGTGTATTCAGTGCTGCTGATTCCTGTGGTTTCCAAACCACTTCTACTACTGTGGTTCCATACCACTTCTACCATCAACTGTATCATCATGACTGTTTGCTGATTCCTATCCGCTGCCTCCGTGCACTACAGTCTTCTACACCACTTCTACGTTATTTTATATCAATGTGACTGTTTGCTCATTGCTATCCGCTGCCTCCGTGCACTCCAGCTTTTACCTCACTCACCTGCTTCTCATCAAGTCTGTTTGCTGATTTCTATCAGCTGCCTCCGTGCACTACAGTCTCCTGCTTGCAACTCGCCTGTGTTCAACATCGTGACTGCTAGCTGACTACTATCCGCTGTCTCTGTGCACTACAGTCTCCTGCTTGCAACTCGCCTGTGTTCAACATCGTGACTGCCAGCTGACTACTATCCGCTGCCTCTGTGCACTACAGTCTCCTGCTTGCAACTCGCCTGTGTTCAACATCGTGACTGCCAGCTGATTACTATCCGCTGCCTCCGTGCACTACACTCTCATCTCATCTTTGCTGTGACTTCCTCGAGACTGCCGCTTTTCATTACCATCTGCTACACTTCGTGATCTACAGCTCCTGCCCTGCGCTGCACTCCTGTTTCTCATCGCTGTTGGTTCCTGTGGTTGCTACTGGTTACCTCCGTGTGCCGCTGAGTCCTGCCGCTGTGGTCAGCGCTATCGTCCATCTCCTGCTGATCCACTCTCCACGCCTTCACGTGTTCCACTGGCCTCTACCCTCCTGTCAGCATTGGATTTGTATCTCTTCTACTACCCTCTGCTGGATCATCTCCATTCTCCTGGGTTTCCTATGAGTCCAGTTCCACGTGTTGCTGACTCCTGTGGATTCGTGTCCCTGTCGGTCTACTCATCTGTGCGCTGCACCTGCTAGACCGCTGCTTCTCCTATCCAGGGACTTCCTATCCAGTCGGCCTCCAGCCGCTCAGGTACCGCTGCAATCCCATCTGACTGCTACTGCTGAACCACGGTATGCATACTTCTCATTGACTGTGCTGTGTATTGCATATCTTGCTGGACTGTGTTTGGTTCTCTCTGGAGTCTGCTATCCGCTGAGTCTATTGCCATCATTGACTGTGTTATCATTGTGCTGGACTACTTCAAGAGACTTTCTAGATTGCAGACCTGATCAGTCATTTACATATATATATATCTATATTGTGCATATTACTGTGGATCGTGTATAAGGTGCCTGTGTATATCCTGTGTTGCAGTCTTCCCCCGTGCACCTCCTCACATATATATTCAGTGGTACAACTTGCTGATGTCAGACCACTGATCTCTGTTCCGGTATCACCTGTTCCATTATCCTCTCACATAGCAGTGGTACAACTTGCTACCGCAGACCACTGACTACCTGGATACCTCCACTTGGATTCCATTCCTTCACTCAGACAGCGGTACAACTTGCTACCCGCAGACCGCTGACTCTCATCACCTCCTTGTTTCTGTTGGACATTCCTCCTCACTATAGCAGTGGTACAACTTGCTATCGCAGACCACTGACTACCTTCACGTGTCCTTGTCCATACAGTTCCTTGTGTATCATTACCTCATTATTACCAGTGTTGTTAGTCATAGACTTTCCTGAGCATCTCATCGGCCATCATTTCATGTTCCGTGATCACCCAGCTACCAGAGCACCCTATTACCATCTACATTGCTCTGGTAAGCCTACCATCTGGTGATCCCTGGGTAAAGACTCCTAGTGCCCGTGACAGTAAGATCAGGCCATGACAGACCCAGATGTGGAACCTACCGCCAAAGAGATGCTGCAACATCTGGTTAGCCGTGTGGAGCAACAGGATGCCCGCCAACAGCTGTTACTTCAGTGTTATCAGTCATTAACCTCCCAAGGAACATCTGGACAGACTGTGACAGCTACTACTGAAGCTCCTGTGCTTTCCTCCGTTTCCCCATTGCCATCCCAGGTGTCTATAGCTTCCACGCTTCACCTGCCTACTCCGTCAAAGTACGATGGAGACCCCAAAACTTGTAGGGGTTTCCTTAACCAATGTTCAGTCCATTTTGAGCTCCAACCTCAAAATTTTTCTACCCATCGTTCCAGAGTGGCCTATCTTATCTCTTTGTTTTCAGGACAAGCCCTGGCTTGGGCCTCCCCTCTGTGGGAGAGGAACGATCCAATATTACAAGATAGTGCCAAATTCATTTCTACATTCCGAAGTGTGTTCGATGAACCAGGTCGTGTGACCTCCGCTGCTTCCAGCATCCTCCGTCTGCGACAAGGATCTCATACTGTAGGCCAGTACGTCATTCAATTTAGGATCTTAGCCTCTGAACTTCAGTGGAACACTGAAGCCCTAGTTGCCGCCTTCTGGCAGGGGCTTTCCGATAAAATTAAAGATGCGCTGACTACCCAAGAGCTTCCTTCGTCACTTGAAGATTTGATCTCTCTGTGCCATCGTGTTGATATGAGATTTCGTGAAAGAGAGGCTGAGAAAACGACTTCTGCTAAAGCACCTTTTCGCTCTAACCCTCAATTTCGTCCAGTGTCACCCGCTGTGATTCCCATGGAGATTGGACGTTCCAAGTTATCTTCTGAGGAGAGGAAACGAAGAGTCAAGAATAGACTCTGTATCTATTGTGCTGATTCCACTCATGTCCTCAGCTCCTGCCCTAAGAGATCGGGAAATGCCAGGCCCTAACTAGTTCTGGAGAGGTGAAGTTAGGGTCCCTGGAGTCCTCTCCATCGTCTATGAAATCTAAAGTCTGCGCTTTTGATGTGACTATTTCCTTTGCTACCAAGACCTTTGAGTCACAGGCATTGATTGATTCCGGAGCAGCAGGAAATTTTATTTCCAAATCGTTAGTTAATCAATGGTCTCTACCAATGATTACCTTAAAAACTCCCATTACTGTGACGGCTATCGATGGATCACGTCTCATCAACGGTCTCATCACCCAGAGTACGTCTCCAGTAACCCTTCAGATTGGTGCTCTGCATCATGAAGAGATATCGTTTTTAATTCTTCCTGTTACGACAAGTCCGATTGTCCTTAGGCCTTCCATGGCTTCAGTGATCACTCTCCCAGATTGACTGGCGCACCCCTCAAGTCACGTCTTGGGGGCCTGAATGTCACCATCATTGCCTTTCCCAAGTCATTCCTCTCAAGGTACAGCAAGCTTCCATCTCAGCTATTTCACCGGGACTCCCTCCTCAATATGCTTCATTTACCGATGTTTTTGATAAACTCAGTCTGAACGTCTTCCTCCTCATCGTTCTTGGGATTGTCCGATTGATCTTCTTCCTGGCAAGACTCCTCCCAGGGGCCGGGTCTATCCACTCTCGTTACCTGAAACTCAAGCTACATCTGAATATATACGGGAGAACCTCCAGCGTGGGTTCATTCGACCTTCCACCTCGCCCGCTGGAGCTGGGTTCTTCTTTGTCAAAAAGAAGGATGGATCATTACGCCCTTGTATAGATTTTCGTGGACTCAATGCCATTACTATCAAGAACCGGTATCCCATTCCGTTGATCACTGAGCTATTTGACCGCATCAAGGGAGCCCGTATTTTTACTAAGTTGGATCTTCGTGGTGCTACAATTTAATCAGAATCCGTTCCGGTGACGAATGGAAGACGGCGTTTAACACCAGAGACGGGCATTACGAATTTCTGGTAATGCCTTTCGGGCTATGTAATGCCCCCGCTGTTTTTCAAGGGCTTCATCAATGAGATTTTTCGGGACTTATTATATGTATGTGTCGTCGTCTACCTGGACGACATATTGATTTTTTCACAGGACCTGCCTTCTCACCACCAACATGTGGCAGAAGTCCTCTCCAGGCTACGGAAAAATTCATTGTTCTGTAAATTAGAAAAATGTTCATTCGAATTACCCCAGATTCCATTCTTGGGGTATATTGTTTCCGGAGTTGGTCTGAAGATGGATCCTGACAAAGTAAATGCTGTACTACATTGGCCCCAGCCAACTACTCTTCGTGCCATCCAGCGTTTTTTAGGTTTTGCCAATTACTATAGACGCTTCATTCAAGACTTTTCTTCCATTGCATCTCCTATTGTGGCCCTGACTCGAAAAGGGGCTAATCCCTAAGCAATGGTCTACTGAGGCTATTCAAGCCTTTCAAACATTAAAAGAGTCCTTCTCTTCGGCTCCAATCCTTCGTCAGCCTGATGTGACACTCCCTTTTTTCCTAGAAGTAGATGCCTCTAATGTGGGCTTAGGAGCTATTCTCTCCCAACGCTCGGAACAGCAAAAATTCCACCCTTGTGCCTTCTATTCTCGGGGTCTCCTACCCGCAGAGAAAAATTATACCATCGGGGACAAGGAATTACTGGCTATCAAAGTCGCACTAGAGGAATGGAGATACTTGTTGGAGGGAGCTCGCCATCCGGTGACGATCTTCACGGATCATAAGAACTTGTCATATCTCCAGTCTGCCCAATGCTTGAACCCTCGTCAAGCAAGATGGTCTCTTTTCTTTTCCCGTTTTGAATTAATAATTACCTTCAAACCAGCTGCCAAGAACAAAAAAGCTGATGCCTTATCTAGAGCCTTTGCTACGTCCTCTGATATAGAAGAGGTTTCCAACCATACCATTCTAGACCCCAAATGTATCTCACTGGCTGCTTCATCCACCAAAACGCTACCATTTGGGAAGACCCTCGTGCCTCCTACTCTAAGGAGGAAAATCCTTTCGTGGTTCCATGCCTCTCGTTTTTCTGGACACGCCGGTGAACACAAGACCTTTGAGATCCTCTCTCGAAGTTACTGGTGGCCTTCAATGAGGAGAGACGTCAAAGAGTTCATTGCTTCCTGTGAATTATGTTCGCAATTCAAATCCTCCCGCAGAACCCCAGCAGGGTTGCTGCGACCACTACCCATTCCGTCCAAACCATGGACCCATATTAGTATGGATTTCGTTACTGACTTACCACCTAGTAAGAACCATAACACTATTTGGGTGGTAGTGGACAGATTTTCGAAGATGGCTCATTTCATCCCTCTGTCTGGTTTGCCTTCCTCGTCTATCCTGGCTGAACATTTCATTAAAGAGATCTTCCGTATCCATGGATGTCCATCTGAGATTGTGTCTGATAGAGGAGTACAATTCGTGTCCAGATTCTGGCGAGCCCTTTGTAAAACCTTGGGCATACGATTAGCACTCTCATCTTCTTACCATCCACAATCCAATGGACAAACCGAACGTGTCAATCAAGATCTTGAGACTTTTATAAGGATATTTTCATCAGCCAATCAAGACAACTGGGTAGAGTTACTCCCTTGGGCTGAGTTCGCCCATAACAACATGTACCATGAGTCATCATCCAAAACTCCATTCTTTGTGGTCTACGGTCACCATCCGTCTTTTCCGGAATTTCCTGCCCTCCCGCCCACCCAAGTTCCTGCGGTGGAAACGGTTTGTCAGACCTTTAAAAATATCTGGTCTCAGGTCAGAACCTGTTTAAAGAAGACATCTGTCAAATATAAATCTTTCGCTGATAAGAAGAGGCGGGCTATTCCACCACTAAAAATTGGAGATCGTGTCTGGTTATCCACAAAAAATATTCGTTTGAAGGTTCCATCCATGAAATTCGCCCCTCGTTTTATTGGTCCATATAGGATCATTCAAGTTATCAATCCAGTATGTGTGAAACTCCTTCTTCCTAAGAGTCTTCGGATTTCTAATGCCTTCCATGTATCTTTGCTCAAACCTCTTATTATCAACCGTTTTTCAAGTCCTCCCTCAGCTCCGCAGCCAGTTCAAGTCCATCAGGAGGAGGATTTTGAGATTACCGAGGTACTAGATGCAAAAATTTCGCGAGGAGTCCTCCACTTCCTCGTTCATTGGAAGGGCTTTGGTCCTGAGGAGCGCTCTTGGATCAAAGCTGAAGATCTTAATGCTCCTGCCCTTTTGAAGAAGTTTTACTCCAAAAATCCGGACAAGCCCGGTTCCAGGCGTTCTGTGCCCACCTTTAAAAGGGGGGGTACTGTCACTCACCGGACCGTGAGTGCCTCTTCTCGGACATTTAGGAACCGTGGCCGTCCACCATCCTGAGGGTCTGCGCATGCGCAGCCCTTTTCTATACTTCAGTGTATACCCCTTTAACTTAATTGGCAGATCAGGCAACCTCCCTATATTAAGCACCTGTGGTCACTACCACGTTGCCTGATCTTGGAGTCTCATTCCTCATGAGTCTCTGAAGGTGTTCCTGTATTACTTGTGTATTCAGTGCTGCTGATTCCTGTGGTTTCCAAACCACTTCTACTACTGTGGTTCCATACCACTTCTACCATCAACTGTATCATCATGACTGTTTGCTGATTCCTATCCGCTGCCTCCGTGCACTACAGTCTTCTACACCACTTCTACGTTATTTTATATCAATGTGACTGTTTGCTCATTGCTATCCGCTGCCTCCGTGCACTCCAGCTTTTACCTCACTCACCTGCTTCTCATCAAGTCTGTTTGCTGATTTCTATCAGCTGCCTCCGTGCACTACAGTCTCCTGCTTGCAACTCGCCTGTGTTCAACATCGTGACTGCCAGCTGACTACTATCCGCTGTCTCTGTGCACTACAGTCTCCTGCTTGCAACTCGCCTGTGTTCAACATCGTGACTGCCAGCTGACTACTATCCGCTGCCTCTGTGCACTACAGTCTCCTGCTTGCAACTCGCCTGTGTTCAACATCGTGACTGCCAGCTGATTACTATCCGCTGCCTCCGTGCACTACACTCTCATCTCATCTTTGCTGTGACTTCCTCGAGACTGCCGCTTTTCATTACCATCTGCTACACTTCGTGATCTACAGCTCCTGCCCTGCGCTGCACTCCTGTTTCTCATCGCTGTTGGTTCCTGTGGTTGCTACTGGTTACCTCCGTGTGCCGCTGAGTCCTGCCGCTGTGGTCAGCGCTATCGTCCATCTCCTGCTGATCCACTCTCCACGCCTTCACGTGTTCCACTGGCCTCTACCCTCCTGTCAGCATTGGATTTGTATCTCTTCTACTACCCTCTGCTGGATCATCTCCATTCTCCTGGGTTTCCTATGAGTCCAGTTCCACGTGTTGCTGACTCCTGTGGATTCGTGTCCCTGTCGGTCTACTCATCTGTGCGCTGCACCTGCTAGACCGCTGCTTCTCCTATCCAGGGACTTCCTATCCAGTCGGCCTCCAGCCGCTCAGGTACCGCTGCAATCCCATCTGACTGCTACTGCTGAACCACGGTATGCATACTTCTCATTGACTGTGCTGTGTATTGCATATCTTGCTGGACTGTGTTTGGTTCTCTCTGGAGTCTGCTATCCGCTGAGTCTATTGCCATCATTGACTGTGTTATCATTGTGCTGGACTACTTCAAGAGACTTTCTAGATTGCAGACCTGATCAGTCATTTACATATATATATATCTATATTGTGCATATTACTGTGGATCGTGTATAAGGTGCCTGTGTATATCCTGTGTTGCAGTCTTCCCCCGTGCACCTCCTCACATATATATTCAGTGGTACAACTTGCTGATGTCAGACCACTGATCTCTGTTCCGGTATCACCTGTTCCATTATCCTCTCACATAGCAGTGGTACAACTTGCTACCGCAGACCACTGACTACCTGGATACCTCCACTTGGATTCCATTCCTTCACTCAGACAGCGGTACAACTTGCTACCCGCAGACCGCTGACTCTCATCACCTCCTTGTTTCTGTTGGACATTCCTCCTCACTATAGCAGTGGTACAACTTGCTATCGCAGACCACTGACTACCTTCACGTGTCCTTGTCAATACAGTTCCTTGTGTATCATTACCTCATTATTACCAGTGTTGTTAGTCATAGACTTTCCTGAGCATCTCATCGGCCATCATTTCATGTTCCGTGATCACCCAGCTACCAGAGCACCCTATTACCATCTACATTGCTCTGGTAAGCCTACCATCTGGTGATCCCTGGGTAAAGACTCCTAGTGCCCGTGACAGACCTCTTCAATACATCCCAATAACTGGGGTCTCTTCCTCACTCATCGTTACACTTATCAAACCACAGGACTCCGTCTACATCTCAATTTTGGAACTACTTTCTCCAAAGTAGTCAACTGCTTAGAAGCAGTGACCCCCCCTCTTCACGTTATGGGGGACTATGGGTGCTCTACACAGGGTCTTCTCTCACATCACTTGTGGCTTACAGCCAATCACACACACCTCTTCCGCGCAGTTGAGATAACACAAAATGCCTTGTCTGATGAATCCCATTTTCTTTTACATCATGTGGACGGACGGGTGCGTGAGTCATTTACATGGGGAAGAGAAGGCACCAAGATGCACTATGGGAAGAAGGAAAGCCAGCTGAGGCAATGTGACGCTCTTGGCAATGTTCTGCTGGGAAACCTTAGATCCCGGCATTCATGTGGATGTTACTTTGACACATACGACCTACCTAAACATTACTGCAGACCAAGTACACCCCTTCATGGCAACGGTATTCCCTGATGGCAGTGGCCTCTTTCAGCACACAGCCACACTGCACAAATTGTTCAGGAATGGTTTGAGGAACATGACAAAGAGTTCAAGGTGTTGACTTGACCTCCAAATTCCCCAGATCTGAATCCGATCAAATATCTGTGGGATGTGCTGGAAAAACAAGTCGGAGCCAAGGAGGCCCCACCTTGCACTAATAAGACTTAAAGGATCTACTGCTAATGTCTTGGGCCAGATACCACAGGACACCTTCTTGTGGAGACCATGCGGCATGAGGCGCCACAATACAATATTAGGAAGGTCATTTTAATGTTGTGGCTGATCAGTGTATGTGTATGTATATATATATATATATATATATATATATATATATATATATATATATATATATTTACAAACAAAAAAAGGAAGGGAATGGGATAGGCACCTGATAGTGCAGTATTATTTAGAACACCATACTCCCGACCAGAAGTATTAGTTATTATGCGTACCAGACTGCAGTAGATATAAATGCATATCGAATGATCAATCCCTCAGGTGTACTTGGAGATCTTTGACAAATTCTTGTTGTCCCAAATAAAGCAAAATAGAGACCAGTAATGGTGCAGTATCAGGGACTGAAGTAAATCCCAACACCACACCATGCAAACCACAAGTGTTTGTGGGTACCAAATAGAAACCAGAACTTGCTTATCTGTGTCTTTCAAGGCTACTCGGTCATCCTTGTTGATCGTTTAAGTACAGCAAAAAGCCACATATGGTGCAATATTTCAAAACAAATGTACACTTTTAATACCATACATGAATACACTCACATTGTCACAAATAAAATCAGCTTATCTGTATATAAGGTGGTATGCCAGAAGCATCCCCCTCCACCTGCGCTTCCACTGTACCAGGGCCAGGATGCTGGGATATTCCACAGTGTATCCAACAGTCCAGAGAAGTTCAAACAGTTCCACAAATGTTCTCAGTCAATCATCAATGGGTCATCAATAGTACTCAACGCGTTTCATCTCTACCCATAGACTTCATCAGGAGGTAAGTATATATATATATATATATATATATATATATATATATATATATACCATATATACCCACACACACACACACACACACACACACGTACAAAGGGAGCAAATTGTATTTCAGCTATGATTTTAGTTGAAGATTTTCTGACATAAATTTGGGGCGTGTAGTGTTATTGCTTTTTCAGGTGGAAGGATTTAAAACGGATCAAGGACCAATTATGGGGAAGTTAAATAGCATGAAAGAAAGAGCATGAAAAGGCATCATTTCAGGGTTATAACATCATTACTAGCTGTAAACCACCTTGGAAGCGTAAAATTTTCCATATTTAAAAATAAAAATACAAATGTTTACTACTATGGAGGCCGTTTGACATTGTCTGCAGTATTTATAATTTATTGCAACTTTCAATCCTTTTACACTATAACTTATTTTTAAGTACAAACAATATGTATCATTTTGTTTAATGTTTATGTTCTTTGGAATAAATGGAGTTCCCAGTTGAATGTTGTAGTACTTCTATATTCATACGAGAAGCTGAATAGCCACAAGCATCAATATTATAAGTATTGCGATTACAGCCAGCTCCATTCTCCAACCCCGATGCATAAAATATGTCAGTGGACTAGAGCATATATATAGGTAAAGAAATTAGGCAACTGATATAATAATATAAGTAAAAACAGTAGTATATTATTGATGAAGGTCCTTACACGGATGGAAAAATGAAATCTTTTATTGAAATTTATTTGAAATTGTGCACTGCTAAAGTAATATGTCAACTGGTTCACCAAGAACATCATTCACTATTCACCAGATTACAAAAATATGCATCCACCTAAAAACGTAGTAGTTGTTATCCACCTCATTAAAAATTAATCACACATGGAAGTAGCTGAATATTGTCCCCCTCTTCTTTAAAACTATGGCTGTAAGCCTATCATCATCAGTTATTTATATAGCGCCACTGATTCCGCAGCGCTGTACAGAGAACTCACTCACATCAGTCCCTGCCCCATTGGAGCTTACAATCTAATTCCCTGACATACACACACACACACACACACACACACACACACACACACACACAAACACAGAGAAAGAGACTAGGGTCAATTTAATAGCAGCCAATTAATTTACTAGTATGTTTTTGGAGTGTGGGAGGAAACCGGAGCACCCGGAGGAAACCCACGCAAACACGAGGAGACCATACAAACTCCACACATATAAGGCCATTGTCAGTAATCGAACTCATGACCCCACTGCTGTGAGGCAGAAAAGCTAACCACTAAGCCACCGTGCTGCCCACAAAATAATGAAATCTGCAGCACAAATGATTGGAATTACTTTGTAGATATTTGTTACCAAACAAACATGGGAGTTTCTCAAAAAGGGCTGAGAACTCCGCAAGTGTCCATGGTGAGCTGTCACATTGTATCATCAATGTTTGTACCATTGTTATCAGCAACGTGGTCCACCTTCAAAGAGTTAGGAATTTAGCATTTGATGAAAGCTATTAAATATTTGAACATTTTACTTGGATGAACAGAACAATCATCATCAGTTATTTATATAGCGCCACTAATTCCACAGCGCTGAGAACTCACTCACATCAGTCCCTGCCCCATTGGAGCTTACAGTCTAAATTCCTTAACACACACACACAGACAGAGAGAGAGAGGCACTAAGGACAATTTTATAGCAGCCAATTAACCTACCAGTATGTTTTTGGAGTGTGAGATGAAAATGAAGCACCCACAGGAATCCCGTGCAAACACGGGGAGAACATACAAACTCCACACAGATAAGGCCATGGTCAGGAATTAGACTCATGGCCCCAGGGTTGTGAGGCAGAGGTGCTAACCACTAAGCTACCATGCAGCTCAATAAGGGCATGGTCAGCTTAGTGGTTAGCACTATGCTCAACCATACATCTGGGAGCATGAGTACCTAATCAGACATAGACCATGGCCTTATCTGTGTGGAGTTTGTATGTTCTCCCCGTGTTTGCGGGATTCCTGCCTGGGTGCTCATTTTCTCTCCCACACTCCAAAAACATACTGAGTAGGTTAATTGGTGCTTAAATTGTCTTAGTGCTCTCTCTCTTCTGTGTGTGTGTGTATATGTTAGGGAATTTAGACTGTAAGCTCCAATGGGGCAGGGACTGATGTGAATGAGTTCTCTGTACAGCGCTGCGGAATCAGTGGCGCTATATAAATAAATGGTGATGATGATGATGATAGACAGAGACAAGAACCCAAAACATTATATTGCATACATGACCAGAATGGCTTCATTAAGAAAAGTAAAAATATTGGGGTAGAATAAATCTGAGATTATAGTTTAAATCCTCAATGAATTGCAAATGTAAACATTTGAAAATATTTCTCAACCTGTTGAGGATTGAAATTTGTTATAAGCACTGACACATTGAATATCATTGGGAACTTTAATCTTTTCTGCAATTAATGGCATATGAATAACATTTCAATATATCTCATTAGATATATTTAATTGGGGTTCATATTATGTTTAAGCCCTGCTGTTAAGTAAACACTGAACTTGAAAATCCTTTATACAGTAGATTGTATAAAGTATGAAAGTTAATGAAGGTGGCAGAGTGATTGACATCTTACTAAGCCGACTAGTTACTATTGCTAGCTATCATATCGCTAGTGGTACCAAGTTAGAACAGGGCCCTCTTAAGACCATCTTGGGCCCCCGAGCACGGCAGTGCACCGGGGCCCCTATTTATACAAAAAAAAAAAAAATATTATATATATGGGCCCGTTGGAGGAAGCCAAAAAAAAAAAACCTGGAAAAAGAAAAGAAGAAAATACTTACCTTGCTGTCAGCTGGCGATCCGGCTCCCTCCATGGTCTCCTCCTCCGTCGCGCTCCGCAATGGATGTCGGGCGGGCGTGATGACGCCCCCCTGGGCTGCAGGGCCCCCGGGCACCTGCCCATTGTGCCCTATGGGAAAGACGGCCCTGAGTTAGAAACAAAGCAACAGAGCAATGATTCCCTGTCACTAGTGTTAACTGCAATGGCAAATGGAAAATTACAGATCGGGATAACATTTTACTCTCTAGGTACATTGGTTGTGCCATCTCACAAATAAAAAGTAATTTAAAGGGAATTGATATTTTATGCTATACATATAGGAAAATACTATCAGCACTAGAATCATCTTCTATAAATTATCTGACTTCCTACTGGTAGGATATCCCAAATTTGATATGAATTTTCAAGGGGTGCTCTCCTAGAACATATATGATAGATAAGGAAAGTGGAAAAAAGAGTTCTAATTTCGGAGGCACACTATCTGTTACAAGTATATACCACAAGACATTTTATGTTGCAAAACATACATAATGAAAGAAAAAGTCTCCTTCCCCTGTGGCTTTACCACAAATAAATCCTGACATTGTCATTTGCGTATTTTTTTAGGAACTTTTCAATATAATTTGGCCTTCGTGAAATTATTCTGAGTTGCCGGTTCAATGGAATTCTTAGAATCTGGAAATGAGAAATGGTATTGCATATGACTAATCATTAATATATCTTCAGAACTATTCATACACCAGAAATGTTTTTATCCAACTGCAGATAATTTTCAATTGAAATGTAATAAGGAACACAGTTCAGTGGCATGCATTTAACATGATTGAACTAACTTTTTCCCTGCTATATCCAAACAGAGCAGCAGAGGGTTCTAAGGTAAAATTTGTCTAGATGGTGGAAATTAATTACCTTTTCTTTCCCCAAACTTGAGTCGATAAATGGGATTGACAAAGGACATCAAGTCAATCAAATTCAACCATTGACTGCCTACAGGCCAATTTCCATGTACTGATTATGAACCAGAAACTTCAAATGTTTGAAATCACCTTAAATGAGGAAAATTTCCTAGCACAACAAAATTCGATAGCCTTGTACAAGATAATGACCTAAACACCACCGTCAAAAGACAGGACATTTTTAATGCCCTATGAATTACCTATTTTTAAGATTGTAATGGAACCCCTTCCTGCAAGTACTCTACTGCAGTGACCGGCAGCATGAGAGGTGTAGATACAGGAGAGAACTTTACCTCTCTTGCCCCCACTCCAGTAACTTTGTTAGACACTAGGGGCCTGATTCATCAAAGCATGTATTTGCCGATTTTGTAAATATTGTATGTAAAATCACTCTGCGCATGCCCAGAAACGGGTCATATACAACTATATGCAGCAATGTTCACTGTATCTACGTATGCAAAGAACAATTAATACAGACTACGATTTCTGGGAGTGAGTGGGGTGGGGAAGGGGCTTCGTATGTAGAACAGTAGGGGTGTGCCAAACTCAAGGGCATGTAGCCACATCCAAATCAAGCTTTGGGCATCTCAAAGTAAATTGTTTTCCTGCTTGTTATCTCTTGCTCCAGCTACAGGGCTAGTCTAAGTCCTGATTACTAGTGATGACAGTCTCGTATGCATGCTATAACATGTGTTTGCAATCACGAGCAACTGTAAAAATGTATTTTATGTTCAGTAAACATTAAGATCATCCTAATATATGTGATTCATGGGAAAAAAATGCAAAAGTTTTTTGTGTGTGTATTCTTTTGTCAATGTATATTCCACATAGTCATTGAACATATCCTGCAGTGTCCTGTGCAGTAGAGCAGAGCACAGTTTGATGTTGAAGGGGCACATAAGGAGGTACAGTGTGGTGATGATGAAGGTGCACAGTAATGTGTGTGTGATAAGGCAGAGGGCTTGTGGTAATGTGTGTGTGTGAAGGGACAGGGGACCTGTGGTAAGTGTGTGTGTGATGGCACAGGGGGCTTGTGGTAATGTGTCAGTGACAGGTAAACGGAGATGACCATGAGGCTCCATGGGTAGAGACGCCTGGACGTCTTAGCAGAATTTTGGACAGTGCTGTCTCCAATAAGATAAAATTTTTTACGTATTCTTCAGATAATACGATCTGCCTACTGACATATCTTTCTATTTACCCCTTCCAGGGCAATCTTCATGGAGCCCCGAGGGTGATCTTATTACACCCGAAAATTGCCAAGGAAACACAGTCTTTAATATGTTGGAACAAATAGCTGGTTGCGTGGACAATGGTTTATAGATCATTAAGGGGACCAGTGCTACAGTCTTATCAAAATGACTATGACATTTTATTGTTATCACTTATACAGTAGGGTAACAAATGATAGACTATAGTTCATCGTTCATATATGACCCCTCCTCCCACAACAATTTACTTTACAAAGCTTTTGTCTATGTTTTTATGTGTGTGGTTTGCAGAGACGTTGCTGTCTTGTGGTTAGATGTCTCCTATATGTCTGTTCAATAGTCTTTTATCTCTCCTACCTTTTAGTTTTTTCAGCTGTGATTAATTTTCGAGTTTTACTTCCCAGTCTGTACTTGGAGAGCTGAATAAAGAGTTACTAACGGCCTCAGAATGTATTTGGCTATTGCCGTGGGAATGGATCTTCTATGCATTTGGTGTTTTTGAAAGCTGTCATGTCTACCAATGCTTTCTACGAAGATAAAATCAGAAATGTGATTCTTCCGTCTTCTGAGAGCTGATGGGTTTTTCAGTCAGTGTTATATTCAAAATATTCAGGTTGGTTTTATATTTTGTTTTTTTCAGGGGTAGAATATTCTCTCTAAATCACAATTTATCAGTTTACAAATATTATTATTATTGGCTAAAACAATTTAACGAAAGTTGGATGCAATGTTGTATTTATA
This sequence comes from Mixophyes fleayi, assembly GCF_038048845.1. NCBI lineage: Eukaryota > Metazoa > Chordata > Amphibia > Anura > Limnodynastidae > Mixophyes > Mixophyes fleayi. The sequence goes on along the minus strand of NC_134404.1, from coordinate 332,376,624 downwards.
TGCATAGAGCATTGCCACTGTACCATCAGCTATTTATATAGCGCCACTAATTCTGCAACAGTCCCTGCCCTATTGGAGCTTATAGACTAACTCCATAACATACACAGAGACTAAGGTCAATTTGATAGCAGCCAATTACCTCACCAGTATGTTTGTGGGAAGAAACCCACGCAAACACAGGGAGAACTTTCAAACTGCCCACAGATCATCATCATCAACATCAACATTTATTTATATAGCGCCAGCAAATTCCGTAGCACTACAGAAAAGGCCATAGTTGGGAATCGAACTCTTGACCCCAGTGCTGTGAGCCAGAAGTGCTAACCACTAAGCCACTGTGCTGCCCTACTGTAAGTAGAGTTGTTGAATCGTACTAAACACTCGTGATAATTGTTAAAAAACAAAAACAAGAAAGAATGTGTTTAAAATGGTAAACCCCTGTCTTAATTGCACCAGGCCCCCAACACCCCCTTTGTATCGCTACATGGTATGAGTGGACCCCAGTCATTGGTTTTCCTTCATGCCCCAGTTCAACGCTGGTGAAGACTGTTACAGATCAGGCAGTTGAACCAGCTCCTATTCAAAATAGATGAAGAAAGTTAAATTAGCCATGTGTTCCAGTGTTATCTCAACAGCCCAAGGAGCCTGGAAGAATGAAAGGTATGAATTTCATACATGTATCATGGTGGGACTGCATGAATCACTATTTATTTTCACCTCTGATCTCTGTACTAAATACATTACAGAATTTATAGAGCCAAGGTTCGGTTTGCATTTTGTTAAGCTCAATTTTCTCTACCAACATGGAAAGGGATTTTTCACTGTGAGGGTAGTTAGACCCTGGAGTCACTGCCAAGGGGGATAGTAATGGCAAAATCATTGGATGGATTTATAAATGGATGGGCTGTCTTTTTTCTAAGGAATGGTATCAATAGCTATAGTGAACAAATTAATCAGCTGGGAAAATCGATCAAGGGATCAATCTTTGTCATGTCATAGTTTAGGGAAGAATATATTTCCTCCTGTGCGATTAAATTGGCAGATGTGTTTGGGGATTATGTTTTGCCCTCAAAAAATCTAGAATGTTTAAAAGGTTGAATTGATGGACTTTTAATCTCACTATGTAACTATGTAAGAATAAGTTACAGTATTAATGGGGTACCACTGGGATCAGTAATGCCCTCTGTTAATTTAATATTTGTATTTATGACCATGTAGATGGCCTGGAAAGTAAGGTGTCCTTAATTTATTGCAAATGGCACTAAAGTATGTAGGGTTATGATCACAAGTGAATAGTATCTCATTGCAAAACAATGTGGACAAATTGGAAAGTTGGGCACGAAAATGGCAGAGAAGGTTAGGCAAGGTTAGGCAATTGCCTAGGGCGCCGGGCTCTGCAGGGCGCCTCAAAATTAAAAAAAAATGACTATGGTCGTTTAAAACGGAAATCCACAGGGAGAAGAGGAGGGAAGGGGCTATGAATCTTACCTGCATGAAGCTGCTCCTCTCTGCTCTGTCTCCTCCCCTCCGCTCACTGACAGTGACAGGCCGTGATGATGTCATCATCACGGCCCGACAGTGTCTGTCAGTGGAGGGGAGAAGACAGAGCAGAGAGGAGCAGCTTCATGCAGGTAAGTTAAAGAAAGACATGGGGAGCTGAGGGGAGGGAAGTGCAGCGCCAATTTTGACAGGGGGCACCGATTTTTAAAGGGGGGGGGCGCCGATTTTCACACTGTGCCTAGGGAGCCAAGGACCCTAGCACCGGCGCTGCTCCAATGACATAGCTCAGTGCCAGCGCTCACACAGAAACAGGAGGGGTAGCAGTGTTCTTTTCACTTGACAAAAATTGACTGTAAATGAATGGAAATTAATGTTATTGAGGTGAATAACAAAGTAGGAACAAAAAAGAGCCAAATTATGTGATTTTATAAAAAAAATCCAAAACCAAAACACGTGAGGGCGCTTTTGTCAAAACCAAAACCAAAACAGAAAGTTAATCCAGATCCAAAACCATAACACAGGGGTTAGTGAACATCTCTAGTTGTAAACTTTAAAAATAAATATATATATATATATCTATAATAATAATAATTACATATATTTTAAAGTAAAATACGGCCCCCCTCTTCCTGAGGAAGCAGGTTTGGGTCAGATAAATGGGGAAAGACACCCGTGGCTGCCTGTAGCTGTCTGTCTTAGGATTTCTACACTAGTTCATCTTTCATGTCTCTACTTTCCACTTTTTCTCCTTATGCCAACTATACCACAGTACTGGTAGCTGCACAGAAATGTCAGTCACCAATGGCGGCTTGAATATCGGTGGCTGATAATACTTCTGTCTTACGGTAGCCACAGACACAGGTTCCCCACCACCAGCAACAATTGTTATTCCACAACCTTATTTATAAAGTGTTCCCAGCACCTCTTTGATTGTAAGCTCAACTTTAACTTCTTTTTCATGTATGTTATTTATTTTTATCATAATCCCCTCAATGTACAACGTTGCATAAAATGCTGGAGCTCTATAAATCAAGGATAATAATAATAATAATAATAATAATAATAATAATCATCATCATCAATACATATCTTTAAACCCGGGCTTCAAGATCTGCAACAGATAAGCCACTCCAAATAGATTACATCTCCAAGGGGTGTGCTGCGCTTATGTGTGCAGGGGCAAACAAAGGATTTGTAGAGGGGAGGTTTCCACACCACACCACCAGTGGGCGTGACCAGCATGCATGGGGGCGTGGCTATAATTTTAGACAGTGCTTGGCTGCTCTACAACTCTTCCTATCACCATAATATACATGGGAAATGCTGCGTGCACTACTGTTAGGTGCACACAGCTCTCCCTTGTCAAGCAGAGCCGTGGGAAGCAGGGTCAGGGTCCAGCCACCTCAATTATACAGTGCCCCAGGGTAGGAGGGGGTTTTTAGGCACTAGGAAACCCCCCCTTGGTGGTGTGCACTCCCTTACTTGCAAACTACCGATCCGCCTCTCAAGGCTTCTGGGGTCAGAAGTGCAAGCTACCTGGGACTCAAAATTTTTATTTGTTTTTGTGACCTGCGCCTGGATTTATATCCCGCTCTAATTGGAGCTTGCAAACCGACATGGCAGCCATAGTGTGCTGGCTGAGCTAGCTACAGCCACTGCCTTAACCAGCATTTTAACAATCTTGTGGTGCGTTTGCATATTTAAAGATGAGTCATGTTTGACTCAGTCAGTGTGTGGCTACTGTCTTGCAAGAATGCAAAAATTAATTCAAAATTAACTTTAAACATAAATCAAGCTGACTCCAAAGTATGTGTACTTTCCTATTGCAATTTTGGGTGGTTTTATCCATAAAAGGGGAATAATAATTATTTATATAGTTTTTGTAACCATCTGGTCAGTTTTCAAAACATACATCAGCAAATACTTATCTGACTATCTATTCCAATGTCAAACACACAGGGTAGGAAGGCTAGAGGTGAGTTTTAGTATTTCTGTGAGAGTATGGGTTAAACTTACTGTTACTGTTTAAGGTATAAACCACAAATCATCAAAGCTTTGTTGAGTTGAATGCATGATGTATGCTAGATACTCACAAATGCCCTTAATAAACTTGGCCAGAAATGAGACAATAAACAAACAAGACTATAAGCCTCAGGTAATAAAAACTATATATTTTTTGCTAAATGATAATTTCCTTAAATTTATGCACATGGTATTTGAAGAGGTAGACACCAATGGTGTACTTCACAAGGCATATAAATGTTTTAAAAGACACTTTTACTACCTTATAACTTAACTGATAAACTTGAGTTCTGAGAGTGAAATTATTATAAATATGGCAGGTAAAGGGAGTACATTTGTAAGGATAAACAGGACAAATTATATCGTTGAAGCAAATAGACAAATCAAATCTGGGCCATTTTTGTGCATTGCCTTCTGATCAGACTAATGTCTGCAAAAGGGAGAATAACACATATGTAACGGATGCTGTATTATACCGGCTGATTTACAGAAATCATTTACCTGTCACGGTCCTTATATCCTTATTTCTTATTGCCTAAAGTGTAGAAGTTCATACAGGGCCATCTTAACAACATTATGGGCCCCCGGGCAAAGCAGTGCACCGGGGCCCCTATATATATATATATATATATATATATATATATATATATATAGAGAAAGAGAGAGAGAGAGACAGAGAGAGATAGATGTACTTGCTCAGTGACCCTTGAAGGTTTTTTTTGCAGGCTTTTTTTTCAGCATTATTTATTCTAATTAAGAGCCCTGCCTATGAGGCCCCCTTGTCCATGAGGCCCCCGGGCACCTGTCCATCGTGCCCAATGGAAAAGATGGCCATGAGTTCATAATCTCCCCACCTAGAAGACCAATTTTGTTTATGGACAGGGTTGCTTTATAAAACTGCCGCCAGTATATTCGGAATCTTTATTTCAACTGATCTTACACACAGTAAGTTTTTTAGAATACACTACAAAAAGTTTAAACCAAACCAGCTTGTGATTGGCCCGCCTGCTCCACCCCACCCCCATCTCCAACGCTTACAGTTGGAAAACTAAACTGATTTACAGAATATAATGCAGGACCTTCACCTTGGAAAATCAGCTGCAAATTGTAGTTCCCAGGGCTCCAACTAGGTCGACGGCCACATTAAAACACAGTAAAAACATAGGTGGCAGATTTAGGCTTTTATGCTCTTTGGATGTGCAATCCTTTTACACATCCATTCCACATGTTGAAGAAATAGTGTGTTAGAGAGTGGCATACCAGCACTATGAAGTTTAATAATCAATTAATTCATTTTGTAAGGGTCTTCTAGCTCTTGTTTTGTATCACAACTCTGGGAAAAAATTTTTTATTCAAACATAAGACGTGAACATGGAAGCCCATTGGGCCACAAGATAACCCGATCTATCGATGACATATTTTTTCGGCAGACCAGTTCTGAATAAAATCTTTTGCCAATGATGGAACATTTTAACATAATTCATCTGACCATTATATTTACATTGGAGTATAATGAACATGAAATGCACATTTGGATGCGCCCGTCTCTGTCAGAGATAATCAAATTCTGACTAATTGTTTCCAGAAGGGCACTGTCACAAATACTTTCTGGCATTATATGACAATCCAGCCCTATGGTTTAAAGCAAAGCTTGCCCAAAAGCCAAATAATTAGATCTACAAGCATAAAAGCTTTGAAGATCTTGTTTATACAACAGGGTTAAAGTTTCATTAATTAGTTTCATTCCAAGAGGTTATCATAAACATGAGTTGCTTAAAACTTTAAGTGGCTTTGCAGCCATGCCTAGCAATATATATTATGGACAAGGCAAAACGCTTTCTCCCATAAACTAGATATCTATTCATTTGTGCTCACCTACTGCACTGAATGCCAACAGATTAAAGCATTACATATAAGTTTTGAGCAATTCTGCAAGACAATGCTATATATGGTAAACGTTTATACTTCCTCCATTGCTTGCATTCGTAGAGCTACGAATATTAGTGACAAGTGAACTAAATTTAACGTTGTCCCTAAACGTCTTAATTTAAAAGGACTCTAGTGAAATAAAAAATGGGTACCTATTTATGCTATTACTGGCAAACAGTTAAGCATAGTAAAAGTTGATTATGTTGTTCATCCCCTGCATCATAACATAAAATTGAAGAGATTCTTTACCTGTAAAACTACTGGAGTGATTTATTTCATAAAGGGTCTTTGCCGTTTTGTCTATGTGGATCAGTCAAGCAGGTATGGGTCAGGCCGAATGACTATCACTTCGATAGTGAGATGTGTGCGCTCACTTTTTACAGATGCACCCTATCAGTCTAGGTGCTTATGAGAGGAAGCACAAAGACTGATATTTATTGGCAGATACTGAGATTAGTGTTTTTTTCTAGGTAGTTAGAGTGAACTCACAAAGAGCATTATTCTGGACATCAACAATTCAGTCAGTTGCCTATATTTATTCATAATCACCATTTATTTATATAGCACCACTGATTCCGCAGCGCTGTACAGAGAACTCATTCACATCAGTCCCTGCCCCATTGAAGCTTACAGTCTAAATTCCCTAACATACACAGACACGGACCCTAGGGTTAAGTTTGATAGCAGCCAATTAACCTACTAGTATGTTTTTGGAGTGTGGGAGGAAACCGGAGCACCTGGAGGAAAGCCACACAAACACGGGGAGAACATACAAACTCCTCACAGATACGACCATGGTCAGGAATTGAACTCATGACCCCAGCGCTGTGAGGCAGAAGTGCTAACCACTGAGCCACTGTCTATATTTATTATTACTAAGTTGCCAGCAAAAGTACTATTGCTATTTATGCTGTGTTCTTCAAGTGTAGCAATGTTTACACCAGAATGTGTTGAACATGCTAAATTCAAGATACATTTTACGATTGCTATGCTTTCAATAGCCAATTGTTTATACACTGTTCTTTAAACTGTGCAATGGAATCTGGTACCACTTTTTGGTTCTTTAGCAAATGCCAATTATTTGAATATTTGATGGTGTTAACTATATGCACTCAATGTGGTTATCTCTTGTCTAATCAAATCTGGTGAAGTGGATGTTAATTTAAATCACACCATAAAGTTATGTGTTTACACTTCCAAGACAATAAATGGCAAGAGAGTCCCATAGAGACGAAAGTACATGTGTGATTGTAGCTTTAAATCTTACCTTCAAGGAGTTAATGCTTCCCCATCCCAGGCCTACCAATTAGAGGAAATGGGGGAGTGCCTGAAGTTCTATGTATGGGTCCCTGTGTGTCACATGTCCGGCCTCACTCTCTTCACGAGATCCCTCCCACCCACTCCTGTTTTTGGACCAGCCTGCTCCTGTACCTTATGTGTTTTAACCAAATACTTTCCCATCACCACAGAGCAGGCACAGTTGGTTGGAAGTAAAAATGTTCACTGACCCCCCCGTGTTTTGGTTTTGGATCTGTATTAACTTTGTGTTTTGGTTTTGGCAAATCCGCCCTTGTGTTTTGGTTTTGGATCCCTATTTTTTTCTAAAATTCCTAATTTTTTTCTAAAATCACATAATTTGGCTCTTCTTTTGCTCCTGCATTATTATTAACATCAATAATATTCATTTCCAGTCAATTTTTGACAAGTGACAAGAACACTGCTACCCCTCCTGTTTCTGTATGAGCAATGTCACTGAGCAATGTCACTGGAGACTGGAGAGTGACAAGAACACTGCTACCCCTGTTTCTGTATGAGCAATGGCACTGAGCAATGTCACTGAGAATGGAGGGTGACAAGAACACTACTACCCCTGTTTCTGTGTGAGCAATGGAGCTGGATCTCCTGGGAAGGGAGGCACTTATGGAATCCAAAACCCACGAGATCCGACAACGCAACGATGATGTTTTGCCTCGATTCAGGTCTGAGGACGCTCGAAAGTACTGAGACGGCTCATGAGCCTACTCGGATCCCCTAAGTTCGGGTGGGCTCGGTTTTCACCGGACAAGCAGTTAAGGATTTGTTCCGTTTTTAGTGGAGTCAGGCCGTTAGCCATCCACGCTTGGTTCAGAAACCAGTTGGTTTAGCTGTCTTGCAGTGCACTTTCTCTGCCACAATATAATATTAATAAACTGTGACCTTCTTTGCCACTTATATAAGTCTCAGTGTCTTTTTTATTAGTCATGTTAAGTGTGGTTACGACAGTAGAAGGTTATGATGCAAAAATAAGAAAGCATCCAGGTTATGTCTTTTGCAAAATTGATCTTTTTTTAAATATTTTTCAATTTGCAAAACTTTTACATTAATCAAGGAGAATCTAACATCAAACAAACTAAATACATGAATTAAAACATATACAAACATCAGGGGCGAACGGAGGATTGTCGGGGGGGGGGGGTGTTTCCCTCCCGACCCCCCCCCAAAAAAACACCCCCGCGAGAGCTGCTGCGCATGCGCAGCAGCTCCGTTTCTTCAGCGCTGTCCTATACAGCAGCCGCGGCGCTGTCTAAGAAGCGTCCGCGGCGGTGCTGTATACACTACAGCACCGCCGCGGACGCTTCTTTGACAGCGCCGTGGCTGCTGTATAGGACAGTGCAGCCATAGCTGCCACTTAGTTAGCGCAGGGGGGGGGTTTCTGGAGACTCAGAAACCCCCCTTGCGTGCGCCACTGAACATAGTTGATGGAAACAGGTAAATTATATTTCCTTTGTTCAAATTTTGTCCCTTGTTTTCTCTTGTACCTACAGTTTGCAGTTTTGCTAGGCACCTTTGTTCCTTCTGTAGATTTTGTTTTTCCTTTCTGCGGTGTGATGTTGTTTTAAATAATATGTAAAGTACATTTTGTGCAGATAATTGGTATAAAGCCCCGACAGGGCATATTATTATGTTGAAGAAACCTCAGAGAATCCTGATACACGTAGATGATTCATTCTTCTAAGTCTAGTTCCATCATATAAGCTGTTTCTTTCCTTGCTGTTATTTTATTTCAAGACATAAACTCCTGGGTCTCATAAACTAATAACAGTAAGTATTAAATAGCCAACAGATGTAATACCTCAAAATAATAGTACAGCATAATCATTTTCTTTTGGCAGTCATGTTTTTTGTAATGCTGCAGAATGTGCATCCCATCCCTCCTTCTGAAACGTATGGTCAAATATAGGAAATCGTAAAAAAAAAAATTTAAAAATAAAAATGGCAGCTCCCGTATCCACTACCTTTGCTTCTTCTTTTATCCCAGCCCTGGGGAGTTTATCTTTGATCTCCAATTTCAAGTTTTAGGATTCCTCTTTTTACAAGAGCCAGCTCATTGTTGGATGCCTCCATAACAAATAGAACATTTATTAAATACTGTCCAGCATTCGTCTTTCTTCGCATAACACAGGATTATAAAATACTCCAGCGGCTTGAGTGTGTATTCTAAAGCCTCTGGGAAAGATTCTTCCTTTGTATTATTGAAAATGCGCTGACCGCTGCCAACAGTGACTCAGTTCTTTCTTTCGAGTCTTTCCAAATCTCTCATCTCTTTAGTAGCCTTTTATATTTTGAGGTGTTACACATCAGTTATGAGGCACGCTACCAATGTTCTAGCTTGTGTGTGTTAAATATTGAATTTATCTGTCAGTCTCCTATTTCTATGAAATGCATTCTGTGATGTTTCATGGTTCTGTGAGACATCCTATATATGCAACAGATTCATGTTTATATATATATATATATATATATATATATATATATATGTGTATAAGAGAAGAGCACACTTCTGGTGAAACACACATAAACAACTTCTTGTCTTTTTACTTTGTTTTAATGTCAGGGTGGTAAAGTACTTGACGGTATAAGAATTCCATACAGTTTCTTGTGAGCCTAAACAGTAAATAAACAGCTCTCTAGACACCGGCCAGCTTTTCTAGCATCGGTCACAGTGAACATTGAGACACACAGGGTTTTATACCTGACATTCATCCCACAGCCCTAGCTTGATGGGCAGGTGACACTCCTATCTTCCTTTTAAAAAGGAGTTCTCATCAGCTGCTCTGCTTGCTCTGACTTCAGACACACCCTGTCAGCCTGCTGTGGGAAAAGACACTTCCAAGCCATGTAAATTAAATCAGACTCCATTCAGATACCATTATTTTGTCACACATATGTCCTCCACCTGTTTATCTTTCACCTAGGTGTAGTGTTACACAAATGTGTAACATTGTTTGCATTCTTTCTCTCCTGATTGCCAGCTAAATATCTCCCTTGGCTGCTATATATATATATATATATATATATATATATATACACGAAGATATATACAATTCATCATCTCGGGCCGTCATTATATAAATGTACAAAGCTGCCCTCTGTTATCATCCGTTCTATACACAAATTAAATAGGATTGCCACCATCAAGGAAGATTTATTTCTTTCCTTGCCCTTAAATACAACAACAGATCTGCAGGGCAAGTGCAACTGCATTCAATGCACCGGCCCGTGCTTATCTGTTGTCATAATTTATAATTGACGTATCTGAATATTTCAGTAAAATAAACAGATTATAAGAAGTTCCGTTGGAGATCTGTGGCGTGTCAAAAAGTGCTAGACTTGCGGTCTCAGGTCCTAACATGGTCACGAAAACTCCTTGGTGACTTCTAATACTCTAATAATTTACAGTTAGTGTTGTACTATCCCCAACTATCATATAGGTGTTATATTACTCCTTATAATGAATATAGTATATGTGTTCCTAATGAACATTGGTTAAATGAAAAGTAATCCACGTGGAAGCATTTTCGAAATTAATAATGTGATAAATAGTCTTTAGAATTCTCAGTGCTTCCTAATTTCCCATTGTTCTACATAACTTCTCCAGTTATTCCCCCATGTATCCAACATTCTCTGCTCTTCCAATGCTTCTCCATCATGTTTCTACATGTTTTCATTGTTCCCTACTGTTCTCTGGGGCTTCTTTCCTTCTAATTCCACATTCCTTCCATCTTATCACCATTATTTGGTCTTCTCCCCATTTATAAGTCTCTACTTTCCCACCATGCCACTAAAGTTCTCAGTCCTTCTTGCCTTGCAATTATCATTCCCTGCTCTTACCCTCATGCTTTCTTCATTGATCTTTTCCCCATGTCTTCATTACCTCCACATTCGCTCAATCTTCTCTTCTCTTCATCCAGATCATCTCTTCTTCTATCTTTTACCCACAACTCTGCTACCCCCATCCTCCAATTACATACTGACAAGAGTATTAATCCTTCAATAGAATTCCCCAAGATCATTTTGGCTATTTGATTAATTTACGACAGTGGCCATGTATATCATTTAATCTAGAGATATCGCTTACTCAATATATAATAATGAGAGTGCAGAAAAGTTATCGGGAGGGTAAAACAAGTTGAAAGTCTAGTGACACATATTCACTTTCAAGAAATTTGTGGGCAAATGTCAACATTCGTTATCTTACATCAGTTTAGTAGAATGGAGATATTGTAGTTTTATATCTATGTAATAAGGACATGTTAAGCTTAAGCCTAAGAAGAAGCCAGTTGGCAGCTACTGATCCCTTCCTCCAAGGGTTGCTGATTGCAGTGCTTGGAATGGCATATTATCCCTGGTGTTAAGTAGCAGCTGCTTTCAAACGTTATCTGTTATTGAAATAATTTACTTTGAACCCAAAGTATTACTCTGTGTGAGAGTTTGTAGCATTCTAAATATTTGCAAAAATACAATATATTTGTGTTTAACTGAATATAACTAACTTATGAATAAATGTAGATCTAGAATTGTATAGCGTAAGGTAAGCTTACATTATGGCAAACATTATTATTTACATTGCATATTATCAACAAAATTAATAATAAGAAATAGTGATTATCAATGATTCCAGGTATTTGCAAGAAGCAGTAAAGAGCTTGCATGTTAATTAGTCAGTAAGTGACTAATTATCACCATCCTTGATGCCTATTGGCTTTTTCAAACTCTCACAGGTAGATCAAGTATTTATTTTGCGCTTTTGGGATAGCCTAAATGAGCTTTGTAGAACATTAGCCACCCATGTGTGAGTGCACTCAATGCTAAATCTAGGACCATTATTTTGTAAAGTCAGTTCAATGTCAAAGTTAAACTTTGTATAGCCTGTAAAGCGAACTTACCCTAAAAAAAAAACTAATCGCAATCTTGCCGACCGTGACTCCATATTACTCTGGTTCAGCTTGCAGGATGTCCAGAGAGGCAGCACGGTGGTTAGCACTTCTGCCTCACAGCACTTGGGTCATAAGTTCGATTCCCGACCATGGTCTTATCTGTGTGGAGCTTGTATGTTCTCCCCGTGTTTGCGTGGGAGCTCCGGTTTCCTTCCACACTCCAAAAACATACTAGTAGGTTAATTGCTGCTATCAAAATTGCTCTTAGTGTCTGTGTGTATATTAGGGAATTTAGACTGTAAGCTCCAATGGGGCAGGAACTGATGTGAGTGAGTTCTCTGTACAGCGCTGCGGAATCAGTGGCGCTATATAAATAACTGATGATGATGATGAGACGCCTCACTTTATTTAGGTGTGCACTTTATCTGCTGAACCAATTTTGTTCCAGTCCAGTCAAAACTGTGTTTTGTGCTGTCTGAGAGTATATTGCATTGCTGCAATTTCAGCAGTTTTAGGAAGCATGATTTACAAGCAGTTTAATGGGGAGTGTCCAGTCAGGGCACAAAGCAGGAAACCGGAACTCACAGAAAGTTGGATATTTTCCTTTTGTAGCAGTGTTTCCAGGTCGAGCATTCTTCTCATCTTCATCTCCTGGTCAACTAAGCTGTGTAAATCTGAACACACACTTGTAATAAACAAACACTTAGAAGAGACATCATTTTAAAACTATGCATCCTACACTAGGCGTCCAGTCTACACAATGAAGAGTGACGGTGACCTTGATTGGGTGATCACTAAGCAACATTATTACCATAGATTGTGCAGATACTATAATTGTCTCCAATGAATTGCACTTTCCCTCAAGCTACTAACACTGACTGTGTTCAGGGAACTCACTCTGGTAAAAAGGCGCAGCTCTGAGAGTCGTTATCACCATCATTTATTTATTTATATAGCGTCACTCGTAGGCAAACCGAGAAAGGGGGGTTTTCTAGTGCCTGGAAACCCCCCTCCAAGCCTGGGGAACTGTACAATTGAGGTGGCTGGACCGTGCCCCCGCTTCACAAGGCTCTGTTGGGTGCAGGCACCTCTCTGAAAAGAGATATGTGTCTGCACCTAACAGTAGTGCAAGCAGCATAGCCCATGTATATTATGGGGATAGGGAGAGTTGGAGAGCAGTCAAGTACTCTCTATAAATATAGCCATGCCCCCAATGCATGCTGGTCACGCCCACTGGCGGCATGGTGTGGAAATCCTGCGTTTGCCTCTGTCACTAATTCCTCAGCGCTGTACAAAGAACGCACTCACATCATTCCCTGCCCCAATAGAGCTTACAGTCTAAAGTCCCTAACACATGGACAGATTAAGGTCAATTGGATAGCAGCCAATTAATTTACTAGTATATTTTTGGATTGTGGAAGGAAACCGGAGCACTCGGAGGAAACCCATGCAAACACAGGGAGAACATACAAACTCCGCACAGATAAGGCCATGGCCAGGACTCAAACTCTTGACCCTAGTGCTGTGAGGCAGAAGTGCTAACCACTAAGCCATTTAATTAAAGCCTCCGTTTATCTGACATAACATGTGGAGTCCGCGTTAATGCAGTAAGATGCACATGTTATATACGGATCAAATGCATTTATATTTGAGAAGCTGTTTCAAAGTGGTAGAATCATATGATTCCAGGGCTTAGGCCCTTTAAGTGTATCCCCAAATTAATCATGCCAGGGTTTCTTATTAATCCCCACATTATCTACAATTCTACACATTCTGTAGCTGAACTTGCTCTGTCCATTAACCAGTATAGTCATTGTGTTAACTTGTGTACTACACTATCACTTTTTCACTCAACATGCATTTCTTATCACGGACAGAACACGCAGGTTATACATTCTTGTTACAATTTAATCCATATGCGTTTCAAGATCTTATCCCACTTCTAAGGCTGCACAGTTGCCACATTAACAGATTAACAATTTCAGAATTGACACAAGAATTCCTCAGAGGGGGGAAAAAAAAAGAAGTTGCTTCACCACCCAAGAAAGTGGGAGAGTCACGCATCGCTACCCGCCATTGGCACTAACACAGCAAAGATATACTTCTTTTTTTTATATTTTTAATGAGACATGAAATTATTTTAGATTGAGCAACGCTTTCTGGCCACCCACTTCTCCTGACCCTTAGGCTGTGAATAATAACAAACTTCACTACTTAGAACAAAATTCAACGATTAATGGTCTTTATAAAATATAACATAAAATAATGATCTGATCTCACCGCATCTCCAAATTTTTAACAGCAAAAAGGTTTGATATTTTATTTCCCGGTTAAGTGAATAGATAGTATTCTAAGACCACCTAGAGAGAACTCTCCTACTGTGCTATTTATGGATTTTCCTGCATTTGATTACGATCCCAGAGAGTAATGTAATGCTTTTTTTTTTTTTCTTTCCTCGCTGCGCTGAAGTTTGATGTTCCATATTGCAAAACAGATGCTCATCACTTGCCCTGTATATCTATAGAGTTCATTACTCGACATACCTAGAGGAGCTACGAGTAGAAATTCCGAAAACACATTGATCTCTGTGGCCACACATATTTGAAATAATATTATGAATCCTTTTAAGAATTTGCAGACGGAAGGAGCTGGACAGGTTAAACTGGAATAATAACATTTAACGTATCATGCATCTCCCAGTGTTTACAATAAATACAAAAAGAATGCATGGAATTAATAAACCTGTGATTCTTTATTTTGTATTTAACATTCAGAAGTAACAGCGAAAGGCGGTGTCAATCTGCTGTAAAATCACCGAACAGAGTTTCTGTGGGTGTCCAAGTATTTGTGAATTAGACACATCCTCTCCATGTGAGAAGTGTTTTGGCAAATTTTGCCAATTCCAAGATTTGGCAGTTGGCAAATTGGATTATGAGGAACAAAATGACATATAAGAACTAAGCTGTGTTTTGAAATGTTTTCGGATAGAATTGTTGTTCCATTTTTATGAACAACCATATCTGTGGAAACAAACAGTATGAGATTGTATATATCACCATCATTATCATCTATTTATATAGCGCTGTACAAAGAACTCACTCACATCAGTCCCTGCCCCATTGGGGCTTACAGTCTAAACTCCCTAATATACACACACACAGACACACAGACTAGGGTCAATTTGTTAGCAGCCAATTAACCTACCAGTATGTTTTTGGAGTGTGGGAGGAAACCGGAGCACCCGGAGGAAACCCACGTAAACACAGGGAAAACATACAAACTCCTCACAGATAAGGCCAAGGTCAGGAGTTGAACTCATGACCCCAGTGCTGTAAGGCAGAAGTGCTAACCACTTAGCCAACGTGCTGCCCCATGACTATTCTTCTGATTTCTACCTCGGCTTCTTGAGCATTCTCCTGGATTGCGCTATGATGATGAAAGAAAGCCGGGTCTAACCCAGGAATCACTAACATACAAATACAATGCTGGAAACAGGAGACCTGGTACTCTGGCACCCCAATGGTTCCAGAGTAGAGTTTAAATAGAGGCAGCAGAGGAAGGAGTGGACAGTCAGACACGCCGAACGCCGAAACAATGGTAGCGTCCCGTTGCTACGCAACAGAACCCACCAGCCCAGAACTACCAAGCGGCTGTCATTGATCATGGAAGAGCAGCGAGTTTGGCGCCTGACAGCGGGTTTTTAAAACAATGCACATTACGGTCAGTATGCGAACCCTTTCTGAGTCAGGTCCGGCGTGTGCAGAGTAATGTGATGCAAAATTCTGAGAACAGAACAAGCAGAAGAGCAGAGATAAACATCCAATAGGCAAAGTCTGGTCAACAGGACAATCTGGGGCACAGGCTAAGATTTGGTCCAAGCAGCAGACGGTATAGTCGGGATCACAAGCCAAAGTCATATTTCAGGAAGAAGACAGGATTAAGAACAAGGTAACAAGAACCAATGAGGAATAGCCACTGGTCAGCCCCCTGAGAATCTAACAGATTATGTGATCGCTCTGCACAGGTAAAGACCTGAATATTTGTTAACAGCACCAGCAAGGCTTTTAACTCATAACTGCTCTTAAAGCTGTTACCTGCTGTTCCTAACAGATTTAGGGGATAATATTGTATCAACTATAGCCAATTAATATAATACTAATAACAAAGTTTATGTGTGAGTTACGTAAAACTGATACGCATTTCGAATTGGACTCATTTGACGGGAAAGCTTCCAAGGCAGTACCGAACACCGCTACGTAGGCTTGTGGCGACAGACACCAATAAAACGCTCTGCATAAAATCATAACATAAAAAACAGCTTACTACTCAACACCACAAACAAAATACATCACTAAAAAGTACAATAATGCACAGTTACAACATAATATTTTGACTTGTTTATTTTTGACCGCAGGTGAATACAGAGCTATTAAAGTGATATAATTCATGCATAAGGGTGTATAACATGTATCCGAGAAAGGGACGCAGATTGTCCTAAAGATGGGTTGAGCACGTTTATTATTGCATTGTATTTCTATAGTATACATATTATACAGCGTGTTTGAACATATGGTGTGATCTGCCATCACCAAGTTTATATACTAGATTGTGCCACACTAACCCCTCCGAATCCACAACAGCAGTGCAGCACAGTTAAAGGTGATTGACAAAATTGACGCGCCAAGTGACAAGTATACTATTACATCGCTCATCTCCAAGAACTCTGTTCCAAGCAAGTGAACCTTGGGAGGGTTATAATATGCTGGCATATATATTATCAACTGTATTGTGACAAATGTCAACCATTTTGGCTTCAAAATGGAGAAAAAATAAATAAATCTGTTGCTATCTTACTTTTCTTGGCACAGAACGCGGCCATAAGTCTCTCTGCAGTAAACAGTTTTGTGCAAAAATATATACATTTTCTACATACCATTAACTGAAAGACTTATAATGGCTACTTATTTACCTGTCAGATGGAAATGGGTCAGCCAATAACTTACAACGCTGACCCACATGGATTTGATGAACTAGTTATACAGTAGTTACATACATAAAGAATGTATACTTATTCAAGTTGTACTAGATTATTGGATTACCTGTTACATTCATTTTTTGTTGAGGGAGCATGCTGCCTAATGAGGAAGGCGTAAAATGATTATCAGTTGAATCTTCAACTCCAAATCACTATTGAGTGTGTCTGTTGGGTTTTACAGTGAGAAGGTAGAGTACAATTTTGATTTTACACATGTCTGGTTATATTTGTTCATCAATGCAACTGTTATACGTTAAAAGTTGGACATATCATTGCGTACAAAAATATTAATAGTGTGTTTAAGATTTTATGCAGCATGCTTTATTCCTCATGTGTGAATGGGCACGAGCAGTCATCCAAATGGAAAGCTGATGGGAGGGGCCCTGACAACTCCACCAGGAGTTTGAAAAAAATCCCACCAAGAGCAGAAGTAAATATCCTGATTGGACCATTACAGACAACTCTCTGCTAATGGCTCCGCTCAGTTTAATCACCCTCCTTCTACTCATGCAGGAAACCAGACATCCCAACTTGCAAGTCCCCGGCAGCGGGACAGAGGGCGTGGCCATGTCACCAGATGACTGCCTAGCACTGTAAAGCGCTAGGTTGTCCATTAACTGCCTCCTTTCTACCAACGTTCCCACCCGTAAGACAAACGTGTCCCAGGGAGAGACAGCGGGACAGAGCCCTGAATTCGGGCGCTGTCCCACTGAAATTGGTAAGGTTGGGAGGTATGAGAGAGCTAATGTTACCATTTTGTGTCAGGGATCTCAGTTAGTTTTTAGGGGGGTGTTGTATGATCCAAGGATTCATGTGATCCTACATCTAGCGTCTCAGAATTTCCTCGTCTATAATCCATCTATAGTAAGGGGCCTAACGGGACCTTAAAGTTTGGAGGGTGGTGGGTGGGGAGGAAAGTCACATTTTATTTTTGTACATGTCTCAACTTATTCCACCCAAAACTAAGTTTTGTTTTAGCTTTGGGTGCAGTGATCCTTCAAATGAGGTTCAAAAGGTGGAGATTATTAGTTTGAGAAAGGAATACCTGGTGGCCCGGGGTGTAGGAACCATGGGTGCAGTTGACCCCCCTATGATTTCTGTTGGGTGGGCAATGACTGTGTTTTGTCCCCCCCATGAACTTCTGCACAAAAGCCTTCATGTTACTTTCTGAAGTCATGGTATATGTTCTAAACTCGTGAAACTTTTTAACATTGTAGACTGTCTTAGTATAACTATCAAATGTTCTTTAATATAGATTGCATTAGTATAGATTTAATACAGATCGATTGATTTGTTCATTACCTACTAAGGGTTAAGTGCTAATTGATCAAATGTTTTTCTCATTGGAAGCTATGTGATGTTAATGCGTTATGCCTTACTCCTCATAAGTATTGTTTATATCCATATTTCTATCAATTTTATATGTTATTATTGTTATGAGACAAATACCTATTGATCTATGAAGGTTTTATATAGGTTACTCTCACGTGATCTGATTTAATAAATGTCTTACCAGGCGATTTTTGCTCAACTCTCCTTTTGTTGTTATGGTATATGCTCTAAACTCGTGAAACTTTTTAAAATTGTAGACTGTCTTAGTATAACTATCGAATGTTCTTTAACATAGATTGCCTTAGTATAGATTTAATACAGATCGATTGATTTGTTCATTTAAAAAACTGTGTCTGTTCCATTCATAAACATTTAATAAATAACCTGTATTGATGATGAACAACTATTCCCTTTACTTTTACTCTGAATTTCGTGCAGTTCGTCTAGTAACAAACATGAGATATAGAAATTTGAATTTATAGCACAGACCATTAACCAGTGAGGCAGTGATTTAAAAATACTCCCAATCAAATAAGATTAAGGCTGTCAACAAAATCAGAATAAAAACTAGGTTAATGACTATGAAAATTTTTAATTTTTGAGATGAACAATTGAATTTATCTATCTGTCTAACAGCAATTGTACTAATTGGTAATTAATAATAATAATAATAATAATAATAATAATAATATTTATTTAATAATGTATGAATACATTTTTGGCCATACCCTGAAACACTGACAAAAATTAACATAGGATTGAGAGTCTTGGTATATCTACAGTCACTGTTACAACTGTCGTAAAACGACATACCAAACGCAAAAAAAAAAGGGGCTCCAAGGCTTATAGTATCCTTGGGCTTTTGCCCCCCATGAAAATTTTGGTCCCTAAGCCCCTGTCGGTGGCTGTAAGGTCTCTGTCCTTTAATTGGGATGCATTTTGCCACAATGGGGTACATTTTGAATTTTGTATATTTATGCAATAGTGACATAGTAATAAGGAGGTGGTAATTAAGTAATATTAACCAAGATTTTGAAGAATATTTTCATCTTTTCCCACCATGCACAGTTCTATCTGATCCAATAATCCTACAAATGGTCCTACAACAGTCTTGTATGGGGGACAATTACCAAACTGGCAACTGCAGGGCACCTATGTATGTACCAAATAGATATACAGTCACAACATACATTTACTTATTAGATTTCATCAAGTTTGGAGCCTGGCATATCATAACTAAGTGCAATAGATGAATTAATTGAACCAGCAGGTCATGCATGAAATTAGAACCCGTGGTCCTCAAATTGGCATCTCAGACTATTGTGCTTCTCTATTGAGGATAAATCTCGGTGAGGTTACATTGCAATTTATCATGTAACTAAAGTTCAGCGGCTAAATGGAGCTTAAAAGGCAGTAGCAAATGTCTAATATTTCATAGAGAAGAATAGTGTTGAACTGGATGGCAAAGCCAGGGTGGTCCAGTATATCTTGTTCTGCCTTTAAAGGCAGATTGAATGCAGATCGTGTTTCAGGAGATGCAGTAAAATTAGAATTCTTAGCTAAACAGTTGCACTCAACACAGCCAGATAAATTAATATATTGGGTTCTTGTCTAAGTCATGGTACAAGAATATCTATCCCCTTGGTTTTGTTATTCAAGGTGCAAGTAGATTGTTCCATAAGCTCACTGAAACTAATTGTTCTTCTCTCGCCAAGTATTAAAAAATAAAAATTGAAGGTTATAAGTTGAAAAAATGGCTGGACAGCTGGCTAAACAGTGGTAGTCAGCATATCGATGCTGTCTACACCGACAAGACTTATCACGACATCTTGAGTCCGGACGGCTGCTTCCCAACAAGGATCCAGCCAAGAAAGAAGACACCGGTGAGACTTGATGATGCCACTGACATCTGCGACGCTGTTAACACTGCTCTTAAGGGGGTAATGTAACTATGCGGCCATGTACAATGTACAACCCTTTGTAAAGTACGTTGCACATGGCCGCATAGTTACATTACCCCATTAAGAGCAGCGTTAACAGCGTCGCAGATGTCAGTGACGTCATCCAGTCCCACCAGAGTCGGCTTTCTTCGGGATTGCTTCAAGTCGCTTCACAGAAGACTCGTGGTGGATCCTCAACGGGAAGCAGCCGTCCGAACTCAAGATGTCATGGTAAGTCTTGTTGGTGCAATCAGCACCATTATTTTGTACCCCACCCCTGGCTAACACGGCATCTTACATATAACTAGAGTTCCAATGATTTTATAACGACCATCCAGGACGTCAATATGAACAGGCGATACAATCTACCCTCTACTTCTTTTTTAGTTCCACGTAAGGTCAAACAGTTCTAGGAATCTACTGCACAAGTACTTTTAGTTTGGTGGCACCTGGCTTCTGAATGATGGGAAAATAAAAAATGTGAGTTAGAGATTTGGGGCCTGATTCATCTTTGTATGTAAGTCCCATCGCGTGCCGTAGCTTGTGTGAAATTGCTCCGCGCATGCTCAGGAATTGACTTTACGCCAGTGAGCCCTATGACATTCAAGTAATGTCCGAACACAAATGAAAGTCCTGGCAGCCTGCGACTTGTAGGACGAAATGGGGGTGGGATGGGGGCGGATGTGGATGCACGTGCGATGTACAGTAAGGGCGTGGGGAGGTCGAGCACACGTACATTTATCCTATTCAAGCTACAGGGCAGGTGTAAGTGCTACTGATAGAGATGATCGACACGTATTCATGCCACGATATGTGAGATGTGCCACAACCAATAGAGAGGTGTAGTGGTCAGTGCAAGATTCAAAAGTGGTCAGCAAGGAACATGCTCTAAAGGTGGCGTCTGAGCTCACTTCAAGCACTACAAGGAGGTTATTCCCACTCAACTTCTACATGAAGGAAAGGGCGATCGTCTGCCTAATGGTGGACATTCTACTTTGAATGGAGTTTCTCTTTGGCGGCAGTGCTTACATAATACTGTACATAAAACATATGAACATATAGCTACTAGAGCAACATCAAAAACACCTGTATACAGTGCAGGGCTGTAACTAGGGCTGTGCGACAGGGGTGACCGATCCAGAGTGCAACATACAAGGGGGAGGGGGGTGGAGTTTATGAATATTTTAGGTTCATTTGGTTAAAATTGAGAGCTATGGGGGCGGCATTTTTCTTTCTCGCCCCAGACGCTAAAATAGTAAATTTCAGCCCTGTTTAGAGTTAGGACCATCCTATCAGCAAAAGCGCCGTGGAGTGGCGGGTGGCTTAAACATACATTTGCAAATAAGTGCAACTGAGACTTTTGCGTTTTTATGTACAAGTAGAAATGGCAGCTCCTTTGCTGGCTATAGCAGTGTTCTGGGGGATTTTTCTCTGTGTTTGTTCCTTTTAGGATAATCCCGCCCTTTGAAGCACCTGCTATGAGCCAAAAAATTGATTGAGCAACTTCCACTTCTGTGTATAGCTCTGATACATTGTCTGGCGCTATTAAGGACTTCAGAAAATGTTTGGATGATGGCTGAAAACATCAAAGGACCAGGGCTCCAAGTACCATGTAGGAAAACCAGGCCTCAAGCAGCTCAGTCGGACTCTTTAAGGGGCAGCTTTTAATTGTTTTTGTTTCCTTTTTTCTTATAACTTTGCTTTTTGCTATGTAGTTTTTACCAAACACTTATTATTTCCAGTAAACTAAAAGAGGGGGGGGGGGGGGGGGAGCTGTTAGACAGTGGGGCATGAGTGTGTGGGGTTTGTACAACTACTAACTTAGTTTGCAGTCACTAATAGCTAGGGCAGCATAACGCTAATATGAACACAACGCGGAATAACAACAACAGAATCCAACAGTGGCTCTCGCATATAAGACAACGATGGGCCTTAGGCTCACATTTGGCCCCACCGAGGATACACATCTAGGACCCCAGCTCTTTCCTGCTTTGCTGTCAGATTTCTTTGTCACACTTTAAAACGCCTGCTGATATCTTATTACCGATAGATGTCTCTTTCTCTGATTAAACGCATTGTTTTAACTTATTACTGAGATTAAGGGTGTGGCCCTCCTGAAGGTTAGAGGGTCGCACCATGGGGCCCCCGAATTGTATTAGGTGCCTATCACTGTGGACACAATACACACGTGACTGGTTTCTTCTTTAAGGAGAAATATCTCACAATTACCAGCTACAGGCTACAGTGTGGTGTCAAAGACACAGTCTGTACATGACAAAAATAGAAAATCTGCCTCCGTCTTCTCCAACAAGTCAACAATTGACACCACATGACATAGTTGCCAAAACCAAACCTATCACTTTCTGGCTGTTGCTGGGCTACCTGCTGCTGGCTGGCAAAGCATTCTGGGAGGTGACGTTACACAGCTGGAGAACCATTGCTTGATTTATTCCATGTATTATTTCTTTAATCAGCTTTTGGAAGCACAAAGCCATATCTCATCACGGGCTATATGATCTAATAGACCACCCAGATATATTTCCCACAGTAACTCATGCTGTCATTGAATAGGACTCGACAGCAAATACATTAGTACATGCATTTATGCAGCAAGCTTCACTTTTCAGCCAGGATCCTATTTATAGCAAATGTGAATGATCATTACATAAAAAGTTGACTTTAGTAACTCAATTTTAACCTGTTTATATTATAATTTCAGATAATGATGGTTTTTGCTGGAAAATATCAGGTCCATTTAGTACACTTTAGCTGTAGTTTGGTGATCTCTAGAATGAGGTCTCCTGTGTTATATATAAATATATATAATATATATCATATATATATATATATATGTCCTTCACTCTAGTAATAACAATGTAAGTCAGGTTGTCGTTACATTCAGCTTTCCTGGCTTCGCAGTTTTACTTACTAAACAAGTGAGTCATCAGTCTCAAGCTCAATAAACCACTGTTTGATACATAGATAATTCAAATGTGTATATTACAGGCACAACCAAAAATGGGGAGACAGCCCATATATATATATATATATATATAACATGGATCTGATATTCATTCAATTCTGACTTCCATATTTCATATACATGGCAAAGGTGATCAAACTCACATGTCTCTAAACAAGGACAATCAAGTGTCTCTCAAAGAGTTAATACATAGAAAAATGGATCAATCTCAAATGTAAGAAAAGTGATAATAATGTCTCTCATAGTTTCTATGTTGTTTTCTGAAGAGAAAAGTGTCTGTTTGTTATTTTAGGGAGAAGTGAATCCCAAGTGATATATTAAGGCATAATATTGGGCAGCACCGTGGCTAAGTGGTTAGCACTTCTTCCTCACAGCAATGGGTTCATGAGTTCAATTCCCGACCAAGGCCTTATCTGTGTGAAGTTTGTATGTTCTCCCCGTGTTTGCGTGGGTTTCCTCCAGGTGCTCTGGTTTCCTTCCACACTACAAAAACATTCTGGTAGGTTAATTGGGTGCTTTCAAAATTGACCCTAGTCTGTCTGTGTGTGTATATGTTAGAAAATTTAGAAGTAAACTCCAATGGTGCAGGGACTGATGTGAATGAGTTGTCTGTACAGCACTGCGGATCCAGTGGCGCTATATAAATGACGATGATGATAAGGCAGCATCTGTTGGAGCGCTTGTAAACGGTCCAACTGTCTATTTAAACGCTGTTTGATACATGCCCACCATTAATCTTACTCAAATCTACCAACTGGAATTAATCTTTACTAAAGTTTCAGACTCCATGCAGGTACCAAAGAAACATTTTGAAATCCTCCAACCCCGCCATTCACTCTTGATCCTGCACTGAGGGTTGCGCTATCGATGCCCCTAGCTACAGGGCACGGTCTCCTAAATAATTCTTAGATATAAGACAAGGAGTGAGTATAAATAGTGCAATAGTTATTTGTGCCTGTGCAGGATCAAAGAGCTGTAAATATATGAGCTGTTCTTTTATTTTATGTAGAAAATACAATATAGTTCTCAATGGTACGATACAACATTTCATATATCTGGCCCCTGACAATACAAGTTTAAAACAATATGTAAGTTGGACAGTACTGCTTTTGAGAAAACAAGACATTGTGTAGGAGGGTGGAGCTTCTCTATCTTACATCACTCTGGTGCAGTGGAAATCTTGTATTATTGTTGCTAGCTAACATAATTGCTGTATTCAAACTGAAGATACAGCCCACAAGGACATTGCCAGCGATATCACAGCAAGCATAACTGACATGGAATGTTTTATCAATTGAGCATTTTGTCCCACATAAGAACAACTTTGGAACAGTGATGGGCAACAGGCAGACCTAGGACCACATGCTGCCTTCCGAGCCTTCACCTGTAGCCCCAGCTCCTTCATGCTTGATGCCCTAATGGTTCTTTTCTCAACTTTATGTCCTGTCACTCCCAGGTCTTAATCTCTGCTTACGGCCCATGAAACTTAATCCACGGCCCCAGCTTTTATTAAATTATTTATTTACAGCAGCATATCTGAGATCAGAGGAGACGGGACGTTCTTTGCAGTAAAACTCAGGACACTGTATGTTATGGAGCTCTACAATCAATAGAAATTAAAGAAATATTGCTGAGTATTGTACTTCAGCTGCAGGGACGTCTTGATCATTGCATTGAGTGTTTTGCACTCACCAGTTATTACTTTTTCTCTTACATGCCAAGTTATTTCTTAATCAGGCCTGAATTAAAGAGAATTCAGAGTAACACAAAAGATAAAACATGTTTAGCACATCTCTTAGTCAGCCGGCTTCTGTTCTAAACGACCTTGGTCAGCGTCACGACACAGTGTGACTTCTCCTTTATGCTGTTTGTCTGCTTTTTATCTATTAATTAACAATAAATTGAGAGCAAAAATGATTGCAGCTTCCTGGTACTTTTAGAAAGAAATGAATAGATCTTTCCTCTGCAATTTAATAAAAGCAGCTCATTAAACAAAAGCAACTGGCCGACTACACAGACCTTTACAGCAGAATTAACAAGAGCTAAAAGTGTGTCTGCAAAACTGGCATGTGTGATACATCTACCCATGGCTTTTAGTGTGTTCCACACTACGGTACCTGCGTTCATGAATAACTATGAAGTCATTTACTATAAATAAACAGTAAACACAGTGCCAAAGCTGCTTATATGCATTGGAGATATATAACTGAGCCTGATTATGCGCTTTACGCCTGTTTATGCAAAGGCGATGTCTATGCACAGTAAAGTGGAGGCTTTGGCAATGCACAATGTTGGGGGTGATCAACTGGGGAAGCCATTAGACCAGGGGTGGCCAACCAGTCGGAGCCTAAGAGCGATAAAATATCTATAGATACGGCAAAGAGCCAACTTCACCTTTTATATATATGTGTGCTTATACATATACTCAGTATAAACAACATGCGCATACTTACCGCACACATAAAACATACTTTACAATATTGAGCTAAGTGAAAAAGAAGATATCAAACATTGCCAAAATGTTCAGAATAATAATCAACTCAGCTCTTACCTCGCTGCCCTCCTGTCCAGCGGAGGAGGGTTCAACATAAATAGCCAACATGCTCTTTAAACCTCTTCACATTCCCATCAGACCTCACCACGTGTCCCTTACATACACATCAGACCTCTTCACATGCCTTCAAATCTACCCATATGCCCCAGAAATGCCCATCAGATATCCCCACATGCCTATCAGACCTCTTCAAATGCCCATCAGACCTCTCCGCCTGCCACCAGACATCCCTACATTCCCCTTACATACTTATCATCCTTCCCACATCCCACCAGACCTCACCACGTGCCCCTTACATACCCATCATCCTTCCCACATGCCGTCAGACCTCACCACGTGCCCCTTACATACCCATCATCCTTCCCACATGCCGTCAGACCTCACCACGTGCCCCTTACATACCCATCATCCTTCCCACATGCCACAAAATCTCACATTGTGCCTCTTAAATGCCACCAGACCCCCTCTGAAGCCCTTTACATACCTATCAGCCTTCCCACATGCCACCACCAGACCTTACCATGCGCCCCTTACATAACCATCAGCCTTCCCACATGCCACCAGACCTCACCAAATGCCCCTTACATACCAATCATTCTTCCCACATGCCACAAAATCTCACTCC
Organism: Mixophyes fleayi; assembly: GCF_038048845.1. Lineage (NCBI taxonomy): Eukaryota > Metazoa > Chordata > Amphibia > Anura > Limnodynastidae > Mixophyes > Mixophyes fleayi. The sequence goes on along the minus strand of NC_134404.1, from coordinate 332,350,507 downwards.
GTGCCCCTTAAATGCCACCAGACCTCCCCCCAAGACCCTTACACACCTATCAGTCTTCCCACATGCCATCAGACCTCACCACTTGCACCTAAAATCCCAGACCATCTCACATGTCCCTTACTTGCCCATAAACCTCCCCAAATGCCATGAGATTTCCCCACATTCATCATAGTTGCCATCAGACTTCCACACATGCCCCTAATCCACACATGCCCATCGCCTGATGCTCCAGAATACCAATCAAACCCCAACAGATATCCCAAATGCCATCAGATTTCCTTACTTGCCCATCACTCTCTCACATGCCCCTTACTTACCTGTCACACCTCTCGCACAGACGCTGGAGCCTGCGCAGAGGAAGCAGCGAGAGCAGACTGCACACTCTCCTCCCCTGATTGGATAGCCTGTCATAATGTGACCTCCTTGCGTTATGCAGAGGAAGTCACATGACACGACTGCTCTCGGCCAACCGAGCTGTCAAATCTGTGGCTGTCGGCACCCGGAGCATCGCGGCTGGGTGATACTCTCGGCCAGCCGGCCAGGAGCCTCATTTTTAAACTCAGAGAGTCGCGGGTTGGCCACCACTGCTTTAAACAGAACCAGGTAAGTGTATTTTCTGCATCTGTTTAATATGAAGGCACATATACAAAATGATTGCATTGCAAATCTGATATTTATTATTATTATTATTATTATTATTATTATTATTATTAATAATAATAATAATTTTATTTATAGAGTGCTTCTCTACTAGTAGGGCTCTTAATCTTTATTGTACCAATAAAAAATAAAACATTCAAAATCCTTTTATTCTATGTACATGTGTGCAATATTTAAATACTGATAGTGTGCTATTATTTGCAAAAAGTGTAAAATAAAAAATAAAATAAAATATAAGTAAAGGCTCCCTACCCTAGATATAATCCAAATATGTATAGTACAAATACTTCTCTTATGTTATAAATATATGACTGGAATATAAAGTATAATAGAGTAAAATCTTAAGTCTACTTTGTAATCCTAAATTTGAATCGAGACCTGACTCCCTTATACTGTATAATGACTCCTTAAATGTATTCAGTATACAGTAGCCAGAGAATATACTATGATACTGTGATGTATTATTCCTCCTATATAATTTCTATCAGGGTATAATGAGCTGTATCAGTATGAAACTCAGGATTATGTAGCTTTTTGCTCTAATCTCTGCTTCTAAAACCGGTAAAACCACCATCTTTGCCAGCATGTCATTATAAATAAAATTAAGACCTGCTGAGCCATTGAATGCTCCGAGTGTAAACTGCTAATTGATTGCTGTTTTTATTAAGTCATATTTATAGAAATCTCAGTGGTGGCCTCTGAGAATGTGCTCATGTTTTTTGCACATTCTCCCACAATGCAATTTGCTGACAGATTTTATTTTCCCTGGCTAGTAGCGAGAAAGATTATTAAACTGCGCTGTGTTTGTATTAAACTTTTGAAAAATTAGCATAATAAAGTACAATTTAAAAAGTGATATTTGTAACAGAGCTTTTGCTCCTAAAATAAAATTGTGGGCCTGATTCATTAAGGAACGCACAGTGAACGCAATTTGCGTTTTTATAAATTGAACGGAAATTGCAAGCAGCTATGCCCATATTCAAGTACCAGCGGATCTCATGAAAGGTTTCTAGTTGAATACGGGGCTAAGAACGCTCTACCTACACGGCCCTTGCCATATGCAGATAGGCACAACAGGGTACAATGCATATGTATATATAAAGTACCATAAGAATGCACAGATAAAAATATATTATTAAATACATTAACACCTGTTAATAATGCAATTATTCATAAAAATACATTGAAAAAAAAGGTTTTAATTTTCCGTCTTTTTTTTTTTACATTTTTTTAATCATTATGTTCTTCCTGCGTACTGTACATAAAATGAATTTTTACAGTTGCTCTTAATTTCAAACACATGTTCTAGCTGTATACACGACCATCATTAGCATGCACTTACACCTGCTCTGTAGCTGGTGTAAGAGATATGGCTAAAAATCACGTACCTGAGAGATACCGAGTGCTTGTATCGGATGGTTGTGTGTGCGCTCCAGCTTGGCACCTTACTGTACATTGCCTACGTGCATACGCCCCTTCCCTCCCCTGTTCCGCCATTGAAATCATAGGCTGACGGAATAGCCATTTATGTTCCACGATGAATTGCAAGCACTTGTGGTCACTGGTGTATAGTCTATTTGTGAGCATGCGCAGAGCAGTTTTATGCAAAATACGGTACGTATCGGCATTTACGTTCCTTAATGAATCAGGCCTGGTATATTCAGTTATCTTCTGTAATTTATGATATTATTACTTAGGCCCTCATTTAGATTTGCACATAAATATGCCCCATTTGCTTATGAGCAAAGATGAGGCTGCATGTTTGTGTTTTTACGGCTTTAGTTTACATATCTTAAGATAGGTACAATCTGCACAGGGGCGACAATTTTTTACACATAATGCAACGTTACGTCATGCAAATGTATTTACAGTCATGGCCAAAAGTTTTGAGAATGACACAAGTATTGGTTTTCACAAAGTTTACTGCTTCAGTGTTTTTGGACCTTTTTGTATGGTATACTGAAGTAACATTGCAAGCATTTCATAAGTGTGAAAGGCTTTTATTGACAATTACATTAAGTTTATGCAGGAACTCAATATTTGCAGTGTTGACCCTTCTTTTTGAAGACCTCTGCAATTCGCCCTGGCATGCTGGAAATCAACTTCTGGGCCACATACTGACTGACGGCCGCCCATTCTTGTCTAATCAATGCTTGGAGTTTGTCAGAATTTGTGGGTTATTGATTGTCCACCCGTCTCTTGAGGATTGACCACAAGTTCTCAATGGGATTAAGGTCTGGGGAGTTTCCTGGCCATGGACCCAAAATTTCGATGTTTTGCTCCCTGAACCACTTTGTTATCACTTTTTCCTTATGGCAAGGTGCTCCATCATGCTGAAAAAGGCATTGTTCATCACCAAACTGTTCTTGGATGGTTGAGAGAAGTTGCTCTTGGAGGATGTTTTGGTCCCATTCTTTATTCATGGTTGTGTTCTTAGGCAAAATTGTGAGTGAACACACTCCCTTGGCTGAGAAGCAACCCCACACATGAATGGTCTCAGGATGCTTCACTGTTGACATGACATAGGACTGATGGTAACGCTCACCTTTCCTTTTCCGAACAAGCGTTTTTCCAGATGCACCAAACAATCTGAAAGGGATGTCATCAGAGAAAATGACTTTACCCCAGTCCTCAGCAGTCCAATCCCTGTACCTTTTGCAGAATATCAGTCTGTCCCTGATGTTTTTCCTGGAGAGAAGTGGCTTCTTTACTGGCCTTTTTGACACCAGGCCATCCTCCAAAAGTCTTCGCCTCACTGTGCGTGCAGATGCACTCACATCTGCCTGCTGCTATTCCTGAGCAAGCTCTGCACTGGTGATGCCCCGATCCCGCAGCTGAATCAACTTTAGGAGACGGTCCTGGCGCTTGCTGGATATTCTTGGGCACCCTGAAGCCTTGTTCACAACTATTGAACCTCTCTCCTTGAAGTTCTTGATGATCCGATAAATGGTTGACTTAGGTGCAATCTTACTAGCAGCAATTTTCTTGCCTTTGAAGCCCTATTTGTGCAAAGCAATGATGATTGCACATGTTTCCTTGCAGTTATCCATGAAGAGAGGAAGAACAATAATTTCAAGCACCATCCTGCTTTTAAAGCTTCCACTCTGTCATTCTAACTCAATCAACATGACAGAGTGATCTCACCAGTATTAACAAGAGAATCACTGACCTGATGTCAGCTGGTCCTTTTGTGGCAAGGCTGAAATGCAGTGGAAATGTTGTTTTTAGGATAAAGTTCATTGTTATAGCAAAGATGGACTTTAAAGTTAATTGCAATTCATCTGATCACTCTTCATGACATTCTGGAGTATATGCAAGTGCCATTATAAAAACTGAGGGTGCAGACTTTGTGAAAAATAATATTTGTGTCATTCTCAAAACTTTCGGCCATGACTGTACATGCAACTTTTAATAGTAACTTAATGTTTGACATATGCTCTCCTGTCCGACTCTGTCCCTGTTCAGTCTCCCTAGGCGTAAGTGGATTCAAGTCTACGAATACACAAAAACCTACACATGGATGCATTTTTGGTGCACGTGTACATATTATGTATACTCACCTGTACTCTGTATGGCATATGCCTGGCACAAATACTACTGTTTTTGATCTGCTAGCATGTTGAGATTCGTATGACTCAACATATCCAGTTAATACACTTTTATAAAGCGTGTCTTTTCTTATGTATGTTCAGAGTGCAAATGCGTCAACTTATAAATGAACCACTCATATAGTTAATATGAACTGAAATGTACCGGCATTGTTTGAAGTATAAAATTCTAGAAAATAAACTGATGAAGTACCTTATTTAGAGGTAGAACCAAATTGAGCGAGAAGGTGCAAATTTGCAGCTGGACAGACCATGTTGTGATCAAGAGGTGCACATGCATTTTGTCTTTTGCATGCAGGTAAATACCATCAGCTTTTCCTTCTAGCACACAAATACCACGCAGTTTTATTTTATCGCTGCGGTTTAGAATTGAGCTAGGAAGTGCCCCTTTCCCAACTCTAAACCTGACAGCACACTTTACATTTGCCTCCCTTGGGGCTCAACATGGTTTTGCCAAGGTGCCAAATTGCACCTGCTAGCTGGATTTGCTCCTAACTCCGAATGATGCTCCAAGCCTGCAAACCTGCCACACTCTTCTAGCTCAGATAGAGAAACACCCCCACCCCCCCTTACATGCAGCCTGATGCCAAGAAGTGAATGGAAGAATGAAAGATATTTATATATGAGATATTTAATAGTGTCGCTGGATTGTAACCCAATCTATAAATACTGGGCCCATTCCAAATCTTCTCATCACTTCATGGAGTCGGAAGTCTTGTCAGTATCTAAAGATACCACCACTGCCTCCTTGTCCTCCATCTGTCCCAGGTGCATGTGGGTATATAGGCGTCTAAGATTTATGGCTGAGGACTGTTACGAGCCGCGGGATTGTCCATAGCCGCCGTGACTCACTCTCCTTGGCACCCTACCTCACCAAGTTACCTGCTTTGGACCCTAGACCATGGCCTGTTCCTGACCACGCTTTGCTTGTCATCACCCGCTATCCCGTGGTGCGCTGCATTCATAAGCTTGTACTACACTGAGTGTAAGACCTGGGGGTAGCTGAGCACCTGTGAGTGCAACAAGCTTTACGGGAAAGGAGGCTGCTATAGGTGAAGACCTCTGCATCCTGTTCTACAAGCTCATCATAGTAGTCGCTAGCCATAACATTATAACCGGCCAGTGAAGAATTTGGAAGAGCTCACTTCCATGGATGAAAGTGGGACAAATCCTTCTCCAGTTCAAGTTCTGGCTGGTCAGATTCAAACCTTATCTTAGATGGTTCAACGTCTGTCGCACTGGTTGGCTGCACAAGAAGAGGCATCTAGAACCTCGCAAGCCCAGCAAGCTTCTTCAGGCTCCGCAGTGGAGCCCAAATTGAATTTACCTGTCCGTTTCCCTGGTGATAGAGCCTTATTCCGCAACTTTAAAGAGAGTTGTAAGCTCTATTTTCACCTAAGACCACATTTATCAGGTTCTGAGCATCAAATAGTCGGCATCATAATATCTCTGCTCCAAGGAGACCCTCAGTCATGGGCATTCAGTCTCCCACCTACGAGACCCTCTCTGCAATCAGTTGAAGGTTTCTTTAATGCCTTGGGTCTGCTCTATGACAACCCAGGCAGGATGGCATCGGCAGAGTCTCATCTCAGGGCTTTGAAGCAAGGGTGACGCACCAGCAAAGAATATTGCGCAGAGTTTAGGCGATGTTCCACTTATAGTGAGTGGAATGAACCGGCACTACGGAGTCAATTCCGCCTAGGTCTCTCTGAGCAAATGAAAGATTCTTTAGTGCGGTACCAACTTCCCTGGAAAACTTAATGCAGTTGGTAATCAAGATTGATTGTAGGATCAAGGAAAGGATAGTGGAGAGAGATATGTCTGTCTCTTCTGGTTCTTCGATAAACTCTTACCCTGCACTGTTGGACATTTCGGAGCCCATGCAGTTAGGCGCCTACTGTCTCTCTTCAGAAGAACATTCCAGACGACGTTCCCTGGGCCTTTGCATGTATTGGGGCAACAAAGGCCACCTACTCCATGCTTGACCAAACAAGCCAGGAAAAGACCAGTCCTAGGTGCTGGAGAAGAGGTGCGCCTAGGTCTACGAATAATCCCTTCAGAAAATTCTTGTTGATTCCTGCAAGTCTTGTCTATGGTGCTCAGTTCACTGATGTTTCAGCCTGTCTCGACAGTGGGGCAGCCGGTAATTTCCTTGACCTCATGTTGGCCCAGACTCTTGGTATTCCCTCAATTAAGTTGGACACAGGTATCACCGTCACTTATCTGTCGGTATCCTCCATTCTCTCATTCTATTTTATCTTGTGTCCTTCTGCTACTTTGATTCTGGGGCATCCTTGGCTTCAAGGCCATAATCCCCACATCCATTGAAAGAAAGGAGAGATCATTCGCTGGAGTCCTGAGTGTTCATCCACCTGCTTGACCTTACCGCTTCGAGTCCTTCAGCCTACACTTGAATCCCTTCCTGCTCCCTACCAGGAATTTCATGATATATTTTCCAAGAAAAAAGTGGACTCACTCCCTCCACATTGGGAATATGATTGCGCAATCTATCTTATCCTTGGGTCTAAGATGCCTAAAGGACAATTATATTCTCTGTTCATTCCTGAGACCCAGTCAATGGAGCAGTATGTAAAATGAAATCTACAGAAAGGATTCATTCGACCTTCCAAGTCTCCGGTGGGAACCTGGTGTTTTTTTTGTTGCCAAGAACGATGGCAGCTTGAGGCTTTGCATTGACTTCCGTGGTCTCAACAAAAATATGGGCGAACACACATACCTGCTTCCTCTCATCTCTACACTCTTCGATCAACTGAAGACGGCCACTATCTTCTCTAAGATTGACCTCCGGGGCGCCTACAAATTTGTGCATATTTCTCCCGGAAATTCTTAGCCGCAGAGATCAGTTGCGATGTGGACAACCGAGAATTATTAGCCATCAGTGAGGACACTGCTTGGAAGGAGCTACCCATAAGATTACCATCTTCACGAATCATAAAAACCTTCAGTATATTCAGGCCACCAAGATCTTGAATCCCTGGGCAAGCCTGATGGGCCCTCTTTTTTACTCGTTTCAAGTACTTAATTACCTTTCGACCAGGCTCTAAAAACCTCAAGGCCAATGCACTCTCTCGGAGCATCATGTCCTGACATGCTCTGCCTCCGGATCCTCAGCCTATCATTCCGTCCTCCTTGATCCATGCTGGTTTGACCCAAGACCTTGGCATTAGGTTTCTTCAATTTCAAAGAATTGCCCTTGCTGAAATCCCTACTGACAGGCTATTTGTTCCAGCTTATCTTAGAAAAATTGTATGAAAACAAACTTGATGGACATCCAGGAGTATCTAAGACCATCAAACTCCTCTCACGTTGGGTCTGGTGGCCCACCTTGTCTTCTGATGTCAGGAGTTATGTCCTTTCCTGTGAAGAATACGCCAGAAACAAATCCTCCAGAAGCTGCACTTCGGGTCATTTGATGCACCTGTCTACACCAGCTAAACCATGGACACATCTTTCGAAGGATTTCATTGTTGATCTACCATGGTCATCTGGTCACAATACCATATGGGTGGTCATAGATCGCTTTAGTAAGATGGCCCATTTTGTACCGTTACCTAAACTACCTGATGCACGAACACTAAACCTCATTACTCATTCAACATATTTTTCAGCTACACAGTCTGACTGAGGACATCGTCTCTGACTGTGGTTCCCAATTTATCACTCCCTTTTGGAGATCTTTCTGCAGCCTGCTCAGAATAAAGCTACTCATTAGTGTACCACCTGCAATCCAACAGCCAGATGGAGAGAACTAGTCAGTCCTTGGAACAGTTCTTTTGCTTGTATATCTCCAAATTTCACGATATCTGGTCCTCTCTACTCCCATGGGCTGAATTTGTCTATAACAATTCTTGTCATTCCTTAACCCGTTTATATCTCCGTTTTTCTGGCTTTCCACCCGAAAAATCAAACTCAAGCAGCCTTGTAAGAAACTGGGACCCAGATTAATTGGACCTTTTACGATTGCCAAAAAGATTAACCCCGTGGCATTCAGACTCAAACTGCCTTCATCTATAAGAATTTCAAACATATTCCATTCTTCTCTCTTGAGACCTGCTGTCGCTTTCAGTAGATTCAATTTGCATAGATCACACAGATCACGGCCAGTCAGTGTGATGGTGATCATGAATTCATCGTTGAAAAGATTTTTGATTCCAAGAAAGTTCAAGAGCAGATTAATTTCCTAGTACATTGGAGTGGGTACGGCCCGGAAGAACGATCCTGGGCTCCCTGGAGGCATCTCCACACTGATAAACTCCTCAAGGAGTTCTTTAGAAAATTTCCTGGAAAACCTGGATGTCGGGGTGCCTCGACCCCTCCTCCAGGGAGGGGTACTGTTATGAGTCTTGGCGGTGCCCATAGCCGCTGCGTCTTGCTCTCATCGGCCCCCTACGTCCCAGCCGTCTCCTGGACAACCAGGACATCACTTCTGGCTTCCGGCCCGGCCGTTGACACCGAAGTGTCAGTTCGCCGATCCCGGCGGGGGGGATTAGCCGGGCTTGTGCGTAGTAGGGGGAAATCTATTATCAGCCTCCTGGGGCTAATTATCTTACTCTGTGCCTTCCTAGTTGTGATTGGCTGTTCTATGTATGTAAAGCAGGGAGGACTGAGCCTCCCTGCCAGTTATTGAGTCCAGTTTTCTGTTAGCTTGCCTACTTCTGTCTGTTTTTCTGAAATCTTTGGATTGATTCTCTGTATATGACCCTCTGCTTGATGTCCTGAATTTTGGATTGTTTGCTTATTGCCCTGACCTCTGCTTTGTTATCTAGACTCCCTCCGATTACTGCCAGCCCTGACCTTTTGCCTGTATCTCACCAAGTTACCTGCTTCGGACCCTAGACCACAGCCTGTTCCTGACCAAGCTTTGCTTGTCATCACCTGCTATTCCACGCTGCGCTACATTCATAAGCTTGTACTATGTTGAGTGTAAGTCCTGGAGGCATCTGAGTACCTGTGAGCACAACGAACTCTACGGGAAAGGCGGCTGCTATAGGTGAAGACCTCTACATCCTGTTCTACAAGCTCATGATAGTAGGCGTTACCCCGGCATAAATCTTGTTTGGTCTGGGTGGACTATATCCGCTATTAAGTCAAATTGCTAAGACTTGGGCTAGAATATCAATCTCTGTGGAGAGAAAGGATATTGAATGATAGGAGTCAGGATATATATATATATATATATATATATATGATATTTAGGTAAGTATATAGACATGGTTCTATAAACATAAAAGATAGTATATTATTATGTATATTATTTATGTATTAATCAGTAATACAGAGCTTTAGATATATACTAATGTCAAATAATGGCTTTATGTCATGTTACTGTAATCCAGTGCCTTGGTAAAGCAATTTATGACAACAGAGACATAGTAGATGTTTGACCTTAAATACCAGCAATGTGCACTAATATAAGTAATGTATTAACTCCAGAAATCAATCCTTTTAACCTTTAAGATCTTCTTTTTCAATACAAGTCACAGCTGATTTACGCAAAGGAAATAAGAATTCCTACATTCCTCTATAATGATATGATCTTCTTATTGACAAAGGAATTCTTTATTCAAGCCTTAGCAGAAGGCAGCTATTGTAATAATGTTTGTATTATTTAAATTGTGCCCGAACAAACTCCCATTCATAAGGTGCAGACACAGTAACTGTGCACAATCCGCTATACTCGCTGTTGACTGTGTTCTTGTTATCGTCCAGTCTGCTGTAAAATAGAAAGAAATTAGAAATCACCGAGGAGTTTCATGTAGAGTCATAAATAGAAATGATAACACCTGTAAGAAGGAAATGTGCTGGTCCACTCCTCCCCCCCTGCCAAACCCTCAATTGTAACCAAATGAATGTAAAATAGGGTGTAGTACCTATTACCGGTACTGACTACCCCGACTGAGAAGACAAGGACATGAGGAGTCCGACTGAATAGTGCACCGACTTGCAAAAAAACCCCACTTACCGGAATGCAGGGTACTTCATATCACGACTCGCTCTCTTGCCGACTGTTGAAAATGACGTCATCACCAACCGCGACTTGGCTTAAAGCGGCGATGGACAGACCCGTCTGTCATTTATGTCATGTAAGTACTATTTTAGGGGTTAGGGGTGTTAGGGGTATTAGGGTTAGGAGTTAGGGTTAATCCTAATCCTAACACTAACCTTAACCCCTAAAATAATACTTACATGACATAAATGACAGGCGGGTCCGTCCATCGCCGCTTTAAGCCAAGTCGCGGTTGGTGATGACGTCATTTTCTCCAGTCGACAACAGAGCGAGTCGTGATATGAAGTACCCTGCATTCCGGTAAGTGGGGTTTTCTTGCAGGTCGGTGCACTATTGAATCGGACTCCTCATGTCGCTGTCTTCTCTGTAGGGCTAGTTATTACAGTAAAACTTGTGCCTCCCGTTTCATATATGTGCCCTGGGCGACTGCCCCTCTCACACAGCCCTAGTAACTACCCTAATTTCATGACCATATAATATAAAATCCCAATGCAACAGGCTAATAGCTTTTATGCATGTAGGAAATTCAAGGTGACCTCATATGCTTTTTTAATTTACTGAAGGGGTACTTTATTCCATATAATACACAATATTTACTTACTTTTTAGAAGGAAGACACATTTTTATACATTTTTATTTAATTATTGTATTTGTAACATGGCAGTCAAGTTGATGATGTTTAGAGCATATGTTAATGCTGTCGCATATTTACAGTGTATTTTGAATTGTCATATTCTGCTCAAAATACACGCCTAAGGCTTCAACATTTCTGCTTTACTTTGACGCCTACTTTCGGCCCGCAAAGTCGTGGCCTGCTCTAAGTCAGACTCTATGCAGTAAAGCAAAAAAAATAATAATTAAAAATAACATTGGGATATTAAAGGACATGACATTAACATCCATGTGTTGTAACTCAGAGGCGTTGTGGCTCACAAACTCGTAAACTCACTACTAGGATAATCCTGTGCGTCTGTGAGGCTGCTACTGACTGTAATCACAGGAAGATTATACTGAAAAACGCAGCTGCCCGCCATGGCAGTCGAGGAGCTCACGGTATAAGGTGAATTTCTTTGTGAAAATTAATCTTCTTCGTGAGATTCAAAACTGAAACTGATTTGATGGTAATTTCAATTGCAGACGCTGGCACCGAGTACAATTATTTTTCAAACCTAAGAGTTTTCCTGGTAAAGTAGTTAAGGTTATATTTTTATGCAAGAAGGAAAAAGTGATGAAAAGTTCTTAAAACCCAAGAAACAAAATCCTTGATTCTCTGCCAAAGTTTTGCAAAACAAGATCCCATATGGTAATGCCGACTGTTCTAAACGCACAAAAGATACATTAAAAGGATTTGTTTCAGCATTTATCCTTATGATAGGCAGAAAGATAAATAGTAAAGATGCGCGAAACCACTATAACATTTTACATGCATGGGGTTTCGCTATGGAAAAGGCCATTTCTGCAGAGGTGCGAATTTCCATTGAGACAATCTTCGAGTTCCGCTTTTGCTTCACCATTTTATTGGCATTCCATCCCTCACTGCAATTGTAAATTCACATTTTGGTCTATTTATACTATATAGTCTATGGATACAGCTGGGGGAGCAACAGACAATTCGTTCTGTGTGTTTTGTGGCTGGGGCAGGACTGGATACTTAAGGCCAAATTCTGAAGGCTAACGGTGCAAAATTTCATGGCCACATGTAGAATGAGCAGGAATTTCCACTGAACAGTTTTTATACTTTGTTCTAGATAGATAGATAGATAGGAGATCGATAGATAGATAGATAGATAGGAGATCGATAGATAGATAGATAGATAGATAGGAGATCAATAGATAGATAGATAGGAGATCGATAGATAGATAGATCGATAGATAGGAGATCAATAGATAGATATGAGATAGATAGGAGATCAATAGATAGATAGATAGATATGGGCAGCACGGTGGCTAAGTGGTTAGCACTTCTGCCTCACAGCGCTGGGGTCATGAGTTCAATTCCCGACCATGGCATTATCTGTGTGGAGTTTGTATGTTCTCCCCGTGTTTGCGTGGGTTTCCTCCGGGTGCTCCGGTTTCCTCCCACACGCCAAAAACATACTAGTAGGTTAATTGGCTGCAATCAAAATTGACCCTAGTCTCTCTCTGTCTGTCTGTCTGTGTGTGTATATTAGGGAATTTAGACTGTAAGCTCCAGTGGGGCAGGGACAGAGTTCTCTGTACAGCGCTGCGGAATCAGTGGCGCTATATAAATAAATGGTGATGATGATGATGATGATAGATATTAGATAGATATGAGATAGATAGATAGGAGATCAATAGATAGATAGATATGACATAGATAGATAGATAGATATGAGATAGGTAGGTAGATAGATAGATAGATATGAGATAGGTAGGTAGATAGATAGATATGAGATTGTGGGAAATTCTTTTGTAAGATGGTTTGTGAGGGAAACATTGTTCAAAGAAAGAGAACACGAGGACATGCACTGACACTGGAGGGAAGTAGGTTCAGAGGAAATTTGTGGAAAAACTACTTTACAGAAAGGGTAGTGGATACGTGGAATACCCTCCCATCAGAGGTGGTAGAGGCTAATACAGTAGTGCAATTTAAACATGCATGATAGACATAAGGATATCCTTACAAAGATTAAAGGACTAAATAGTGTTTTAGGTTATCACAGATTAAAAAATGGGCAGACTAGAAGGGCCAAGCGGTTCTTATCTGCCATCAAATTGTATGCTTCTATGTTTAAGGTGTAGGCCCAGAATACTAAGGACTCAGGCACATGGATATCTCTTAAACTCTGCAGTCGTCATCCCCACCCCAATGAATGTAGCTCTAATCCAGAAAGGATATTCAATGCACTGAAGACAGAGGATCAATAAAAGAGTCAAACATGCTAAACTTGTTTGTGTTTTTGATTAGTTATCTTTTTTCTTTATAGTCTGTATACAATGAGTAATGTTTTACTCTAATCCCAAATCTTTGACTGGGGCTTAAACACCCCCTCCCCTAAAGACTGAATCCATGCCAATGATGAAACTATATACAACTGTATATGTGGAGAAACGCGTCAATATAATCTGTTCACTTCCACCTGGACTCTGCATACTAGTGCACGTTACGGAGCGGTGAGACTTGAATGATTATTATTGGTATTCATATGGTGGACGCACGTAGTCATGGTGGGACAATTGTGTTTCTATTTATTAAGGATCCATCTTTGCTGAAAATACAGTTTTCTCGTGGCTCCATTTACATAATTATTGAACCGTTTGGGACTGTAAGCTGTTCCTAAGTTAAGAGACTCATCTATTATTGTACGGGATGTCTCTTTATCATTCATGCAGACAATTAATGTGATAGTCAACTGTGAATAACTATTTATTTCACTGTATGACGCATTCTACTTTGGTTAATATTTTTGGTACTATTATAATTTTAATCTTTATGAATTTATTGGAATTTTGAATAATAAATATATTTTACCAATTAGATGTTTGCATTATTTATAACTTTGACGCACTCCCTTTTTATTACACTAAAGTATAAAAGGTGGAGCAATTTTATTGCTTTTATTCTACTTGCTCCCATAGAGTTAAAAAACCGACTATGAAGATTTGAAACGCGTATACTGACAACCCTTTTGCACTGCAGCCAAGGTACATTAAAATGTTCCTTTATCCATTGAATAACTTAATAGCTTTACAGTCAAAGAAATTGATCAAGTGTACTTCTATGTTATAGTGTTGTGATGGACTGCACCTATTCGCATACAGTCTATGGGGGTATTACCGCATGGACCAATAAGATGCGTCAAGCACTGAGCTTGCCGTTTCTTACTCACTCCTAATTGAGCGAACTTGTGCCGATGCTACACTATTAGGACGCGCAGGTCCAGGGGCTCCACTGCGTGGAAGAAGCAGGTTAGTAAGCATTTATCAAAAATTCGGGAATGCTGGTTTAACTATATTCACATTTGTCCCATTAATTTTGCAGCCTAGTTACTGCTTTAACAAATCTGGATCTGTCATATTATTTAATCTACAGTCTGCCACTGGGGCAAGTTGGGGGTGTCATCATTGTCATCGACATACACGTCAACATTCCAAATCGGGAAATTGTGATGCACCAGACCACACCCCTGATCCTTACAAACCACACCCTTTAAAACCATGACTATGTTTCTTGAGGTCACATAATATTTGGGTGCCAAATCCAGGTATGACAGTGAGTAAGATATAATCATGTTTGCTATTTGTTCCAAAATGACTTAATGTTTTAATGATGTATTATTTTTAAAGAATGCAGCTTACACACAAAAGGGTGACAAACTTATGTTGTATGTATTGGATGTGTCTTTATGGAGCTGTGTTTTTGTTGGGGGTAGTGTCATGTATCTAAAATCGGTAATTTTGTGCTATGCTGTGAATACGACTGATCCAGACACTTTTTTTCCAGCATTGTGAATCTCCACGGTGACACCCAGCAATGATAAGGAAACGCTGTTTCCCCATCAGGCAGAAAATGCTTTACAGTGCTTTTGTTACTGAAATGCTGCATGCATTCACTGTTAGATGTCAACATATGAGCTTGAGAACGCCACACTTTTCTGGCTGGAAAGCTGTGAAATTATAACAGTCCATTAAACACGTTTAGTCATTAGTCATCCCTGTTCCAACATCCTTCTTGGTAAAATAGTGGTGTTTACCAGGATCTCTTCACTGGATCAATATCTGTGTGAGCTTGCATCTGTCCTCCGTTCACCCTTCAAACAACGGAATGGAGAATTATATAATGCTTGTGTGCACTTAGGCTGAAGGTGTTTTTTTATTTTTAATTAGCTGTTTCCTGTTTGGTGGATAGCTCTGGCTATTTACCAATCATAGTGCTACAAGATCCTGACACTGCTTGGTGGAAGGCTGGCTATATTGACCAGTACTGGGAGCAGTCTTGTGCATTTGACCATTTTCTGGCACTGCAGATAGCGAATAGTAAGCCAAGGCTGAGAGGTGAGATATGAGAACTACATTGTATCACCACCAGAAATTTGGGGGGTTGCTTAGCCATGAGAGATTTTCGGGGTCTGAATAGTCACAAGAGATTTGGCAATTACCATAACCATCAGAGATGGCTATGGGGACTGCCAATAGGTGCTGAATTGCAAAGCCATAAGACATTTGGGGGTCTATTTTGTTTAGCCATGACTAACTTGCTTTATTGATTACTAGGAGGCTCTCTATAATGTGTAGTTGTAACTAATATACTATATTGTATGTTGGTCACTAGAACATTACCTGTATTGTATAATCATCACTAGAATGCTCTCTGTTATCAGTGGTGCACGCAGGGGATTTCAGTAACCCCTTTCCTCCGCTAAAAAAGTGCCCTACATAGCGGCACTGTACTATACAGCAGCCGCGGCACTGTCAAAGAAGCATCCGCGGCGGTGCTGTATTGTATACAGCACCGCTGTGGACGCTTCTTTGACAGCGCCGCGGCTGCTGTATAGTACAGTGACGCCTAAACGGAGCTACTGCGCATGCGCGGAAGCTCTGTGGGTTTGTTTTTTTTTCCAGGGGAGGGGAAACTCCCACTTAAAAATCTTCCGTTCGCCCCTGGTTATGTATTTTTATAGCACTCTGGTCTTCAGAGAGAGTGTTCCACTTACCCCAAAACAGAGGGAAGCCCCCATACCAGCATGATACCCTAAAGCAGGACATAGAGTTAGTGAAAATATTTTGTGGGTAAAATAAGGGAAAGGATTAGGAAAAGCGGATGGGAAACATGTAATAACACTAATTACACTCTGTTTAAATTAGCCTCAGTGTTTTGTGTTACTTTACACTACTTCACACTTTATCAACTTGTCTTATAGAATTTTAAATTCCTATTGAAACAATGCTTAAATGTCTATCAATTCATATTAACTATAAGAATAGTAGACATTACTCAGAATAACATTTCTATCACTTATTAACTTACGCTTAAGTTTACTTAACCTTTAGAATACTCTCACACAAAATGAATGTAGCTCTGTCCTTCATATATTATATTATCATATTATAGTATTTGTCTGATTACAACAAACTACTCTCAAAGGATTACATCAATTTAATCCCTTGTTTTTAGTTATTGGCTTCAGACTAAAGCTGGGTACACTCTACAGAAAATTTCTCCTGACGCAATATCTTTACCAATTTTACCAACGACTGAATGCCCCCATCGATCAGCAGCTGATTCATGTGTACAAATTTATATGTTTTACACAATTTACCTTCAGATCTGTGCTCTTCACCTGTTATAGCCATCGGTTGAAAAGATCGTGACTCAGTCAGTTATACACATTAGTCAGTTATACACATCAGTCAGTTACAGACATCTGTGGGCAGCACAGTGGTTTAGTAGTTAGCACTTCTGCTTCACAGCACTGGGGTCTTGAGTTCGATCCCAACCATGACCTGAGTTTGTATGTTCTCCAGTGTTTGCAGTCGTAAATTAATATCACCTACCCTGGCTTTTCTCTTTTCTCTGTCACTGTTATGGCCTTTGCAAAAAACAAGGGCTTCACTTGGAGTTTGACGCATTTCACAGTGTGAACAATAATGTGATTCAAAAAGACTAATTACGTTGTTAAGACGATTCACACATATCTCAAGATACAGCCAACTCCAAAACAGTTGTATTTCTGTGTCAGGCATATAAATACTGAGCCCCAACTAAAGGTTCGGCTTGCCAGTCTTGGTAGTAAATGCCAAATTCATAAGTCGCATTTCCCTATTCGTATACAGTATAATGTGATGAAGCGTCATGTTATTATTAAATGTGAAACTTGAAATTTCTATATACATGTAATTAAAAACAAATATCCTACATCCGATGTGTCACATTGTTGATTGATCCCAGAAGAAAATCACGTGGCCGGGGTAGTTATCAGCCCACAACCTGATAAGGTGCTTAGTCCTGAGAGGTCTTTTGGGACAAAGCTAAACTTGATGGGTTGGAGATTTTGTTATTTACAATCACAGAGCTATTTTACTATTTTATCCTAGTATTAGTATTTATGCTCATTTTATTTATATCACTCCTCTCTATACCTGTAGTTCATTTTTAGTGTTTATCTTAATCTCCTCATGAAATATTTATTATATTTTGTTTCTGTTTCCTTACCACAGTTCTGTTAGTCGTATTTCACTGCCCTGCAATCAATCACATAAACTGTCCTATAAAATGTTTCTCTTTGTTACACTTTCTGCCTCTTCTTTATCTATCCGTCTGTCAGCTCCTAAGAAATTTTACTTTGCTCTCTCCTTACTCTTTCTTTAGATAAAAAATATATTTTATTACATTTTTCTTTGTAACCTGCGCTCTCTTTGATCTGGTTCCATTCCGTTTGCTTTATCGTTCCACTATTGTTGCTATTTTTAACCCTCACTATTATTCCCTCTTTTGTACCCTTTATTGCTTTTTTAATTCCCCCACCTTTACAGAATACTCTATAGCCCTTCTTTTTATTTTTCTTCACTTTTTATTCCCCCTCGTATGCTTGTTTCCAAAAGTGGTTTCTACTTTCTCTTTGTCCCTCTACTTCTTACCTTGTCATCCAGTCACACTTCTATTCCCAATTATTCCCATACACTTATCTCTTCCCTTTTTCTATGTCTCTTTTTTATATTGCTGCTTCTTTCATTTTCTGCTTCTCTGCTTTCAATTTTCAGTCGCTTTCACCTCACATTCTCTGCACTGTATATCAGTCACTAGAATGCTCTCTGTATTGTATGTTGATTGCAAGAATGCTCTCTGTATTGTATATTGGCAACTGGAATTCTCTATTTATTGTATATTGGCCACTAAAATGTTCTCTGTATTGTATATTAGTCACTATAAACCTTTCTGTGTTGTTTACTAGTTCCTAGAATGTTCACTGTTTTGCATATCAATCATTAGAATTCTCTTTGTGTTCTGTTTTGGTCCTTATAATGTTATCTATATTGTATATTGTTCATTAAGTGCTCTCTGTATAGTATATTAATCACTAGGATGTTCTCTGTGTTGTATGTTGGTTACAAGGATGCATTCTGCATTGTATGTTGGTTACTAGAATGCTCTCTATATTGTATGTTGCTCCTTATAATGCCCTCTGTATTGTATGTTGATTGCAAGAATGATCTCTGTATTGTATATTGGTCACTGGAATTCTCTATGTATTGTATATTGGCCACTAGAATGTTCTCTGGATTATATTTTGGTCACTATAATCCTTTCTGTATTGTATACTAGTTAAAAGAATGCTCACTGTATTGCATATCAGTAATTAGAATGCTCTTTGCATTTTATTTTTGGCATTAGAATGTTCTCTATATTGTATATTGTTCATTAAGTGCTCTCTGTATAATATATTGATCACTAGAATGTTCTCTATGTTATATGTTAGTTACAAGGATGCACTTTGCGTTGTATGTTGGTCACTAGAATGCTCTCTATATTGTATATTGCTCCCTATAATGCGCTCTGTATTGTATGTTGATTGCAAGAATGATCTCTATTGTATATTGGTCACTGGAATTCTCTATGTAATGTATATTGCCCACTAGAATGTTCTCTGGATTTTATTTTGGTTATTATAATCCTTTCTGCATTGTATACTAGTTAAAAGAATGCTCACTGTATTGCATAACAGTCATTAGAATGCTCTTTGCGGTTTATTTTGGGCATTAGAATTTCTCTATATTGTATATTGGTCATTAAATGTTATATGTATAATATATTGAACACAAGAATGTTCTTTGTGTTCTATATTGGTCACAAGGATGCACTCTGCATTGTTTATTGGTCACTAGAATGCTCTCTGTATTGTATATTGTTCCCTATAGTGCTCTCTGTATTGTATATTGTTCACTAGAATGATCTCTATATTGGGTATCCATCATTAGAATGCTTTCTGTATTATATACAGGGCATTAGAGTGCTCTCTGGTTTGTAAATAGGTCATTAGAGTGCTCTATGTTTTCTATATCAGTCTTTAGAATGCATTCTACATTGGATATTGACCATTATAATTATCTCTCTATTGACTAGAATGCTCTTTGTGCTGCATATTGGTTACTAGGATTCTCTCTGTATGGTATATTGATCTATAACTAATAAATTAATTCTCGCTTTACCCCAAAACTCTCTCCACATTTTCCCTCAGCTCAATCCTTTCTCCCCTACTACTAATTTAGTTTCCTTTTTAGTTCTCAACTTTTTTTATCTTTGATAAGACATGTAAAGTTTTCAGGTGTGACATCTCTTTACATGCAGACGACATTTTATAAGCTTTCGGTAGACGGTGATTCGCTTGTATTTTGGTGTCCAAACCACTGTAAAAATGTTTAGCTTTTATAATATTTACATTTATCAATACAAGTCATAACTTTTGTGCCATTTTTGCATATAACACTAGAAGGTTACAAGCATGAAAACATTCAAATAATGGAATGAAGAAGAAAAGTGCATATTGTAGATACTATAATATATGCAATGCCGACATTGCCTTAACATAGTGCTTCTATGGTAAGTTTTATTTCAAGAACAATCTCTGAGAGGAAATGAGCTCAAGACTAAATTTAAATATAGCTTCACAGCTCAACCCAACTGAGGAATGTCCTGGCTGATAATGATGTGCTGGTTTTGCTGCCTTCAACTATTTTCAAAGATACATCATTTACTAAGTACAATTAAGCTCTTTGATTTACTTTGTCATCTTTCATCAGAAGTTTTCAAGGGTGCTCAAAATTATAACACTGATATGTAATTGATTAAGCAAAGTGTAAGGGTTCTGTAAGCTATTATTTGTTCCAACCACTGATTTCATCTTTGTTGTGCACAGAATCAGTGGCTGGTTTTTCCTCGACAGATTACAATGGACAAGCAGCTTTCTTGTATTTCAGTCTCCAGAATTGTTCTTACTACAACATTCGCTTGTACCATGTATTAACTTGTTTGTAATACAATGAATATGCCTCACCACTGGATGAGAAAAATGGGACAAATAAGGCCACACCCCTTCTGAACCCTGGAAAATCAGGTTTGTTATCAGATATGATGGACAGGGTCAGCTAATGAGGGGCCCCTGCACAGGACACCTCACTTGGCCCCATACTTAATACCCTACTCCTCATCTTTTTCTTGTCTTTTTCCTATTTTTATCAGAGCCTAAGAATTCCGTGTTGGGATTATCCTGGAACTCCAACATTTCTGTAGCTTAGCAGCCAGTGCTGTGCACACAACACGGAGTGTGAGCTCTCTGCTTGCGGACTAGAGATGTATGTAACTGGTTATCAAAGAGGGGAATAGATGAGGGGATGGGGGGCTGCCAGAGCTTGTTTGTGCAGCCATATGTTGCTGTAGAGGGCTGGGTGGCTGTGTTCCATAGCAGAGAACTGCTAACTATAAGTATTACCTAAGTGTTACCTAAGTGTTATTAGGGTGTATTAGGCTCTAGACATGCCCCATGTGAGTCTAATCACATGCTTAATATCAATAGATACGCCCCCTCCACTGAAATTGGAGCAACCCCACAATGAATATCTCACATAGAAGCCCATATTTTACAAGCCCAGCCCCGATGAGTGGTACGAGGTTAGGATTAGCCATTAAAGTTTCCAAATGATCCTTCTGTTGGCTGGAAGCTTATGTGGGCCGCTCTAATATGTTTGATATACGTTATAGATGAGAAAATGTTAATATCAGAATAATTATGTATCCTCAGCAGAATAGGGGCACAGTGGTTAGTATCGCTGACTCAGAAGGCTAAGGTCATGGGTTCAAATCCGTCCTGGGCCCTTTCTGTGCAGTTTTTATGTTTCCGCGGGTGTCCTCCTAGTGCTCCTGTTTCCTCCCACATTCTAAAGACATTCTGGTAGATCAATTAGTTTCTGACAGAATAAACCGTAGCGTGTTTCCGATTGGTTAGGAATAGAGACTGTAATCTCCACTGATGTGAATGATTACAAGTCCTTTGCAAAACACTGTGTAATATGTATGCACTTTATGGACAATTTTTTTTTTAGCCCTTTAGTGTTCCCTAGAATCCCAGGGCACAATTTGGGACAGTGTCCCATTATTTAGGGGTAACATTACCATGTGTGTAATATATATTTATGATGCAAGTGTGGCGTGCTTTGTAATAATGTATTAATGTATACACTCATGTTAATTCTAACCTATACATGTGTTTATAAGCTCTGTATATTATGGGGCATGTTGCAGAAACTACGTCTGGTTTATCTTGTAGGGACTGTTGTGGTTGCTTACATTGTTATTGTAATGTTGCCAGGTGGGTTATGGGTAATTATCGGAAGGGCCCTAGTCACATGACCTGAAAGGGCCGCAGTATCCTGCCTCACCACTGAAACTGGAAGTCCCAATCAGCTGGAAGATGAATCTCAGGGAAAAAGCATGTCAGGGGTTAACCTGGTAGTTCCTAGCCCTTATCAGAACCCAGACCCTCAGTTAGCTTGAGTAGGTCCCCATTGTTCTGGGTTGTGACCAGCTAGACAGCGCGGAGTCACAATAGCAGGGGGTCTGCGTGTGTTTGTGTTTGGAAAGGATCAGCCCTGTAACAAACCCTTATGACAGCTGTCAATCGCTAAATATATCTGAGCCCACCCATGAGCTAGTTCCCGGAGTGTGACTGTTTTTAAAAGACAGCCCTGGAACAGGGGACTGGGAAACAATGTTCAGAAGTTGTTTTGTTGGAAAGCCCATGTTTGGAGTTTTTGGCTCCTGTTGAAATAGTACTCACTTTCTCAGCACATCATCTCTGAGTCAGATAGTTTGGTGGGCCTACTGGATCAGGGGACTTTGTATCGGATTCCTATTACACTGGTGGATTGAAGAAGATTAGACCAAGCCTGGACTCAAGGATCCAGGAGTAAAGGTGACTGCAGTCCTATGGCCTAGAGGGTGTGTTAAACTCGCTTGGCATTTGCTTAAAGTGTATTTTTATTCTTAAACATTGATCAATAATAAAAGAATGTTGTACTTAATAACTGCTGTGCCTTAGTGATTGATGAACCGTAGAAGGTACTGGGTATCCTTACATGGTATAGTAAGGCACCCCTGGGTGGGCAGCCAGCTAGAAGGGGGTATACTTCGGACAAATAAACTTGGTATCTTTCCAATTATATCTTCACAGTTATTTGAAGCATAACTATTTCTAGCACGTAGAGATTGGACACCTCTACTGCATGTGAGCAGATGCTCTGTAACCTTTTTACTTTGTTGTTTTGGGAAGGATGAGGGTAAATGGCAGCTCTGGATGACCTTAAAATAATACAATCAATAAGATAGAAATCTTTATACATAGTAGTTGCTTCTCTCTTTCAATTTCTGTGATCTTGAAACTTCCAAATCTGGGCCTTATGTGTAATTGGACGTAAGTTATTTTTCTGGTGTAAAATATGCATTTACGTAATGTGCATGTTTACCAAAGATGCTTACGTCAATGGGGAGGGCTGGCAGTGACCTAGTCCAAGGTAGTCCCCTATGGGACCGGCCCGGGGGGAAGGTGTCCCCTTGACCCCAGCCCAGCCTGCCCCTGCATACGTCCATATGCAGGTTTGGGTGCATCTTCCAGTTACGACTCCTTACACTAAGACTCCTGTCTGGCATTTCTGTGCAGCAACTGGCGGTGTAATATGGTTGGAATGAGAAGATGCAGCAGAAGTCACAGACAGGAAACATGAACCAGTCACTGTAGAAATCTTAAAACAGGAACCATAATTGTCATTTACCGTGTATCATAACTAAGCCTCCTTCCTCTGCTGCTTCTAGAGGAGGCTATCTTTAGGTATAATATGAATTTAGACTCTTTTTGGGTGGTATTTAATGGCATTTTTCCCTAAGTGTGTGAGGAATTTAATTTTGTACAGTGATTTAGTACAGCTATATTGGCTGCTTCCGTGTGTTCAACAGTCAGTGAATCCCTTTGTTAATTTTGGTATTTGGTTGTGTTGTTTTGTTATTATTGATTCAGTGTTCACACCCATTAACTTGTACTTTAGCTGCGCTGGTCAATAGGATTCCAGGGCCCTGGTGGGTGTGCCTCTTATGGGCACCCCCTAGACTTGGCTTATGGGGGTGACCACACAGACCAGTGGAAAGCTATTGGTTCTCTCAGTCACTCTCCTCCATTCACAATCTGGCTCTGATGAGGCTGCAGATGAAACCAGAGCCCCTTCTGTCCCCACCTAATCACCACCTCCCATGGTGGACCTACATTGACCAACCAGTTACCTAGCTATACCTAATGTGATATTTGTGTGTAGCACCAGCACTAGGACCAGGTGGAGAACAGCAGAGAGAAGGATGGTGCAGGGGGGAGGAGCCTGCGGTTATATTGTGAGAGATTTGTATGAGGCCTGTGTATGACAAACACTGAAGAGTAACAAACTAGTTGAAAAACTGAGAGCGAGACTCTGGGTTTTGGTGACTTCTCATGTAATCTGGGGAGACTGCAACTAAGCTGACAGCGAGCACAGTCCATCACTTCGCTGACCGCGAGCACAGTCCATCACTTCGCTGACTGCGAGCACAGTCCATCAATCCGCTGACCGTGAGCACAGTCCATCACTCCGCTGACAGCGAGCACAGTCCATCACTCCGCTGACAGCGAGCACAGTCCATCACTCCGCTGACAGCGAGCACAGTCCATCACTCCGCTGACAGCGAGCACAGTCCATCACTCCGCTGACAGCGAGCACAGTCCATCACTCAGCTGACAGCGAGCACAGTCCATCACTCCGCTGACAGCGAGCACAGTCCATCACTCCGCTGACAGGGAGCACAGTCCATCACTCCGCTGACAGCGAGCACAGTCCATCACTCCGCTGACAGCGAGCACAGTCCATCACTCCGCTGACAGCGAGCACAGTCCATCACTCCGCTGACAGCGAGCACAGTCCATCACTCCGCTGACAGCGAGCACAGTCCATCACTCCGCTGACAGCGAGCACAGTCCATCACTCAGCTGACAGCGAGCACAGTCCATCACTCCGCTGACAGCGAGCACAGTCCATCACTCAGCTGACAGGGAGCACAGTCCATCACTCCGCTGACAGCGAGCACAGTCCATCACTCCGCTGACAGCGAGCACAGTCCATCACTCCGCTGACAGCGAGCACAGTCCATCACTCCGCTGACAGCGAGCACAGTCCATCACTCCGCTGACAGCGAGCACAGTCCATCACTCCGCTGACAGCGAGCACAGTCCATCACTCCGCTGACACCGAGCACAGTCCATCACTGCGCTGACAGCGAGCACAGTCCATCACTCCGCTGACACCGAGCACAGTCCATCACTGCGCTGACAGCGAGCACAGTCCATCACTGCGCTGACAGCGAGCACAGTCCATCACTCCGCTGACAGCGAGCACAGTCCATCACTGCGCTGACAGCGAGCACAGTCCATCACTGCGCTGACAGCGAGCACAGTCCATCACTGCGCTGACAGCGAGCACAGTCCATCACTGCGCTGACAGCGAGCACAGTCCATCACTGCGCTGACAGCGAGCACAGTCCATCACTGCGCTGACAGCGAACACAGTCCATCACTCCGCTGACCATCTGGGACACATAAGTACTTTTATCATGTTGCTACTTACCACACTTTAGAGACTGAGAAAGAGGGGCCTCTACACATTTCAGGGGCCGGATCTATTAATATTTGCAGAGTTCATTGACTACACACCAACACCGCTGTCTACCCTGTTGGAAGTTAATCCTATCACGCCACTCCTCAATTGGGATCGAGAAATGTGTTACACTGTCCGCAGATCACGGTACAACCTCTTTGTAAACCTCCACATAAACACCCGCGTCTATATGTAACCTGGGCTACCTCCGTTATATGTGCACCAACAGTGCCACAAATACTTTATTCTGATTACTTTATATGGTCACCGTGTTAGTTAATGGTTGTCCGGTGACTGGCTGTGAGTGTTATTCATACGTTGTTGTTAATATTGCTTCACAATTGTCCATTCAAGGCTTGTTTGTTATAATGTGTAGCCAACCCTTTATGATACATTCCTTTTCCCCACATTCACCATCTTTCCCTGAAATTAAACCATAGTGGTTTCCAACGTATACCCATTGTCTGCGTATAATGTTATCAAGTGCAGTCATCCGAGTCAATCCCTGGTATAAAGATCCCTGCCCACCTCCCACAAGTCACTGTGAGGACTCAGGTACAGCACCGCACAAGGAGAGATGGTGAGAATTCCTTGTATACACTATTTATCAACACCCCTCAGAAAACCAGTGTATGCAGTTTATTATAAATAAGTATCACACAGAGTTTATTTTGAAATATTTTTTTATTTAACAATATGCAGAGATGCAATTGAAATATTGCTGATGTTTTATGATTAACTAACTCTGCCAGTGCCCAGGGAACCCCAAATATCTAAGTGCAGTCAATTTAACCAATTCACCAGTATTTCTGTAATAACAGCCATTATTCTGGTCATGTTTGGGGATCCCTGGGATCTGGTTTCAGAGTTACTGATCTATAGATCCAGAGGAAGGCGAAGAAAACCCCCGGAGACATTTCATTTTACTCAGAGGGGAAAAAATTCCTTCCTGACTCCACGTATGGCAATCGATTTTCATCCTGGATCACATATATATATAACTGCATATTGCTGTATATCCCTGTAGAGGTGACATAAGGGGGAGGGAGCCCTGCTCGTAGGAGCTTACAATCTAATGAGATGAATCTTGCCCACTAGGGCTTACACTGTGATTCATCTATACAGAAGGGGGAAGGGAGCCAGGGCTGCCATCAGGGTGGTACGGCCAGTACAGCTGTAAGGGGCCTCTCGGTCCGGGCCCCCTGGACTGTCTGGGCCCCTTAGTCTGACAGACCCGCCCTCTTTATTATGATGGGGAAGAGGGGGCACATTTACTGTGATTGGGAGGGGGGCAGAGGGGCACATTTACTGTGATTGGGGGGAAGGGGCACATTTACTGTGATTGGGGGGAGGGGCACATTTACTGTGATTGGGGGAGGGGAAAATTTACTGTGATGGGGAGAGGGGAACATTTCTGGGGGAGGGGCGGAGGGGCCCTGCCAGATTAACTAGTACTGAGCCCCACAGTTTCTGATGGCAGCCCTGAAGGGAGCCCTGCTCGTAGGAGCTTACAATCTAATGAGATGAATCTTGCCCGCTAGGGCTTACACTGTGATTCATCTATACAGAAGGGGAAGGGAGCCTATACAGATACAATTACAATCTTCTCATTTACCGCTTCATTAGCGACGACAGAGCAGCGGATCCCACGACGTAGCAGTTACATCAGCGTATGAAGATGTTATAATCCCATAGATGTAGCGATCCATTGGTCCTGTCAGTGATCTGGGGATTCAACCTCCCAACTGACTGACTGGAGCAGCTTCTGGTCCTTATATCATGATCATTACATCACAATGTCCTGGTCTCCATGGGAACTCTGTCACCTTCTATGATGTCATCACTGGCTCTGACCTCAGGTTACTAATAAGGGATGAAAGTATAAACCAGAGATGGTGGAGGGTGTAAGCCTAAGAGATAAACATAAACTCACATTCATGCCAGGGCTAGATCAGGTCTATGACTGGGCGGAAGGTTTGTGCCCCCCGTGGCTTTTTCTTGCTGTGTTTCCCCTTCCCCCAGATTGGTCTCAGAGATTCAAGGCCCAAATCTACACCACCTTCCATGTGTATAAATACTATAAATAATCTATTCTGCCTGTGGTAACAATGCTCCACCCTATTAAAATTACAGTCTCCATCCAATAGAATTACAGTCTCCACCCTATTAGAATTACATTCTCCATTCTATTAGAATCACAGCGTCCATCCTATATAATTACCATCTCTATCCTATTAGAATTACAGTCTCCACCCTATTAGAATTACAGTCTCTTGTCTATTAGAATTACAGTCTCTGGTCTATTAGAATTACAGTCTCTGGTCTATTAGAATTACAGTCTCATCCTATCAGAATTACAGTTTCCAACCTATTAGAATCCCAGTTCAATCCTATTAGAAGATACAAATGAAACAAATGAGAAAGAGACAATCCTGTGATTTTGGCTTCATATAATCTTATGCGGCATTTCCACCAATCCGGCCTTCATATAATTAAAATAACTACAATTTACCATGAATTTATAGAAGTCAACAGATGATGTATACTATTATGTAAAACTAAGTGACGTGCCTGCCTTCATACATACAATGAAAGAATATAATTCTAAATACCATAGTTCACCATTTATAAGCACAATAAATATAGAAAAGCTCTAAGGGGGGAATTCAATTGCCCGCGTTACTGTTAAAAGTAACATGGCCTGCACATTATTACCGTTATTACGGTAGTTCTAACGCTGGCTTTTTGCTCTGAGCTCTCTGAGCTGCGAGCAGAAAGCCGGGTTAAAACTACTGTAATAACGGTAATAGTTTTACCGTGGTACTTTGGGGGGAATTTACTTCCCCCCTATGAATTGCAAATGAATAATCAGGTTCTATATAATCAGATTTATCATTTATTATTGAAAAAAATAAATGTATATAATGAGTAGAGATGCTCAGGCTCGGTTCCTCAAGAACCAAGCACGCTCGAACTTTGGCGATCCAAGTACCGAGCCGTGTTGGCTCGGTACTTTTGCGCGCCTTCGGAATTGAAAAAGAGGCAAAACGTCATCGTTACGTCGTCAGATCTAGCGAGTTTTGGAGTTTATAAGTACCGCCCTCCACGGTGATCCAGAGCCATTTCACAGAGGCACACAGAAGGGGTACCACGGTTTTTGGCAGTCTCTAGTGCAGTTGGGCAGCGTCATAGGTAGAAAAGAAAGTGGAGGGGTAGCAGTGTTCTTCAAAGTCTCCAGTGACATTCTGGAGAGCTCCATTGCTAATTGTCATTGCTGAAATAGAAATAATAGGGCTGGCAGTGTTGTTCTTAATCTGCTCTCACATTGTACTGAGTTATTAAAATGGATTCATAGCAGTACACAGAAGACCAGGAGCACCAAGCACCTGCTGGCACCAGTCATGATGATAGTAATCCCTCTACGTCATCTGCTAAAGCCTATGTTAAAGTGCATAGTGTTTTTAAGTCAGGGAAACAAAAAGGTAAATAAATACCTTTTATTTTGGTAAAGAAAAAAAGTCCTGTAATCCAGGCAAAGATATCTTCAGAAAAAAATAAAATTGCCAACATGTCATTCTACACACGCAGTGACAAGGAAAGAATGAGGCCTTCGCCTTTCTCTATGAGTGCTAGTTCTGCAACTGTCACTGAGGCATTTTCTTGTAAGGTCAGTCATGACCAAGCAAGACCTTGTCATTCTGACTCAAAAAGTGGTGCCCAAATACTTTTACGTGTAAAAGCAGAGCTGGAAGAGAACAGTAAGGCATTAGAGGAAGATGTATGTTCAGATTCAGAAATGACACAAATCTCTGAGGAGAGTTTATCTACGAGTGTTATGTGTAAGCCTGACCCTTCTGATAGTGTACCCATAAAGAAGGCCCCTTTCAGCATTTCTCCAGATGTGTGCATGAACAGCTCAAGTGTAGCCGGTGATACACAACTTGAGGATGCCACTTTGGAATTGCAACAGGATGAGGGGGATATTTGTGGAGCTGACGAGGGCGCTAATGAGGATGTTGATGAGGATGATGTTGTTTGTGTAAGTCCTGCACCAGTGGAAGCAGTTCTTGCATGTGATGAGAAGAAGGCCATTGTCATACTTGGGCATAAGACCTAAAAATCCACCTCTTATGTGTGGAATTATTTTTACCCAAATCCTGACAACAGTTGTCTAGCCATTTGTAGCAGCAGCATGTACCCAAGTGTGTCACATTTGTCAGAGGCAAGCTACTCTGTGTATCACGTTCCCCTCTTTCAGTTTCTCACTCAACTGCTGCTAGGAAAAAACGTAGCTTCCCAAGAGACTCAGGGATGATGCAGATGACTCAGCACAACATTTTGACATCTGGTCTGGTCTAAAAGAATTGACCAAAAAACGTGACACCTCTGCCGTAATTCCACCTGATCCTACTATCAACATCCAAAGGATGGTGGAGGATTATTTTCAGAACAGCATAGAAATAGACACATCAGACAGTCCATTTACATACTGAGAGGAAAAAAAAGGGAATTTGAAGACCCATGTACCAACTGGCTTTGCACTGGCTAAGTTGCCCACCCTCCAGTGTGTACTCAGAAAGAGTTGTCAGCACAACCGGGAACCTTCTCAGCGATCGGCATAGGAGGCTATTTCCTCTAAATGTGGAAAATATGAGAAAGGCCCCCTAACAAACCAAGCACTTCAGTCACAAAAGTGGCACTGCTTGTCGCTGGAGTGCTTGCTTTGTTAAACTGTACATATTCTTTTCAATATATTACATAAGGGTTGGTGAGAGGGCCCAAGGACAGATCCATCCTGCACCACTTTTCTTTTCTGCTACTGCTGTGTGGAAATGTTTCCTAGATGTGCTAGGAACTGCCGCGTGTTTGAGTCATTGCTCTGTCACTTAGCATCCAGCCAGGTCGCTGCAGTCTTTGTTTGAAAGTGTATGAAAATAATATTGTAACCCGTGAGGTGGTCAAAATTGACTGCAAATGACTTGAAATTAGTGTTATTGAGGCTAATAATAATGTAGGTAAAAAAGAGCACAATTATGTGATTTTAGCACACCAAAAAATAGGGGTTTTAGAAAAAAAATAGGGATCCAAAACCAAAACCAAAATACGCAAGAGCGGTTTTGCCAAAACTAAAACCAAAACCAAAACACAAAGTTAATCCAGATTCAAAACCAAAATCAGGACACGGGGGTCAGTGAACATCTCTAATAATGAGCTGCCATCACTGAATCTGAAATATCATCAATCACAAGAAATTCTGTGGCCCCTGGAAATCCTGCTACATAAACCTGATCATTGCCCCCTGTATGTTGTTAGACGTTGTGCACACATTATAGGGCTTGTGTAGAAAGCCCTATGTAGAGTCAGGTGCATTATAACTCCTTACGTTTAGAGGCGGGGGGGCATGCAAGCGTAGGCCAAGTACTGTAAATGCGACTAAGTCTGACCTGGACACAGATGTGTATCACCTGTCAGGAGGTATATGACTGGCGCCTGCTGGACGGCTGGTGCACAATACGCATTGCTGAGGATGACATGAACTTGGCGTATGTGCGTTTGACGCAGACCTGGACGTACCTTCAGATGTCCTCCCCTTGGCATACTGCGCAAAGTATATCATTTATCAGACCCAAGTCTGTGTTACTGACTTAAATTCACCAAATATAGATGAGCCCCTATGTGCTTCCAAGCAGCACAGACTAATTGATGTTCTCGCCATCGCTGGTCTATAATGCTGTTACTGGTATAAAATCAGGAACTACCCAGCTGTGCTGCTACTTAATACTGTGATTTATAACATCTGTATCAATACTTGAGGAGACCTAATTAATTAGAGATAGTTCGTAGATCAGTGCCACCTATGACCAATATAGGTACCTTTTAGGTCAGATATAATTCTCTGTTTCACATTACAGTTTCTGTGAGATCTATCCAGATATTGATAGCTGGGGTTTTATTATCCCCTAATTAGTTACATTTTATTATTCCCCTTTTAATAAATGGTGTACTGGAGAATATATATTCACTCGTTACATAGGACAGTTATCATACATATCAAACTGATTATCTACAATTCTAATATATGCATTAGAGATCCTATTCTTATAGATCTCTAATGAGAAGAATTTAGTATTCTGAGCATCTTTCCATAACTATCTAGTGGTGCAGTCTCTAATTTTCTTTTATAAGAAGATATTATTGATATATGGTCACATTGAGCAGACAGCGCAGCGTCCGCCAAAGCGCGTTTCGCTAGGAGGCTTTGTCAAGGCAAAGCCTCCTAGCAAAATGCGCATCGGCGGACGCTGCGCTGTCTGCTCAATGTGACCATATATCAAGCCAGTTCCCAGCAACAACAGACAGGGTGGCATAGGCGGTCCATCCTGTCACAGATTGTATAGTTTATTTTCACACAAATATCTCGCACACACATTTTTTTAATATTGTCTTTTGAGACACCTACTTTGCACTTAAATAGAGCCTGAATCCGATGCTTTTTCAGCCGGTAACTGAAGGTGTCATTTAGTGTTGTAATTAAAGAGGTACCGAGAACATAAAAACAAAAATAATTTGCACAATTATGTTTTTACACCTGTATTTTGAGTTGAATGAATATCGAAATACATCCAACTAGAAATCTAGCATATTGGTGCCTCTGGAGCAAATATATGGCAATCATCATCATCATCATCATCATCTCTTCATGGGGGCCTGGGGAAGAAGTTGATAATTGTGGCTGCCATTCCTTTCATTGCTAAAAAAAAAGAAAGGTAAATGAGCATGACCACTCCACCCCACCCCCCAAAAAATGAAAAAAATAGGGGGGTATATTCACTAAACGGCAGGTTTGAAAAAGTGGAGATGTTGCCTGTAGCAGCCAATCAGATTCTAGCTGTCATGTTGTAGAATGTACTACATAAATGGTAACTAGAATCTGATTGGTTACTATAGGCAACATCTCCCCTTTTTCAAACCCGCAGTTTAGTAAATATACCCCAAAAAGTCATAACAGTACCATCACTATAACAGGGAAACAGAGGAACACATCCCCAGTCTTATTGCCACTGAAACTCTTCTGGGAATTGGACCTGCAAAAATATGCAACAAGTTTACATTCAGGATTCCGTTAATGTTAGCGCTATAGAAGGTTTAGAATAAAGACTGTTTTGTTACGTTTTAGTTTTGGTTTTTTTAATGCTTTTTCCATTTGAACCTGCAGATTTTAGGATTTCCTTGGTCAAATAATATTAATCAGGAGACTTCACATTTTTAAAATAAGGGTCTCTTGCCCTCCTAGAAAATCATGGGGCTGAGAACCTATTTTATGGAAGACAAAGTTCCATTACTATGAAGTCTAGGTTTAAGCACTCTGTCCTGGTGGGCCCAATCGCCAGAAGCTCTATTTGACAATTTATTAAAACAGCCCTGGTTACAATAGATAATTCGATTTTACTAACATATACGCATTCGGTCAGACATTATACTCCCCTGAGCGAACAAAATCAACTTACCGTATATACCCGTGTATAAGCCGAGTTTTTCAGCACATTTTTGTATGCTGAAAAAGCCCCCTCGGCTTATACACGGGTGAACTTACCTGGTGGCCGGTCCCTCAGTTGTTCAGTTCCGCTTTAAAGGTAAGACACTCCGTTAAAAAAAAAAAATAGAGAGAGATTTTTTCAGCCTTTTCCTTCCTCCGCAGTGGAACGCATATGCGTTCCACTGACAGGAAGTTCGGCATTTGGAACGCAAACTTGCGTTCCAAATGCCGAACTTCCTGTTGGTGGAACGCATATGCGTTCCACTGCGGAGGAAGGAAAAGGCTGAAAAAATCTCTCTCTATTTTTTTTTTTTAACGGAGTGTCTTACCTTAAAGCGATCTTCATTTTTCAGCAGCAATGATTATGGCAACCTGATAAACACAAAGGTGCCTGAGAACTTGAAAATGGGGAAAGACAGGGAGGAGATGAAGTTACAGGATCTGCAGCCTGAAATCTCTCTAGCACTTTACAACAAAAAAGGTGCATTCTTTCACAGCAGCCTCATTGACCAGAACATAGTTGATTTCTTCATCCCCTTTCTGCCACTGGAGCGCCGGCATGTGAAGATGTGTATCAAGGAAGAGCTAAGACAATATGGGCTCCAGGAGGATGCACATATAATAGAGGCTGTGGCAAATATGATGCCGTACGTCCCAAAGGAGTGCAATAGTGGCCCCAAACGTGTGAGAGTGACCCTGGAACTCAAGTCCTGACAACTGACAACCCCACCAAACTGCAAGTAATAGATTTTCAAATTTCACAATTTACACACTTAATAATTTATTTGTATTTTATGTGTATACATATTCTTATTTTCCACAACAATGTACATAGGGGGTGAAAGCATACATCAAAATGACAAAATAGCAATAAACTGAAAAACACACATGATATAAAAATGCATATACAGATGTAAATTAAAAACATAATAATGAATAAATCTAAAAAAAAATTACCAGTAGCTGCTGCATTTCCCACCCTAGGCTTATACTCGAGTCAATAAGTTTTACCAGTTTTTTGTGGTAAAATTAGGTACCTCGGCTTATATTCGGGTCGACTTATACTCGAGTATATACGGTACTCGAAACCATATAGAATTGCCTTCAGATGTCAGGTCATCATCCTATTGTGGCTTTCCACAATAACCAAGGTTCAATTTATTGGTTGTAGTAGTTTGTTTGCAAGGAAACAGGGTACGTGTAAAATAGCTGGACCAAGCAATGACATGAATTGGCTTAGAGACTCTTTTAAAAGATGGACCTTATTTACTGGTCCTAGGGCAGTAAAAATGTTTAAAGAGCTAAAAAAGCATCTTTTAACAGGTTGCCATGTTGAGGAGAGGTGACACACAGCCTTGAATTCTCCACATAGTTTGAAACACAGTAAAACCCTATGCGTTTTGCATAAGTGTGTCAGTGTGGTATGCTCAGCGGACTTCAGGCTGCATGCCTACATTCTGCTTCAGCGCCTGATTTACGGAGAGACAAAAAAAACCTTTAGAGGCCCAATCTGCAAAAGTGTAAACGTCACACGAAGGACCAAGGGGTATATTTACTAAACAACGTGTTTGAAGAAGTGGAAATGTTGCCTATAGCAACCAATCAGATTCTAGTTGTCATTTATTTAGTACATTCTACAAAATAACAACTAGAATCTGATTGGTTGCTATAGGCAACATCTCCACTTTTTCAAACACGCAGTTTAGTAAATATACCCCCAAGTCTACCCCTTTAGAATCACCTCTTTCAATGAAAAACACTTTTTTTTCCAAAATACTGCTTGGCTTAGCCCCATGAATGGGGGGGCTCTGGTCAGTATCACTATTAACATTATTATAATTTTGTGGTGTGTAAAGCATTTTACTACATTGCTAAGAGTGCATTGCCATTTAACTTCTCCTTAACTGCTCCTTAAGTGTGCCTTTAAAATTATAGGATGAGACCAAAAATCTGCCAACTCCGAGCGGGTGCAAACTTCAAGTCCTTTTGTTTGAAAATGGAACCACCTCTGAATATACACCCTCTAATCACCCATCATAGCTTTAATGTGCTAGTAGTTAAAGTTATATCTCCATAACGATTTGCAGAATTTCCAAAATAGGCAAGTTGCATTGAGCTAAGCATGAGAATTGCACAAGGTAATTTGTCATTGTATACTGTGAACAGCTTGACAATAGCAAAGGTGGAAAGACTGTAGGTTGTAAAGTATCTAATTTAGGCTGACTCCTAAATCAGACCCTGTCAGGTCATTTCTGAATAATTAAATTCAAATGACTTTAATAGCTCACACCAAACTCTTTCACACCACGCTGAGGCCATTTCCTTCCTATTTCTGTTCCAGGAGTAATTAAAGAGTATAAAGTAAGCAATTCAAACTTCAACAACCTTATGCTTTACTTGATGACACAAGAGATAACGGGGTTTATTTTTATAGCTGCTTTTTATTGCTATTAAGTTGCTGAATGTTTAAACTGGTTATTGAGTGATTGTGTGACAGTCAACGGTTTATAATATGTGCAAAAAATGTATATATGGCAGTTTGTTAGCACTTGGTATTGAGTACTGGTAGGCGTGTAGGAACTGTCGAAGTCAGATAATTGGATATGGTCATTTCAAATTAATATCTATCAATCCGATTGTCTATGTCCGGAATTATGCGACTAGTACGCTATGGAGTCCAAACTTGCCCAAAGAGAGTCTACCCCTAAACCAGACTGTTTTTGGCTGCTGTATAAATAACCTTTGATGTGGCACCTCTCCCAATAACTTGTGCTGGGACGGACGGGAGACCAAGTGGACCTCCCCCATAATGTTCTAGGGTGACACAAACATACCTCCCACCCGTCCTGGTTCAGGTGGGACAGTTTAGATTTGAGGGCTCTGTCCCGCAATCTCGATGGGGACAGCTTTGTACGGCACAGTAGCAGTGAATGAGTTCTGGGCGCACCCGTGAAGGTGCTTGGAGAGTACTGAGCAATCTAGCACTTCAAAAGCGCTATGCACACTCCTGGGGGTGTGGCCGTGCCCAGGGCCATCTTAACAACATTATGGGCCCCCGGGCAAAGCAGTGTAGCGGGGCCCCTAGATATAGATATAGATATATAGATGTATACAGATACAGATATAGATATAGATCTATAGAGATGGATAGATGTACTTGCTCAGTGACCCTTGTAGGCTTTTTTTGCAGGTTTTTTTCATTTGCAGGATTATTTATTCTCATTAAGAGCCGTGCCTATGGGGCCCCCTTGCCCGTGGGGCCCCCGGGCAGCTGCCCATCGTGCCCAATGGAAAAGATGGCCCTGGCCGTGCCCCCTCATGTTGTGACAAAGCCCCTGTCCGATGCTGAACACCCAAATTTTGGGAGGTATTCACAAATGTCTCTCTGCGGGTCATTGGGACTTACCTAGAAATGCCAGTGCTGCTCTTTAGCTCTCTATAGAAGTTCATATACATATAAGAGGTGTACAGAGGGAGTAGAGTTTATTAAAGTCAACAGTTGCCCTTGGCTAAAGATTAAGTGGAGAATCTGTGCTATTCAATATTTAAATGCAACAACTACCACGATTCACTATCCACTGCAATAAACTCTACTCATTCACATGAGTTGTCAGATTCCAGCTCACAACAGACATGTTACAAAACATACAACATGTCTTACTTCCTAGTAAGAGAAATCTGCAGGCTCTCCTAACCCCATGATAGATTTATCTGTGCAGTAATATCGAAATGGATAATAATTGATGAAAAATCTCCCCGTTATCTACTTTTACTTGAGAAAGAGCGGAATTGGCTTGTGCAAGTCACAAATGAATTTGTTAACTGCTAAATGTCAATGCTGACCCCTTGGGAAGCTGCGGAGGGGATGATGTGCTGGAGGGATGTCTTCGGTGATGTTTTGTACAATAAGTTTAATTGTTCTGGCTCAGAGGCAAATGTGACTCATTGACTTGAAGTGGGTCCCTATCTCCCAGCACAGTTTTTTGACTGAGGGAGGATACTGAAGGCATTGATATCTGAAGAGAAAAAATAACTGGCCTGCAGTTTAACCACTTCTGTCAACATCCATTTGTTTTGGACCCACCATCTGTCGGCTGTCCAATGAATACAACAACAGCGTTTTCGTCGCCCGTTCTGAAACAGATACAGCCTTAAGACACATATATTTCTTTGGCTAAGTATATTGTATACCCATGAGATTTGCTTGAGGCTTGTATTGCAGATGCTTGAAAGCATTGCCTATGGGATGGCTGATAACTCATTAGTGGGAGTTGTGTATTTTTAGCTGCAATTAGACACGAGCTAAACAGTTGCACTTCTGTTTATGGATCGATGTGATACATCAATATTTAACGAGGGACTGCACCTAGATTATTATTAGTGATATGTCGCGGTAAATGGACTGTGCAGTACTTTCATTCCCTGCCTGGGATGCGATGTCAGTTGTTCATTTCAAATCTCTGACTCTGGTGATTGTAGAAAAATGTGCTGTGGGCAATTATATTTAGTACAGGAGACTTTTTATTTTCAGGTATATGCAGGGACCTTTCTTATCTCACATGGGGGACTATAGGGGCAGCAGGGGGTTGAATATGAATACGCACACACACAAAAGAATACATGCCAACATTCCAGATCGAAATTAGGAACAAAATAGGCCACAGTCTGTATCCAGCCAACATATGCCCTTTTTATGGGTGAGACCACACCTCTTTACAGACAGACCACACCTCCTTTAAGACAGACCACACCTCCTTTCAGCCACCAAAAATCAGGCCGGAAAAAAAAAAGCCAAAACTAAGCTTAATTTTACTTCTTACTCCATGTAACGGCGGTGGGGACAGGAGTTAAGGTAAACTGTCCATCACTCCACAGCACCTCTCCATACTGAGTATGCCGTACATTACACAGTGCAACTTTATTGTTTCACAGTATCACTTAGGGACCAAATTATATAAGGGTGAAAAACCCTATTGCCAATGAATATGGTAGATATAATCCACCATATAATATAGCATATACTAAATCTACCACTTTATTTTGATCAAAGATCCCTTTTTAAAAAAAAGTTTAATTTCTTCATAATAGCTGCACTGGATGCTCTCTGAACACTGTGTGTATATATATATATATATATATATATATATATATATATATATATATATATATATATATATATATATATATATATGCCGCAGTGCCACTTATATTCCCAATA
The DNA here is from genome assembly GCF_038048845.1 of Mixophyes fleayi. Lineage (NCBI taxonomy): Eukaryota > Metazoa > Chordata > Amphibia > Anura > Limnodynastidae > Mixophyes > Mixophyes fleayi. Next base: position 332,312,774 of record NC_134404.1, on the reverse strand, counting down.
CTTTTTCATACTGTCACTTCTATATGTCCAATTCTACCACACCGTGCGTGCGTGTGTATATGTGTGTTATTAAAACACCATATATGCATAGCTACTGTGCATACCAGACAATAGAAGGTAAGAAGGTATAAGTACATATCAGGTGATCAATCCCTCAGCTGTACTTGAAGTTCTTTGACGAATAGAGACCAATAATAGTGCAGTAATTCTATGTACATGTGTGTATATATATATATATATATATATATATATATATATATATATATATATATATATACACAAGTTAACCCGTGCATGATACTCATGCATTCTAGTCAAATCAAGCTACTTAAGGTCTTAAAAAGGTTCTTGTCATGCATTTGGGCCTAGCCCAGGCCTCCTCAGGGGAAGAGCATTAGTTCCCAACGCAAGCGGCCTTTTTAATGTGTGTTCATGAGGTAAAATTACCTCACGAAAATGAGTTTGACCCCTCAACTCGTAAATTTAGCCTTTACTACCCCTCCCACGGGGGGAAGGGGGGATGATGGAAGTTAACTGACTTGACTATTCTAATTTTTTTGTCAAATAATGTCAGTATACCAAATTTCAGGTCAATTGGATGAGCCCTTTCTGAGAAAATAGTTTTTTCCACACACACACATACACACTAACGCACGCCTCTACACATGTGTGTTCATGAGGTAAAATTACCTCACGAAAATGAGTTTGAGCCCTACCAAATTTCAGCCCTTTTTGAATTTTTTTTCCCACACACACTAAGAATTTAGTAGGTCAGTGTATAACTCTGCCCAGCAGGTGGCGCTGCAACTTGTTTTTTTTTTTCCACACACAGACGCCACTAAGCATTTATATATTATATATATATACAGTTACAATTAGGCTTATTTCCCACACCTCTCTTACAGAGGGATAGGTGAAATCCCAAGGAGTCTGCAGGAACAGGCTGCAGACAGGATTAAATTCCCTCTTGGTCTCTTTTGCAGGACACAAAGACACAGGTGCACCACATGGGTGCAATTGTTTTTTTGTGTTCTGTGATTAATTTGAAGTGCTTGGGCAGAGAATAAAACACTGTGTCCGTTCTTGCGGGCAGGGCGACCGATGCCAGATACTTGCCCGGTGAATATATATATTTATCTCTTTGGTGGGACTGTCTTATGGGCCTGGCATACCCGAGTAAAACAATGTTGACTTCTAGAATCCTTATTGTTTAGATGGGATGTAATCAGAACAGACCTATTAACCCTTTCTTTTGGAATGTTGCTCCCAAGCAACATGAATTTCGCATTACTTTTATGTAACAATGTTTACATTTTTATCCTTTTCTTAGCAGAAATGCTCTCAAACAACATCTGAATGTGTGTTTACAGTAGTCAGTTGTTTCAGAAGTTCCAATATTAATCACTAGATGATGTATGATTTCAATGGCGGCAAAATAAAGGGTTAATGTGTTAGGAGTTAATTAAGAAATTGGATATGCTTGCTATACTAATTTGATATTGAACTGAACCAGCTCACTTATTTTTAGTTAGGAAACATTTAGAGGGATATTATCGTACGTATTTACATAACCTTATTAAGACAGCTTTTTAAAATAAAAAAAATACAGCAACATATTTTGAGGAGTAGCTGATTACACACTTTAAACAAGCGAGAGTTATATACAAGAAGATTCTACAGAGTTTAACTTCAGGTCATATAACAATCTATGTTTACTTATATTTCCAGGATCCTGCAATAAGACACAGCAGGTCCATTAATCTCTTTTTAACGGTGACTTGGTGGATTTGTTTTAAGACTTGTTGAATATCCAAAGATGATATCCTTATGTAAATTCAACTATACCAAAATACGGCTTCAGTATGATTTACATGACGGCAATCTTCCGGATAAAATGAGCACACACCCCGAGCGCTGTTTTGGTTCTAGAGAACAGATATTTGGAGCCCCTATCCTATTGAAATATGGCAAACAGAAGACTAAAATGGAACATTTCATAATTGGGCTTTTTTTTTTCTAAACCACCATGTCTCTCCAGGGAAAAGATGATGGATGAAGGAAGAGTAAGATCAGGAATGTTTATTTCGTTCTCTACTTTCAGACTTCATAAGCGGAGGTAAGAGAGCCGAACAGTCCAATTTGATTGTTTCCTGATTGTCTTTATGTGTGACACTTCGGCTATGGTTTAAACATTTTATTAACTGCAGGGAGTGGGAAACAGAATGGTAAATCATTCTAATATAACTGCATCATGATGAGCTGCATTTAGAATCTGCTGTGCAGGACAACCCCACACTACGCTAATAAGATCCGTGTTTAACCCTATAATAGTTTGATAGGACAATGCAAAACAGGAGTCAGTATTTCATGAATGGTGGCGACTGGGTAGTTTTGATGGAAGTGTGACTTTTTGAAAGTATTTGAATAATGATGTAGTTCTGACTTATTTCATTTGGAACCAAAGAAAACAATGCGTTTTTATTTGAATCGGGGTGTAAACACCCTCTGCCTAAACTGTACTTGCCATATGTTAACAGACAGAATAGACCGCAGTATATTATTATTATTTGCATAGATTTGTAAAGCGCCACAGTGCAGTAAGGAAAACAGGACATACCTAAAATAGGGACATACAAGGTAGAGAAAATAAATGCAGACATGAAAACAAAAAGGGTATGGAGGACCCTGCTCATTAGAGAGCTTACATTCTAAGTGGAGGAGGGCACAGCTGAAACAAGAGGAGCAAAGGTGGTTCAGAGTGGAGATTGGGACAGTTGTGAGGGTGTATTAGTGTGAATAGTGTTATCGGGGATAAGGTCACCTCTGAAAAAGAGATGGGTTTTTAAAGAGCATCTAAAGATTTGAAGGTTGTGGGAAAGTCTGATTTAGCGTGGTAGGGAATTCCATAAGTGGGGAGCAGCACGGGAGAAGTCTTGTAGGCGGGAGTGAGAGGTGGTTACCAGAGACGAGACAAGGTGCAGGTCAGAGGTAGATCTAAGAGGGCGGGAGGGAGAGTATATATGATATGAGATTTGAGATGTATGCGGGGGTGGTGTTGTTGAGGGCTTTGTAGGTAAGGGTGAGTAATCTGAATTTGAGTCTGAACTACGCAGGGAGCCAGTGTAGGGATTTGAAAAGTGGTGCAGCAGAGCAGTGAGAGAGGAAGATCAGTCTTGCAGCAGCATTTAGGATGGATTGAAGTGTGGATATATGGTGTCAGGAATGCCAGATAGGAGGAGGTTGCAATAGTCAAGACGGGAGATGATAAGAGTTTTGCACAAGCTTATGTGAAATATAATGTCACATCAGAACTCAGACAAAAATATTATATTATAAAATAAATGAACAACTATTAACAGTATAATCATGAGGTACGGAATAATGAGGCTGATTATTCCCGGCAACACTTACTCCGACATCTTCACAACGAAGGGCTCCTTCCTGACAAGGCTCGATGATGACTAATGGGGCAAATGACTGGAAGCAATCGCAATGAATGAAGAAGCCGCCGCAACTTGATGACGTCACTTACATCCTTGACACTGTTAACGCTGCTGTTAAGGGAGTAATGTAAGTATGCGGCTATGTCTCATGTACTTTATAAAGCGTTGTACATTGTACATGGGCGCATACTTACATTAAACCCTTAACAGCAGCGTTAACAGTGGCGCAGATGTAAGCGACGTCATCAAGTTGCGACAGCTTCTTCATTCACCGCGATTGCTTCCAAGCAGTTGCCACATCAGTCGTCATCAAGCCTTGTCGGGAAGAAGCCCTTTCGGTGTGAAGATGTGGGGGTAAGTGTTGAGGTAGTCAGCAGTGCATAGATATGCTGACTACCACCGAATCTTACTTGCATACACATGTTTTGTACCAGCTAGTGGCACGCATGAGTGTAGTTTTAAAGCAAAGATTATGCCGTGTCAGTTATCACTATCAGTCAGCACTTACACCCAGTGGCGGATCCAGGGGGGGGGGGGGGGTGATCGGGGCGATCGCCCCCCCTAGCAGGGGCTTGCTGCCGGCGGCTGCACATTATGTGCAGATCCGTTCAGCAGAGAGAGTTAGGGAGAGAGTCCTGCCCAACTGCTCTGATTGACACAATCAGAGCAGCCGGGCAGGACTCTCTCCCTAACTCTCTCTGCTGAACGGATCTGCACATAGTGTGCAGCCGTCAGCAGCCTTAGGTGTCAAAAGGGGGCGGGGCTAAATCGCCCCCCCTAAATCGCCCCCGGTACAATTAACTTCTGGATCCGCCCCTGCTTACACCTGCCCTGTAGCTGGTGCAAATAATACAGCAGAAACCAGACGTAATCGCAAGAAACTCTGGACTTGAATCTCCATTAGAATACCCTCGGCACACCCTTTACATTGTCTACACTAGTCCGCCACTCCTACCCCTGTTCTGCCCCTCGTAGGCAGTCATAAGTGTCATTTGCATTCAGACGTGAATCGCATGCATTGGCGGGAGGTCCGTGTCTCAGCATGTGCAGAGCTATTTCCAGCAAGATGCGCATAGGCAAACCGAGGGGGGTTTCCTAGTGCCTGGAACCCCCCCCCCCCCCCCCATCCAAGCCTGTGGCACTGTATAATTGAGGTGGCTGGACTCTGCTCCCACATCACACAGCTCTGATTGAAAAGGGAGAGCTGCGTACACCTAACAGTAGTGCACGCAGCAGTGCCCATGTATATTATGGGGATAGGAAGAGTTGGAGAGCAGCCAAGCAATGTCTAAAATGATGACCACGCCCCCATGCATACTGGTCACGCCCACGGCCAGGTGTGGAAACCCCCCTCTACAAATCCTGTGTTTGCCCCTGATGCACTATGCAAATGGACGTACGACTGAGCATGAGTCAGGCCCAGTAGGCTTATTGTGATTCCACCAGGACAGGTCACTTCTCTCACGTCTTGTCTCCGTTAAATGCAATTGCAGTCTAAGAGCAGCGTCGTGAAACAGTTAAGGGAAGCGTAGCTTAGGTAAGATCCCGTTAATATCAGCACAATCTGATAGTACAGTATAGTTTGCACGTGAGTCAACACGTGTGTTCACACAGAGGGAAATCTTTAACTTGGCAGTTGAACGTGAAAGACATGAGTCTTATCTTGTGTGAAGCCAAGATTTCAGAAACTCAGCCCACTTCCAAAAACAACTCACAATTAGACCTTTCCTGGACATCCTATATGCACATGCAGAGAACGATGCTACGCTAAACAAGCTACCGACACCTCAAAGGAGACATTTTTCTGCATTTGTTGATCTTCTATTTCAACAATGTTTGAACAGTGTCTTAAAATGAGCCCTGGGAAATCTGTACGTTGTGAATCAAACGTTAGCACATTAAGTCCAGGATGTATTCTAATTTGTATCTGGATGCGGTTATAAGTCAGACAGACATTGGACGCGGTTTTAAAAACAAAATCACGTCATGTATCAAGCAGTGAGTTGCTTAAAACCACATCCGCTGTCTGTCAGATTAGAAAACGCCAAACTTCAGGTCTTTTTAAAGCCAACCCGTAAGGTAAAACTGTGTATTACTGTACAGATTTGTTAACACAATTTAGCTGGATGGATGGGTGCCATATTGCTAGGCAATTTCTTTTGTATAAAAAGCAATTATTAAAACCAAAAAATAAAAGTGACCCCTCCCCCCCCACCCCATTAAAATCTTTAACCAGCACCTCTATACCACAAGACAGCCTGCACTGTTTTCTCTAGTGCCAGGGAAGCAGAGTGTGGGCTCCCCCTGCTGGAGGGGAAGCAGAGTGTGGGCTCCCCCTGCTGGAGGGAAAGCAGAGTGTGGGCTCCCCCTGCTGGAGGGGAAGCAGAGTGTGGGCTCCCCCTGCTGGAGGGGAAGCAGAGTGTGGGCTCCCCCTGCTGGAGGGGAAGCAGAGTGTGGGCTCCCCTTGCTGGAGGGGAAGCAGAGTGTGGGCTTCCCCTGCTGGAGGGGAAGCAGAGTGTGGGCTTCCCCTGCTGGAGGGCAAGCAGAGTGTGGGCTCCCTCTGCTGGAGAGGAAGCACAGTGGCCTAGTGGTTAGCACTTCTGCCTCACAGCACTGGGGTCATGAGTTCAATTCCCGACTATGGCCTTATCTGTATGTTCTCCCTGTGTTTGCGTGGGTTTCCTCCGGGTGCTGCGGTTTCCTCCCACACTCCAAAAACATACTAGTAGGTTAATTGGCTGCTATCAAAAATTGACCGTAGTCTCTGTCTGTCTGTGTCTATGTCTGTGTGTGAGTGTGTGTCTATATTAGGGAATTTAGACTGTAAGCTCCAATGGGACAGGGACTGATGTGAATGAGTTCTCTGTACATCGCTGCGGAATTAGTGGCGCTATATAAATAAATGATGATGATGATAGTGTGGGCTCCCCCCTGCTGGAGAGGAAGCATAGTGTGGGCTGCCCTCTGCTGGAGGGGAAGCCAGCACCGGGACAACCTGTACCAGATCACTGTATAATAAGGAACTTGCAGTGTCAGGTCCCCCTGTCATCATGGGAACCGAACCTATCATTGCAGTGCTGGAGAGTCCCAAAGGCTACCAGCCCTGCAGTAAGGCTCCTCCTGGCACCACTGGGGTTTGTGTACTGGGGTAATGGCAACTTGCTCCTCCTCAGTGGTTTCGGTATAGTACGCTGTTTTTATTTTTAAAATACATTCTAATGAAAGACTCAACAACATCCATGTTTTACTTTATTCAAAAAAATTTTTAAAAAAATGTAGCCCGATGGGAATTCTTATTTTTTGATCTACAGGGATTAAAATAAAATACCATATTACGCAGAAACTATTTGCCAACTGGTTTTAGGGAGTCTTTCACTTTAAGGTCCATTATTTATTATGAGATAATTATTTTAAATGAAATACAGTTCATTTTTAAAATGCGTGTTTTAGAAACCCCTGTCCATTACTTTGGGATCATTGGGTTGGCAAAATTGCCACTCTCCAGGGTTCAGATTTTTTCCCATTACTGCAGTAACCACAGTTTTTCAGTGTGGGGCTGGTAGTCTTTGGGAGGGGGGGCTGCTTTTTTTTTTTGTGCAGACCTCCGCCCCCTAGGGCCCCACGCTTCGGTATCCCTGTCATAGTATAATCCAATCACTCAAGTAGAAACCTGATTAAACTGTATAACACTAGTAGGGCCGCAAAGAGGAATTTTGGGCCCCGGTACAGCAACTTCTTAGGGCTCCTTTCATAGCTGCCAAATGGGGCATGGGCGTACCAGATCGGTGGCTCCTCCCACTTCACAGGCAGGCAAGGCCCGCTAGGCAGGCCTGGGCCACAGTAATTTGTACCTACTCTCTCCCCCTTGAGCACTGGTGTCGGCTAAGAATTTTAGGGGGTGCACTCTCTCAAATTTTTTCAATTATTTATTTATGTGATCCCATACAAATATTTGGACCATGGAAAAAGGGATTCATTTATTCACTGCACTGTGCGGGTAACTTAAGGAGTGCTTTGTGTTCTATGCACTCACTGATGATGATGATGATGATGATTACAGTAGCCATCCTGTTTTTTATTTATTTTTTTACTTTTTGTTCTGGTGAATGTTATAGGTTTCTGTACCACAACATCATATCCATTACACTAGAATTATGTACTATCCCTCCTTCAATGAAACCTATCAGTGGAGGCAGTGGGGGTGTATATATTGGTTTGTCATATCGCCACTTCTCAAACTGCCTTCATTGTTAAACTAATAAATTCCATGAACGTACATTCCCATTACATTATTCATACCGCCACAACTAAATGTACACTTCCACCACTGAAACCCATGCCATATTATTACTTTAAACCCAACAAAGACTCACAAATAGTTGCCTCACACTCATCTATAACCGGCCTTTACATGGATTTTAAAATCCTTGCTAAGATAATGGCCATAAAATTTCAATCAACCCTCCCGAACCTTCTCGCTGGTCATCAACTGGGTGTCATGGGGCATCGCTACTTGTTGAAAACTATTACATAGAGATGCTCAGGCTCGGTTCCTCGAGAACCGAACACACCCGAACTTAGGGGATCCGAGTGCAGAGCCGAGGCGGCTCGGTACTTTCACGCGCCCTCTCAATCGAAAACGAGGCAAAACTTCATTGTGACATCGTCGGCTCTCACGATTTTTGGATTCCTTTTCAAGATCCAACATAATAGTGGGTGGGAGAGCTGGTGGGCCCAAGGACAATTCCATCTTGCAACAATTTTCTTTTCTGCCACTGCTGTGTGCCAATGTGTCCTAGATGTGCTAGGAACTGCCGTGTGTTTGTGTCATTGCTCTGTCGCTTACCATCCAGCCAGGTCGCTGCAGTATTTGTCCGAAAGTGTATGAAAATAATATTGTGACTTGTGAGGTGGTCAAAATTGACTGCAAATGACTTGAAATTAGTGTTATTGAGGTTAATAAAGATGTAGGAACAAAAAAAGAGCAAAATTATGTGATTTTAGCATATTTTAGGATTTTTCCTAAAAAATCCAAAACAAAAACACGAGGGCAGTTTTGCCAAAACCAAAACCAAAACCAAAACACGAAGCTAATCCAGATCCAAAACCAAAACCAGTTCACGGGGGTCAGTGAGCATCTCTTGTATTACGGCCGTGGTGGCATTATCTCAAGAACCAGGGGCAGGGGACATGTGCCCCCCCGGGCTAGTCCCATAGGGGGCTACCTTGTTCTGGGTCACTGGACCACATGCATTTTTTTCTCCTTTAAAATGTTCCTAATAGGTTTCTGAGTCGAGTCTTGCCCCTGGGGCTAAAATTTGCCAGCCCTCCCCTGTCAACAACATCTCCCAAGTTATATGTCACTTCTTGATGCCAGCAAAGCATTGGACACTCCGTCACAGTCTTCCTTATTTCTTGTATTGGAGCACAGAGCTTGTGATCTTCAATTCATACAACAAATTCAATTCCTTTACACAAATCCAGTTATGTCTCTCTTAAGAAATGGGACCAGGTATAGAACAAAGCTCTAGTTGCCCCCTTAACAATCTCCTTTGCAAACACCCATTTACCGCTGTATATGAACACTGTACTTGCCAAGCTAAAGCACCTGTGTGAAGTTATACTCTCCTTGGTCCATGGAAAGATAAGATAGTATTGTCTATCTTCTAGTATAACAAAGGCAGTGGGAGAAATGGCGGAAAGGCATACAACATACACCAGACCACTTCGGGTGTAAGACGAGTTAACGATAATGTAAACACCGTCAGTGTTTACACCTACATATTTATTACAATAGTGAAGAAAGCGACATGTAAAAAACAACTGCTTACCTGTAAACAGACACACTGGAAATCCAATGTGAGGAGGGGGCGACACTTCCAAATGACGTAACTTGCAAGCGCGACTTGGATTTTTTTTTAAGCGGCAACGCACGGACACATTTAATTATAGCAATATTAATTGTATTCCTAACCCTAACCCCTAACCCTCACCCTAATCCTAACCCCTAACCCTAACTCCTAACGTAAAGGTAATACTTACATGGGTCCGTGCGTTGCCGCTTTAAAATCTGAAATGTCCAAGTCGCGCTTGCAAGTGACGTCATTTTGAAGTGTCGCCCTCTCCTCACATTGGATTTCCAGTGTGTCTGTTTACAGGTAAGTAGATATTTTTTACATGTCACTTTCTTCACTACCGTAACAATTATGTAGGTGTAAACTAGGGATGAGCGCGCTCGGATTTCTGAAATCCGAGCCCACCCGAACGTTGCGGATCCGAGTCGGATCCGAGACAGATCCGGGTATTGGCGCCAAATTCAAAAGTGAAACTGAGGCTCTGACTCATAATCCCGTTGTCGGATCTCGCGATACTCGGATCCTATAAATTCCCCGCTAGTCGCCGCCATCTTCACTCGGGCATTGATCAGGGTAGAGGGAGGGTGTGTTAGGTGGTCCTCTGTGCTGTTTAGTTCTGTGCTGTTTAGTTCTGTGCTGTTTAGTTCTGTGCTGTTTAGTGCTGTGCTGTTTAGTGCTGTGCTGTGCTGTGCTGTGCTGTGCTGTGCTGTGCTGTGCTGTGCTGTGTTCTGCAGTATCAGTCCAGTGGTGCTGTGTGCTGTGCTCTGTCCTTCTGAGGTCAGTGGTGCTGCTGGGTCCTGTGCTGTGTCCTGTTCAGTCCAGTGGTGCTGTGTCCTGTGCTCTGTGCTTCTAAGGGCATAGTTATTTCCCCAATATTCCCCTGTGTTTAAAAAAATAAAAAAAATTTTTTTTTATAAAATACCAAAAACTACTTTAATATTTTTTAATTACCACAAAATTTTCACAACCAATCCTGCAGTATAAGCCCATTGGTACTGCAATATTACCAAGTTCACACATTCAGCAGTAAAAGTCCAGTGGTACTGCAATATTACAAAGTTTACACATTCTGCAGTATCAGTCCAGTGGTGCTGTGTCCTGTGCTCTGTCCTGCTGAGTTCCGTAGTGCTGCTGGGTCCTGTGCCGTGTCCTGTTCAGTCCAGTGGTGCTGTGTCCTGTGCTCTGTGCTTCTAAGGGCATAGTTATTTCCCCATTATTCCCAAGTTTGTAAAAAATAAAAAAAAAGTAAAAAAAAATAAAAAATTAAAAAAAAAAAAAATATATAATAATTATAACCAAATTTGCAAAACCAATCCAGCATTATAAGTCCATTGGTACTGCAATATTACCAAGTTCACACATTCTGCAGTATCTTGTGCTACATATAATGGAGAGCAAAAATTTGGAGGATAAAGTAGGGAAAGATCAAGACCCACTTCCTCCTAATGCTGAAGCTGCTGCCACTAGTCATGACATAGACGATGAAATGCCATCAACGTCGTCTGGCAAGCACGATGCCCAATCTCCTAGTACAGGGCATGTAAAATCCAAAAAGCCCAAGTTCTCAAAAAACAGCAAAAAAAGAAACTTAAAATCATCTGAGGAGAAACGTAAAGTTGGCAATATGCCAATTACGACAAGTAGTGGCAAGGAACGGCTTAGGCCCTGTCCCGTGTTCATGACTAGTGGTCCAACTTCACCCAAGGATCAAAGCCCTCCTCCCCCCCCCCTACAAAAAATTTAAGAGAGTTATGCTGTCAGCAACAACAACAAAACAGCAAAGAACTCTGCCTTCTAAACAGATGACATCACAAATCCCCAAGGCGAGTCCAAGGGTGTTGTTGGTTGTGAACTCTGACCTTCCCATCACTGTACGGGAAGAGGTGACTCCATCCAGCATTTGCAGCACGCCCTCTGCATATGCTGGAAGGATCACCCACAGTCCAGTTACAGATTTGGCTAATGAAGGTGTGAATGTTGTGCACTGGGAGGAGGATATTGATGTAGCTGGCGCTGAGGAGGATGTTGATGATTATGATGCAGACAGATACCAAATTGCATTTCTCAATTTCTATTTATATTCTAGATTATATAACGGCTGAAAAGTTTTCTGTTTTACTCCTAGTGGAGAGGGGATCTGATGCAGACAGATACCAAACTGCCTTTGTCCATTTCTTTGTATATTTGAATTGCTAGTTCTACAGTCTATGCAGGCTGCTTTATTTATATTCAACTACAAGTGTAGGGCGGGGGGGGGGGGCATAGATAGCCACCCAAAGTAACGTGGTCCATTTAATTTCACTTTCTAGCTCCACAGTCTGTGCAGCCTGCTTTTTTTTATCTTCAAAGTATTTATATTTACAAGCCTTGCAATCTAAATTAACTAGAGGTAGTGACGTGGTAGAACTCCAAAAGGCAGTTTGGAAGCCCCTGTACAAACTGGCTCTATTTTTTAACTGAGTTGTCCCCCCTCCAGTGTGTACTCGGAAAGAGTTTTTAGTGCAGCGGGGAACCTGGTCAGTGAGCGGCGAGGAGGTTGCTTCCTCACAACGTTGAAAAAATGATGTTTATAAAAATGAATAATCAATTCCTCAATGAAGTACAGCACTGCCCTCCAGACAGTACAGAGGGACCTGTGGTTGTGGAGTCCAGCGGGGACGAATTGATAATGTGTGAGGAGGAGGAAGTACACACTGTAGGGGGAGAGGAATCAGAGGTTGAGGATAAGGACGACATCTTTCCTCAGTAGAGCCTGTTTAGTTTGTACAGGGAGAGATGAATTGTTTTATTGGTGTGGGGGCCCAAACAAACCAATCATTTCAGCCACAGTTGTTTGGTAGGCCCTGTCGCTGAAATGATTGGTTTGTTAAAGTGTGCATGTCCTATTTCAACAACATAAGGGTGGGTGGGAGGGCCCAAGGACAATTCCATCTTGCACCTTTTTTTTTGGCATTATGTGACCATTCAACAGTCGTTTGCCATGTTCAAAAAGTAAAAGAAAATGCCAACAAATTCAATAAATTAAATCAAAAGTTAAATGCCCTGTCATTATTTAAAACAAGAGGTTTTGACGTGCTAGAATTAGTGTAGTGTTAAGATGTTATAAACACTACACTTGGAAATTGGAGGAGGTAATGTGGCCCCGGTATCAAATTGGGTACCGGGGCCACCCCACTATGCAGTCCAGATACTTGTTTGGTGGAATTCCGACACGTGGAGGGTTTTTAAATTATATTGTGGCCTCGGTACCAAATTGTGTACCGGGGCCACCACACTACGCAGTCAAGATACTTGTTTGGTGGAATTCAGACCAGTTGAGGGTTTTATTATTATATTGTGTGGACCACTCTATCTATACCACACTACAACTCTATACCACTCTATTTCCTACTTTAATTCTATTTAATTCTATTTCCTACTTTAATTCTATTACTAATTAATTACCATAAAGAGGAACAAAAAAAAACCAATTTTACCAAAAGTATAATATGACTTAGACTTACAAACACTACACTTGAAAGATCGTGCCTTTAAATGAAAAAGTCAGTCTTCATTGCACGACTATGTGCAAGTGCAACAGGGACATTTTTTTGGGTTTACAAAGTCAAACAATAACACTACGACCCTGTCTGTCTGGGGTCTGTCAATGACGAATTGTCTGGAGCATGTTTTGAGGAGGTATTGTGGCCCCGGTATCAAATTGGGTACCGGGGCCACCCCACTATGCAGTCCAGATACTTGTTTGGTGGAATTCCGACACGTGGAGGGTTTTTAAATTATATTGTGGCCTCGGTACCAAATTGTGTACCGGGGCCACCACACTACGCAGTCAAGATACTTGTTTGGTGGAATTCAGACCAGTTGAGGGTTTTATTATTATATTGTGTGGACCACTCTATCTATACCACACTACAACTCTATACCACTCTATTTCCTACTTTAATTCTATTTAATTCTATTTCCTACTTTAATTCTATTACTAATTAATTAACATAAAGAGGAACAAAAAAAACCAATTTTACCAAAAGTATAATATGACTTAGACTTACAAACACTACACTTGAAAGATCGTGCCTTTAAATGAAAAAGTAAGTCTTCATTGCACGACTATGTGCAACAGGGACAGTTTTTTTCTTTACAAAGTCAACTAATAACACTTGGACCCTGTCTGTCTTTAACATACTTAATGGGATCTCAATGACGAATTGTCTGTAGCATGTTTGGAGGAGGTATTGTGGCCCCGGTATCAAGTTGGGTACCGGGGCCACCCCACTACGCAGTCCAGATACTTGTTTGGTGGAATTCTGACACGTGGAGGGTGTATTTATTTTATTGTGGCCCCGGTATCAAGTTGGGTACCGGGGCCACCCCACTACGCAGTCCAGATACTTGTTTGGTGGAATTCTGACACGTGGAGGGTGTATTTATTTTATTGTGGCCCCGGTATCAAGTTGGGTACCGGGGCCACCCCACTACGCAGTCCAGATACTTGTTTGGTGGAATTCTGACACGTGGAGGGTGTATTTATTTTATTGTGGCCCCGGTACCAAATTGTGTACCGGGGCCACCACACTACGCAGTCAAGATAGATAGATGCGTATCATAGATAAAGTACATTCAGTGGTGTGGGGCAAATTGAAAAATATTCAAAATGCACTGACATTATCAAAAACAAGAGGTTGTCACACGCTAAAACTCCAACATGTATATGATGGAGAGGATGGAGGAGCAGCCGTATGTGTAGTGTAATGCAGACCTGTTGAAGGTTTTTTATATATTTTATTGTGGTGCCCAGTGCCCACTCCTCTACGCAGTCCAGGTACATTTATTGGTGCGATTCATAAAAGTTCAGGGTTTTTAAGATATTGTGGTGACCCACTCCTCTACGCAGTCCAGGTACATTTATTGGTGCGATTCATAAAAGTTCAGGGTTTTTAAGATATTGTGGTGACCCACTCCTCTACGCAGTCCAGGTACATTTATTGGTGCGATTCATAAAAGTTCAGGGTTTTTAATATATTGTGGCGACCCACTCCTCTACGCAGTCCAGGTACATTTATTGGTGCGATTCATAAAAGTTCAGGGTTTTTAAGATATTGTGGTGACCCACTCCTCTACGCAGTCCAGGTACATTTATTGGTGCGATTCATAAAAGTTCAGGGTTTTTAATATATTGTGGTGACCCACTCCTCTACGCAGTCCAGGTACATTTATTGGTGCGAATCAAACAAGTTGATGGTTTTCTTATTATATATATTGTGGTGACCCACTCCTCTACGCAGTCCAGGTACATTTATTGGTGCGAATCAAACAAGTTGATGGTTTTCTTATTATATATATTGTGGTGACCCACTCCTCTACGCAGTCCAGGTACATTTATTGGTGCGATTCATAAAAGTTCAGGGTTTTTAATATATTGTGGTGACCCACTCCTCTACGCAGTCCAGGTACATTTATTGGTGCGATTCATAAAAGTTCAGGGTTTTTAAGATATTGTGGTGACCCACTCCTCTACGCAGTCCAGGTACATTTATTGGTGCGATTCATAAAAGTTCAGGGTTTTTAATATATTGTGGTGACCCACTCCTCTACGCAGTCCAGGTACAATTATTGGTGCGAATCATAAAAGTTCAGGGTTTTTAATATATATTGTGGTGACCCACTCCTCTACGCAGTCCAGAAAGATACCTTGTTGCAACGTTTTGGACTAATAACTATATTGTGAGGTGTTCAGAATACACTGTAAATTAGTGGAAATGCTTGTTATTGAATGTTATTGAGGTTAATAATAGCCTAGGAGTGAAAATAAGCCCAAAAACTTGATTTTTAAACTTTTTATGTTTTTTTCAAAAAAAATCCGAATCCAATACCTTAAATCCGAACCGAGACCTTTCGTCAAGTGTTTTGCGAGACAAATCCGAACCTCAAAAATAACGAAAATCCGGATCCAAAACACAAAACACGAGACCTCAAAAGTCGCCGGTGCACATCCCTAGTGTAAACACTGTCGGTATTTACATCACCGTTAATACGATTACTACTCACCACTTCCACCACTGATAACATACTAAAATTATTGTTGTGGTTTTAATTCCTTTTCGGTACATTTACAATGGTCAGAAGGTGAAGCTAAAGTTCAATAAAAGTATTTTGCAAACTTAATACTGAGTCGTATTATCGAGATAAAAATGTGAAAACAAAACTCCCTCTCTGATCCCCTCTCCAGTGCGCTTATGTAAGATTTTCAGTTTACTGAGTTAAATGACCGTGTATAACGTACTATGTTTTATAGTCGGTATCGCGTTCAGCCTAGAAAGCCGTAAACACTCAGCTGTTTTTTTCTTCTAGCAGTTACATCATTTGACAATTAATAGTCCTCTGTGGGTGATGTCGTGAATCGCATGAACCAAAACTACACTCTGCTGTAACTGGTCATTTATTCCGTAGCTCCTAGTTCACCTTTAAAGGAGAGATTTTCTCACCAGGCTATTCTATATTATAACATCATCATCATCATATAACATCCAGAGAATCACACCTTTGGGGCCGGTGCAAGGTTGCTCGGCACCCTAGGCAAAGCTTAAGCTTGCCGCCCGAGCGTATCACATCCCGCCCCCCCCCCCCCCCCCCCCCCCCCCAGGCGCCCAAAAAAAAATTTTTTTATTTCCCAGCCCCTAACACACTTAACATTTCTAAAATAAAAATAATAACTCTCACCTCCTCCGTTCTCTCCCCTCTGTCTGTAGCCTCCGCTCTCTCCCCTGTCTGTCTGTAGCCTCCGCTCTCTCCCCTCTGTCTCTCTGTAGCCTCCGTTCTCTCCCCTCTGTCTGTAGCCTCCGTTCTCTTCCCTCTGTCTGCAGCCTCCGTTCTCTTCCCTCTGTCTGTAGCCTCCGCTCTCTCCCCTCTGTCTGTCTGTAGCCTCCATTCTCTCCCCTCTGTCTGTCTGTAGCCTCCGCTCTCTCCCCTCTGTCTGTCTGTAGCCTCCATTCTCTCCCCTCTGTCTGTCTGTAGCCTCCGCTCTCTCCCCTCTGTCTGTCTGTAGCCTCCATTCTCTCCCCTCTGTCTGTCTGTAGCCTCCGCTCTCTCCCCTCTGTCTCTCTGTAGCCTATTTCCCAGCCCCTAACACACTTAACATTTCTAAAATAAAAATAATAACTCTCACCTCCTCCGTTCTCTCCCCTCTGTCTGTAGCCTCCGCTCTCTCCCCTGTCTGTCTGTAGCCTCCGCTCTCTCCCCTCTGTCTCTCTGTAGCCTCCGTTCTCTCCCCTCTGTCTGTAGCCTCCGTTCTCTTCCCTCTGTCTGCAGCCTCCGTTCTCTTCCCTCTGTCTGTAGCCTCCGCTCTCTCCCCTCTGTCTGTCTGTAGCCTCCATTCTCTCCCCTCTGTCTGTCTGTAGCCTCCGCTCTCTCCCCTCTGTCTGTCTGTAGCCTCCATTCTCTCCCCTCTGTCTGTCTGTAGCCTCCGCTCTCTCCCCTCTGTCTGTCTGTAGCCTCCATTCTCTCCCCTCTGTCTGTCTGTAGCCTCCGCTCTCTCCCCTCTGTCTCTCTGTAGCCTCCGCTCTCTCCCCTGTCTGTCTGTAGCCTCCATTCTCTCCCCTCTGTCTGTCTGTAGCCTCCGCTCTCTCCCCTCTGTCTGTCTGTAGCCTCCATTCTCTCCCCTCTGTCTGTCTGTAGCCTCCGCTCTCTCCCCTCTGTCTGTCTGTAGCCTCCATTCTCTCCCCTCTGTCTGTCTGTAGCCTCCGCTCTCTCCCCTCTGTCTGTCTGTAGCCTCCATTCTCTCCCCTCTGTCTGTCTGTAGCCTCCGCTCTCTCCCCTCTGTCTGTCTGTAGCCTCCGCTCTCTCCCCTGTCTGTCTGTAGCCTCCATTCTCTCCCCTCTGTCTGTCTGTAGCCTCCGCTCTCTCCCCTCTGTCTGTCTGTAGCCTCCATTCTCTCCCCTCTGTCTGTCTGTAGCCTCCGTTCTCTCCCCTCTGTCTGTCTGTAGCCTCCGCTCTCTCCCCTGTCTGTCTGTAGCCTCCGCTCTCTCCCCTCTGTCTCTCTGTAGCCTCCGCTCTCTCCCCTCTGTCTGCAGATTCCTCTTTCCTGTACTCACCTTAGCTTCCTCACTTTTCTTCCTTTCTCTTATTGCGCGCCTTTCGTTTCTTCTTTCTTCTGTCTCCTATCGGCTCCTCTACACTGGCAGCGTCGTGATGTCACAACGCTGCCAGAAGCCAGGCGCCGGGTGTATTTTAAAATGCGGTGCTGTGCTGTAGCAGCACCGCATAATTGAGGGCGGGCGGCCGATCTGCCCTAGGCGATCGCACCGCCAGCATTTATTTCTAAATTATTACTGGGTCCCCCGCTTCAGTGCCGCCCTCCAGAGCCCGGCGCCCTAGGCAACTGCCTAACCTTGCCTAATGGGAGCGCCGGGCCTGCACACACTGCAATATAGAGTGAATTATATTAAGGATAATTTGCAGAATAAAGCTCTTTGTGTGGTGCTTTACTTGCTGAATGTATGCTAGGTACATAAAAATATGCACTCAAAATTGTGTTGCAGGATATTTTAATGATCTCTAAGGGATACACAACCTTTTGATATATGCAAGGTGACCTGATTTTTTTTTTTACTGTTTTAATAGGACACATTTTGTACCAACCAGAGCACCTTATAAGGAAAAGGCATTTTTACGCCTTAAATGTATGTAATAGAAACATTAAAACAGCTCTAACATCCCCTCATCCTCATGGCCTATTTAAAATTTAAACCAGCTGGAAAAAAATGGTATTGAAACAGGAGAGTTATAATTAGGAGGGTTGCCCAAAAGTGACAGTAGGTATGACTTAACAAAGGGACATTTTTCAATTTTCCTATCATGTTTCTTCCCATGAAGACCCCAAATCCTGCAAATGGCCACACAAAGCTTCAGGGTTAAGGCTCATTTAGGATTTCAAAAAAGACAGAGATACACTTTTTTTTCCTATTTGTCTAAGTGCGACTAATTGTGCACCAATCATACTCATTCCAGTGTCTTTGGTAAACAGCCCCATAAAGGCTGACAGTGCCTACGTTTGTGGTCTAGTGAAGATTCCACCTGTTTATTCCATTAGTTTATTTTAAAAGCTTGTGAGTATGTTATATATTTTTACTACATTGGTATAATGGGCGTTATACTGGGACCATTAGGGTGGCAAGTTGGCACTCCAGGGCTTCCAATCTACTTGCCCTGAACCCCATAGGCCAGGAGGCTCAGTTTGAGCCTCAGTGCTTTTTAGAATGAGGCTGATAGCATCCTGGACGGTGGTGTTGCATGCTGTTTTTGGCATCACCCCATAAAGGCACCAACCTTGCACTGAACAGCCTGGGGCTGGATGTCACTGTAGAATGGGTTCAGTTTAACGATTTAGTGGCGACAGGTTACCTGTTTTTTAATATTTTTTATTTTTACAGAGCAGCAGCTTCTGAATGTTAATATTAGTGTTTGACCTCTTCCCAGACCTTGGACTGATTATCGGATTTTGCCCTGGACTCTACGAGTTCTGACTTCAGCCTATATTACCGTTTTTTTCTATCAAATGTAGCCAGCCCTTGTTTATTGACTCCGTTATAGATCTCTGCCTATCCTGACCAATGGCCCGTGCACCTTTAACCTCC
This sequence comes from Mixophyes fleayi, assembly GCF_038048845.1. Lineage (NCBI taxonomy): Eukaryota > Metazoa > Chordata > Amphibia > Anura > Limnodynastidae > Mixophyes > Mixophyes fleayi. Next base: position 332,293,847 of record NC_134404.1, on the reverse strand, counting down.
TTTCATGTCCTGTCACCCCATTCAGCAATTTTGTATTTAATAAGACTCTACCACAACGAGATCAGATCTGGGGGCAACCGAGTACTCTGGTACAAATTGCGTTCCTTGAAATGGGAGCTACTATAGGTGAATACCTTGTGAAGAAGGTTCTAGGGGTGTATTCTCTTGTCTAATATTGCCATAGCACTAAGGTCTGAGCAGAGGTAACTGTCAATCACTTGCAGTTCTCTGCCTTTTTAGCTGCTTGTTTTTTCTGCAAGTAACTGACAGTTACCTCTGTTTAAAGCACAAATACTGCTGATTAATTTGATTCCAAAAGCGCAGTAAGTGTTCCCTGCAAGCTCTTTATTGATCTGACATGTGAAGTTTGGATCAAGCTGACAGAGAAAAGTATTGTAGGAAATTTCAATGTAACGGTTTGGGAAACACATTTGACGCAATGCGATGAGTTTACTTAAAAGTCAATGCACGTAGCATTAATGAAGTTGCGCTGTGTTAAATGTTAGTTTAACACTTGCTCCCATCTGTACTCTTCAGATGCCTATCTTATAAAGGACAAGCTGCTAATTCATGTTAAACAGATGTCTGTTAAAAGCTACATAGAAGATATGATTGATAGTAGTCAGGTCAAGAGTTGAAGCAAGAAAGGCAGAATCTTGTGGTAAACGTTCACACCAAACATCTGCTTACTTTGCTACATACTGTGTCTGTTTAATTTCTTCATATAAATATATTTGCCTATTTTCACTAAGCAATTAATTTACCAACAATGGTGAAGACTTTGAGAAACTAAATATTTCCGTTTCAGAGTTGTTTCTAGCATTTACATAGCACTATTTTACTGCACTAAAGGTTCGCAAACTTAGGTGCACCTGTGGACCTACTATGTAGTCTGCAGGACATAGACTCACTCCACCCATCTCCTCCCCTTTGGTTCTGCAGATTCCACCCAACTCTCCCCCCTTGATCTGTCATTTTCCCCAACTTCTCCCTTCTGGTTCTGCAGACTCCACCCAACTCCTCCACTCTGATTCTTCAGACTCCACCTAACTCCTCCCATCTAGTTCATAAGACTCCCTCCAACTACTCTGCTCTGATTCGGCAGACTCCATACAACTCCTCAGGTCTGGTTCTGCAGACTCCACCCAGCTCCTCAGCTCTGGTTCTGCAGACTCCATACAACTCCTCAACTCTGGTTCTGCAGACTCCACCCAACTTCTCCCCTCTGGTTCTGCAGACTACACCCAACTCCTCCCCTCTGGTTCTGTAGACTCCACCTAACTCCTCCACTCTTGTTTTGCAGACCCCACCCAACTCCTCCCATCTGGTTCTGCAGACTCCATACAACTCCTTAGCTCTGGTTTTGCAGACTCCACCCAGCTCCTCAGCTCTGGTTCTGCAGACCCCACCCAACTCCTCCTCTCTGGTTCTGCAGACCCCACCCAACTCCTCCCCCTCTGGTTCTGCAGATCCCACCCAACTCCTCCCCCTCTGGTTCTGCAGACTCTGCCCAACTCCTCCCCACTGGTTCTGCAGAATTCACCTAACCTCTCCTGCTACCTTTGTAAATCAATGCACATTGGTAGAAATCTAAACCGAGGAGCAAGGCAACTCCAAAGAGGGTTTTGAACTATACTTTCACCATGTTGGGCTGTTTGTAAATAACATCCACATTTGTAGAAGCTCGAACTTTATTTTTATTCCTCTCAGAATACCTGTTTAATATTGATGCAGTGTGCATTCTGTGACCATGCCTAGAACACATAAATGTTTATGAAGTGGAGGAAACATTAGAATATTTTTGGGGATTTGGGGATGTTTAAGCAAGGTTCATAAAAAGGATGGGATAGTTGGGTCAGGGTAATTAGAAGGGCCTAAAATTAATTTGTTGACACAAGTTGCTATAGAATCTTATTAACACCCACATAGGAAGAGCAGAATAGGTCGAGGACATGGATGGAAGGACAGAGACACCTGGGAAGGAGGAAGGGATGAAACGTGGGTTGGTGAGAGATCCATCTCAGGAACAATGTAGAGAAAAAATAAAATAAATTGCATTTGAATTCTGAGATTTCTCATTTTTAAAGGGATACTGTGCGATCCTGCTGTAATGTAAGGATATTTAGCAAAAGTTACAAGATCAGCTATTTCCTTATGTCACCTATCAATCTGTCCAGCCTAAGTAGTGAATAGTGAATCTATGTAAAGTAAATTCAAAGTCAAACTTCAGACTCAAATATCATTATATGTTTTAATTATTATATGCACATTGAATTAAACTCCCAAAACATATCTAAACATTTTGATATTACTCATAGATAATAAGTGTTGCCTAGGTATTAAGTTTTGCACATGTTTCATACGCGGTATAGTTTATTTAACATTTATAAAAGGTTTGGACTTAGGTGCACTCTCAAATCTAAAGGAGACAGAAGGCCGATTAGGCCTGATGGGGTATAATGGCTGGTGGCAGGAACAACCCCCCCCCCTCATCCCTGAAAACAGAGGGCTTTGGCATGCGTTATATACTTTCCGTGACCCCACCTGTTCAGGACTTGTAATAGGTAAAGAGGAATGGTCCTGCCCCCTGCAGGGTGACTATTTCAGTCTAAAAACAGCCTAGTGTGTCCTGGCGCAGTGGATAAGATCAAAAATTTCCATTGAGCGGGCGACGCCTTCATTTGACGCACAACAAGAGTCCTTCCTCCCTCAACGGTGGCGGCAGCAAGATCTGCGGCCAGCTAGGAAAAGTGGTCAAGCCGTGGGCAAGAGGTCCCTCCATCTAGCTCTTTGACAACAAGCGGTGTGAGCTGGAGTCTTCAGTGCTATTTGTAGCCCCCTTGTCTTTACACAGGGTGCGGCAAACCTAATTTTGCCATAACAACGTTTTTTGGGGTATATTTACTAAACTGCGGGTTTGAAAAAGTGGAGATGTTGCCTATAGCAACCAATCAGATTCTAGCTGTCATTTTGCAAAATATACTAAATCAATGACAGCTAGAATCTGATTGGTTGCTATAGGCAACATCTCCACTTTTTCAAACCTGCAGTTTAGTAAATCTAACCCTCCGTCTTTTTATTTCAAGAGGGGTACATGTGGGCAAAGCCCTAGGGGGGGAGGGAGCTAGGTAGTATCACCTATTCAGCAGCTTAGCCGCAGTTGGTCTTTCTGTGTTATTTAGTGCTAAAGGCTTATTTTTTTCACTTCAATCTAAACAGTAAAAGAGAAGCAGAATAAAGCTCTGCAAACAGGATTTATTATTCAAAGGAATTTTTAAATATAGCAACGGAGATCGGGAAATGAAATCAGGTAGATTAAAATGGTCTGAGACAGGTTTTATATAGACAGTTTCAAAGAAACTCCTAAAACAACAAAACTGTGTTTAATCTGTATCTGAAAGCAAACAAATTAACAGCTTTCATACCCCGAATGATTGAGGCAAAAGCTTTGCTTTTTTTTTTTTTTGCAAAAAAAAATACTTTTCTGACATCTCTTCTTTACAGGAGGAAGTTTCAGATTCCTTCAGAAGTCCGTGAAGTTAGATCAAAAACATTTTTCAGGGCTTTATTTTTTCTTGTTTTTTTTTTTTTTAAAAAAGCTTCTAGTTTAAACCACATTCACCGGTGAACTCCCTGTTATTTTAGCCAACTATGTTGAAGTTCTCAGCAGCCTAAAAGTGATTAAAACTGTCACAGAATATTCTGTAGGTACATTTTTTTTTTGCATAGTATATATAAATACATTATAAATGTTTTTTTTTAAAAAATGATGTTGTCGATCTGAGAAAAAGTTCACTTTCTTCAAGAAAATTACACAGATTTTGCAACATAAATAGGAATCTTATTTCTTTCCCAGACTGAAAACAATGTTACACAGCAGAATTTGTAAACCTTCTTACGGAATCTGAGATACATAACAAATTGAAGGTCCTTAAGTTGACCTGACCCAAATTATGCAAATTAATATATATAGGAAAATGGAAGGCTACACATGATGACTCTGAGGTCTCATGACTTCACCTAAATTGTTCTGATACTCCCCTTGTTTTACTGAAGCTTGAATTTACCCCTCCCCATCACCTGGGGTCTGATTTATTAAGGATCTTAACTTAAGAAACTTCTTATTTCAGTCTCCTGGACAAAACCATGTTACAATGCAAGGGGTGCAAATTAGTATTCTGTTTTGCACACAAGTTAAATACTGACTGTTTTTTCATGTAACACACACATATCAATTTTAAATGTCGGTGTACAAATAAGCTATCAAGTATTTGTGTGCTACATGAAAAAACAGTCAGTATTTAACTTGTGTGCAAAACAGAATACTAATTTGCACCCCTTGCATTGTAACATGGTTTTGTCCAGGAGACTGAAATAAGAAGTTTCTTAAGTTAAGATCCTTAATAAATCAGGCCCATAATCTATAGGCTGGTTAAGCTATTTCACTATGTATTTTGATTGCCAGGGGAAACCACCTTCCTAAAACAGGCAGCACGTAGACTTTCCCGCCCAATACTGACACATGACATTGATTGACAGTCCCAGCATTTATGAAGTGTTGGAGCTATCAATCAGAGATAAGTGGTTAAGACCACTTAAACCATGGGTGCAGTCATTGCATATAGCTTCAGCGAAATATATGCATGTCCTTCAAAATGTTGTGCCATTCCTTAGTTTTCTGCTGAATACTCAGCTTAAGAAAGATATACTTTGTCTTATATCGAAATGCTTTTTGTGTGTTCATGGTCTGATTTATAGACAATTAGGGCTTCCAGCTTTATAATAGTTGCAGATCAGATTCAGACTGGGAATATTTTTATAACTGTGGGACCAGGTAAATGTACTTATAAGTGACCGATGTAGTGTAATAAAAGTTTAAGGTGAAATATTTTCTCTAGGTTTGTCGCTGGAAGACTGGACAAGGAAAGTCTCTAAGCAAGTTGGTAGTACCTGTTCAATGCAGCAAGTCCTCATCAGTTAGAATAAGACACTATTTCCTTGTACAAAGTAGCCTAGTTAGGAGGCTCATATAAAGTTACAATCTTCTGCCTACCTCTACAGTACATGGTGCCCTCCCATCTCCTTTAGTTTCTCCTCCTCCTGTCTTCTCTGATTGCTAATTCCTTATCTATTATCTTTACTTCTCTCTCCTAGTACCTCACTCTATCCTCAAGCCTCCTATCCAGGCTCAACATACCAGGCGCCAGGTAATAATCTGCTTGAATTCTATCAGATTATAAGGCATTGAGCTTGTTTTATATTGGGTTAAATGCCTGATATTTACTACGATAGTGCAATGTGCAGCCACAATTCATCAAAATGGAACAGGACAGGTAATACTCAGCCAAGTGCAGATTGTCATGGCAACACCATGACGCTGATAGGTTGCATTTGGAAATGCTGACTGCTATGACAACTAGCTATAGGGGTCTGTTTATGACCCCAGTACAGTAGCCCTCAATACGCATCTCTGCAAATCGCAGCAATACATAAAGAAGCACCATTGCAATTTACTATGCCAGGGTTGCTCTGGGATCCACTGGTATTGACGACCCACCTGCACAAAGTATTTTCTCTATTCACCGGCAGCCTAACGCTGGCACCGAATGGAGAAAGTCAGAGAGGCTTCAGCTGTATCCCATAGAAATTGACCACGAATGCCATCCTGAGATGGAGGCTTAATAAATTAACTGAAGCTGCTGTTCCCATAGAGGTCTATGGGGACAGCGGTAAGCTCCGTAAGTTTGGTTACGTTGGCATTTTGGCACTTCACCACTTAAATAGACCCCATACTACTGTTTCCCTGACTCTTATATGGGAGATATATGAGAATGCATAAGGTATGGCCAACAGTAGAGGTCATTCAGGGGGATCAGGCAAAGCCTATGAGTAAATGGTTCCTACCTACAAAGTCTGAGATAAATAAGTGACTTCATGATATAGAAACTAATCTAGCAGAAATTGGCTGGTTATGTCTGTGCTATATTACATACTACGGGGGGGAATTCAATTAGCCACGATGGGGGGGCGAAGAGAAATCTGCAATGTTGGGGTAACGTGGAGCACCTTGGCGACTGTTCCGGAGGCATTCTGCGCATAATTTAATTCCCCCCTAGGAGTGAAGTTACAGTGAGCCAGAAAATATAGAATATGTCCTGAAATATATTTGATTATTAAATTAATCCTATTTGGGGGACTTACTAACAAAGAGCAAATATTTGCTAAAACACATCAACCAATCAGCAACAAGCTTTAATAAATGCAGTTCAAGTGAAGCCAGTTAACCTTTAAAAGGGCCGTAGTTTACCCTTAGGGGGGTATCCAATCGACCGCTTTTAGTTAGCGCCGCGCGAAAACGCGTGCAATTCAATTGAAAAAGGGGGAACACTGCGACTGCGCATTAAACATTGTGTTTGCAAGTTTTAAGGGGAATTTTAACACGGTCATGTATAACACAAAAAAAAGGTTTTACATACATTTTCATACATTACTTTCTGTCTCTCACTTAACTTCCTACCTTATCTTCTGCCTCCGTCCCCCTACTCTCGCTCTCTCCCCTGCGTCTCTCTGTCTGTCCACCCCTCCCCTTAGATTGTACGCTCCTCTGAGCAGGGCAATCTCTCCTCCTGTTTCCACCACTTCTAACTCTGCTCTCCAGCTACTTAGCCCTCCTCCTCGAGGGTCCTCCACCCCACGTCCACTCTCGCTCCCTCCTCCCCCCTCTGGGGGGTCTCCCTGTCTTCCGTGCCCTCCTTCTTGGGCCCCGTCATTTGCAGATCCTCCCTCCCCCTTCCCCGCCCTCTCTAGCTGTGCATTGAGCTTATTGAGTTACTGTTTACTGTACTGTGCTGTCTCCCATTGTATTGTAATTTGTTTGTCCCTGTACGGCACTACGGACACCTTGTGGCGCCTTATAAATAAAAATGAATAATAATAATAATAATAATAATAATAATTATATCTACATTACAGTACTTTTATTTATCATTTTTTTTTAATTAACTATTTTTTACTATAGAATCATCTATACCATGTCAAAACACATTACTACATTCATATTTGTACCAAAAACATCCATAAATATAATTAGTGATTTTATTTATTTATGTTTTTTATGTTTTTTTTATTTCATTATATTTTCACAAGAAAATCTTACACAAGTTAGGCATTAGTCATAAACATAAGTTTAACTTTTTTTTAACATTATTACATGATTTCAAATACTTTTCAGAGGTTCTTTATTATTAACACACCCCAAAGAGGTGCGAGATAAAACAGCATATTTGTCTGTGTAACACGCCGCGTTAAAAAACAATTGAATAGCTTTTAACGCGGCTGCCTCTCGCACACCCAATACTTTCAATAGACCGTCTACTGGAGCGCGAGAGGACCGTTTCATGGAAAAAACCTGAGTGTTAAAAATGGAATTGAATCGAGGTTTAAAAAAAATTTAATTAACCCGCTCGAAAATTATAAAAAACAGCGTTAAAATGACTTAACGCGGTCTAAAAAAAAACTTGCTGACAATTGAATACCCCCCTTAATTTCAGTAATAAGTTAAAACAATACAGTTAATCAATAAAATAGACACATATCTGTAATAAAGCAGTTTGAACAAGTGTTACAAGCTGTAACAAACAAACCTGGCAATAAAGTAGGAAGGAGCTGGGGGCCGCAGATGATGGCTCAGGGGGCCACATGCGGCCCTAGGCCACCACTTGCCTGTCATTGAGTTAAGCGATTAAACCAAATGTCTAATCGGTTAGTAAATTCACCCCAACATCTCTATTAAAGATATTTGTTGGACAAAAGCTGTTAGTGGATATCTGAAGAAAATAAGGGACAATGCGTTGTAGACACAGAAAATACTGTTAATAAAAATTATCTCCAGGGATTTCTTAGAGCAGATACTGAAACATTTCAACAAGTCTGTATTCCCTTGAACTCACCCAAAAAATAACAAGTGAAAATAAAAATGTCCATAAGCGACGCAACACTATCGCATACAGTACATGACACATATAATAAATAATAAAAATGATCCGCATTTGACCCCGCGACCTCAGTTAAATAAACCACATCTGCTTTTTCATTGTAAAACTCTTGGCAAACTGCATCCATCACTGACCCAACAGCTGCAGACATAATTTCCACACAAAACATTTACTATGAAATATTCATCATGTACTAATAATATTATGAGCAAATGGTAAGTTTATCTACAGGTGCCGGATGATTTTAACAGTCACCGCTGATTCAATTGTTGGCGGTTTAAACAGTCAAACCGATGTCAAGTGTCAGCGTTTAAACCCCACACATTTTATAGCCTTTGTTAATTAATGTGGATACAGTTAAAAAAAATAGTTAATGCAAATAATAAAAAAAATGTCCACGTTAATACATTTTTTAATATTAAACCCCGCTTCCCACCAACTATCAGAATTGCCAGGGTCTGACGGCTGGGTCGCCTGTCATTCAAATAATACTCACCCCTCTTACACTTCTTTAGCGGCTAATTTGGCTGATGCTTATGGGAAGAGACTTTTCAAATCCCATGTTGTAAGGTGCCAACAGACTAATGGATGAGTGTAAGAACACGAATAACAGGAGTCCTGGGCATCAAATGCCCGTTATTCTAAAGCTTGGAGCGAGCGGGGATTTTATTTAAAAAAAACGAGTCTGGGTGGCCACTCCCATTAGATAGTTATTGTATAGTTATACAATAATAGTCACTGTATAGTTATATACAGGAATTTTGGGGGTGGGGTACGGTTTTTCGGTAGCGAAAAACCCGACACCCATTTGCCCTACAAAAAAAAGACGAAAGTGTTAAAAAAAACTCTGTTACTATTGATGGACTTTCCTTTACAGCGACTTCTCAGCTAAGCGATGCACCACAATGCTGACCGCAAGTCATTTCTAATAAAGAGGTGTCCGACAGTACAGTTTCTTGTCATTGCGACTTGGATTCAAATTTAAAGCGGCAATGTCAAACCACTGCAGGTTAAGTGTTTAAACAGTTAACCCGACATTGCCACTTTAAATTTAAAGGAATCCAAGTCGCAATGACACGATACTGTACTGCTGGACACCTCTTCATTAGAAATGACTTGCGGTCAGCATTGTGGTGCAGCGCTTAGCTGCACAGTCGCTGTAAAGGAAAGTCCATCAATAGTCACATAGTTTTTTTTAACACTTTCGACTTTTTTTTGTAGGGCAAGTGGGTGCTCGAGCGGTGGCAATCGTTAATACGATTACCACCACATTTTGGAATATGGAGACATAAGTATTTACTAAAAAACTGCAATGTGCAAAAACTCATAGAATTCAATCAGATATTTGCTTCTATTGTGTAACTTCCATTGTCTAAGGCTGGGTATACAGTACAGGGTTTTCAGTAGATTATTGGGCCGATGTAATGATACTGGTGGTATTATCTGAAGCCCAATAGCCGAGTAGGTATCCAGAGAGTAGTCAGACGTTTGCCGGGTCGGTACACAAGCAGGTAGTCACAGATGCAAGGTAGAGTAGCAGGTAGCAGGAGCTGAGCAAGCAGAATACTCAAGCACATGTCTGAACCAGGAAGTGCCATTTATAGGCCCAAACAGGAAACAGGATCCAAGATGGTTTCTCTTCGATGCCAAACTGGCCATCTTGGATAAGGGCAAGTTCGCAAATACAGAGACCTCTAGTGGTTGGAGGTGCTAATGTCAAAGTAATTCCTTGCAGCCAATCACATGATACACAACCGTTCGTATTAGTTTGTACGTTCCAATGATGAGCGATTATCTTTCCAAAGCATGTCGTATTGTTTCATTTGTTTTTTAAACGTAACTAAAAATCTTGTTCAATGATGGAACGATATCGGGCAAATTCTGCATTGTGTACGTACTCACGACCGGCAGTCTCAGTAAATCTCTGTGGAGAACACATAGTCACCAACTTTTCAGCTGATGGGTATGACAGATCTGAAGGTAAATCTTGTAAAACGTGTTTAGTGTGTACACCTGAATCGGCACGCTGATCCGGAGGTTTTTTTTTTTTAGTTGTTGGTAGAATCGTTAACGATATCGGATCGGGAGAAATTTTCTGCAGTGTTTACCCAGCTTATCTCGCACTAGTTCAATCACAGCTAATTGTTAATTAGTTGAAATGTGTATCTGCTCTTCCTTCACTATTTCACAAGGTGTCAATATTAGTGCTCAGAGTATTTCTATTTATCTAGAAGTGTATTTATGTTCCGCCACAAAATGTAAGCAGCAATCTAATGCGTCTCCTCATTATACTGGTTTTATAGTTAGTGCACTGTTGAGCTATTGCCTGAAAATAGCCCCCATAGCCTCCAACTGTACAACTGTTCCTCTATTTTAACGGTGCATACATGTTTTGGTGGCATAATCATGGATACAGCTTTAGAGGAGAAGGAATAGGGGGTTGATATCTCAGGCAACTGTGAAGTAGTGTAGCCAGACATGCAGTAAGTCGAGCCCCACACCTGACTGCAGGAATTAGCAGCAAATGAAGAGAAATTTAAATTCAACACAGCTCCTGAATAAATAAAAAAGGCATTCCACCTTATGTCGTTTTACCTTCAGATCTGCTTATTATACACATATTTATATGTTATATATTATTTTATTATTTAAGTTTTAAAGAAACAAATGATATTATAAAGATCACATAGCATAACATATGCATTAACAATACCTGTCACACACAAACCCAGAGATTCAGAGGGAGGGAAAGGAAAACACAAGGGTTGTAGTAGGTGTCATAATTGCAATCCATGTATACAGTAAAGGTAAAACTGCAACAATACTGGCCCACAGTACAGATGCCGTTTGTTAATGCCGGAATGCCTAGCTTTACAGAGAAGAGCAAGGATTAGTGTCACAATCCAACACTCACCTGAGCCTGTATGACGTGTGTGTGGCATTAATCAGAAACCACCTGGGGCTAGATTTACTAAGCTGCGGTTTGGAAAAAGGGGAGATGTTGCCTATAGCAACCAATCAGATTCTAACTGTCATTTATTTAGTACATTCTACGAAATAACAGCTAGAATCTGATTGGTTGCTATAGCAACATCTTCATTTTTTTCAAACCCGCAGTTTAATAAATATGCCCCCTAGTCTGTTTTAAAAATTATGAAAACTCTCCCTGTATATGCCAAAGTTTTTTCTGAAGAGCTGACACTCTTACTCAGGAAGCCTTCAGTTCTCCCTTTATCTAAACAATTATTTCTCAACTTACTTTAATCAGAGCTATCATAAACCAAATGATCTCCCCTGACCCAGAGTTATTTGATTATTATTTAATTATTTCAGCTATGTAGCATTCTAATACTAATCTAAGTCGGACACATGGATTCATAAGAACACAGAAACATGAAATTATTAAGTGTAATTTAATTTGGAAAATAAATCCACAATGCTTAAGATGAAAAACAATTAACAAATATGACATACAAAGTTAATACACAATAGTTTCTTATAAAATAAAAGGGGGAAAACAACAGAAAAATGGAACACTCACGAATGATCAGATTTCTGTTTGCAGGGAGAGCATGAACACTGGAACGCTTAAGATTCCAATAGTGAGCAAACACTGTTAGATTTACAGAACATTTTAAACATGCTTCAGGTGCCCACAGCTCCCCTTCCACTGTTATGTCAGAACTAGAATGTCTATACAAATTAGTTTTTTATGTCTTTTCAAACACCTTTCAAGTCAGGTTTTGATTACAGTGGCTTAACTTCTTACCAGATTGTCCAAAACAGGTCAAAAGTTTCCCTTCATTTACATAGACATGACACCTTCTTTCAAACTTATGCCAGCTCCTCAGCCTCCTGTCACCCAGTTGAGATATCCTGAGATATCACAGAACTACAAAGAAGGGCCTACTTTTTGATATTATTGATGATATTGATATAACCTTACAAGGAGGTTCCAAGAGGATTTAGCTTTTACAACCAGTGCCATAAATTGATATTGTGCATTCATCTGTAGCTACACCTCTGGATATCTCTATCAATAAATAACTCATGGGTAAAGCAGAAGAGAGGCAACCAAAGAGATAACAAAGTAAAGTATTCTCCTCCTCTCAGGCTTTAACCCATGTCGATTACATTTCTTGATCCGATTCGGGAACCTTGGGCCTAGCTGATGCAGGACTGAAACTGAACTTAGCGGTCTTGATGATCTTCTTGTTCATGTTCTTGCTGAATGTAGAATATTGTAGGAGGAACAGTGCAGGAACAACTGGAGCCTGGAGCCAAGAACTATCCTCAGGAGAGTAGTGTGTTGTTCTGGCAATGAACAGATCACAGCAGCAGGTTTATATAGGGTGTCCCAAACAACTATTGGCTGCACAGTTCATGTGATCACAGCTGCTGAATCTGGTTGGTCTGGAATGATTACCTGACTGCATCCAAGATGGCCATGGCCATGCAGCAGAGCAAACAGCATGTGTTTGTTTACAAACGGAGATGTGGTGGACAAGAATGTGCAGGCAACCAGGAGGGACCCAGGTAGCATTGATATGACAGCGGCGGATGAGGTAAGTGCGGCTAAGATCCCAATGTGTGACACCATAATTGGAAACAGAGTTTCTGTAAGCCACAGCAAGCTAATACTATGTATGAAAACACAAACACCTATTTGCAGTTTTATATGACTTGTAAGTGGCTTTCATATGACGATATGACAATTTGTGGGCCAAGATGGTGTCAACTATGGTGGTGCAAATTTACTATATTCTAAAGGGAGAAACTAGATGGATTGGAAGTTCCTGGCTGAAGGTAGGTTGGGCGCATCTGTATGGCTTGTACTGTGTCTGCAAGAAAAAGCCTGCAATAAAGTTGGTGCAGAGTCACAGCACTGGAGCAATCCTCAAGGACAACTGTGCATGTGGTAAACAGACAACATTGCAGGGCCAGGATTCTGACTTCATCCCTTGTGTTTATAGGGTCGCAAATTAGGACAGTTTCCATCAATCATGTCTCTTGTACCCGTTTCAAAATTATTTAGAATAATAGGATAGGTAGAAGTCAGCTGATCACTGTTAAATAGCATATCACAGATCTCCTGAAGGAAATAGTCATTTCTGATTTTTAAGTGGCAGTGTAGGTGCAACACAAGGGAGTTTCCCAAGGGTCATGGTTTAGAGTAAGACAAAGAAAAGTCATAAGTGTCCCAAAATATTCAGACAATTGTCCAAGCCCACCATATGCGGTGTATGTGCAGCATCTCAGTGGAGTGTCAGAAGCACAGTGGTCAATGTGAAAGTTTATATTTATGGATCATGCTTGGCTGCGGCGTAACTAAAGGCCTTGTTTGTGAATATGATTATCTCTCTCATCTTATGACACGTAGCCCCTGTTGTGTTTTGATGTGACGTTTATATTTTACAAAGTCCATCTCTTCAGAATTTTCTGCCTCTCTACATACCTTTTCTGATGGAATTTGGCCTTAAGTATTCTGCACGGAATCCCCTATAACATTTTTCTTCCGCCTGTAACTTCAAATCACACCGCATAGCAGGATGAGATGACAAATCCTTCATCCCAGCTCTATTTATAGACTGTAAATTCCACGCAAAGTGGAATGCGGAATTTACGTATACAATGCAGATTGGAGAAGCAAAAGCGGAACTCAGACACTTTATCACTGGTTCTCTGGTTTGTACAGTGCTGCAGAATATGTTACATAGTTACATAGTTAACAAGATTGACTAAGACACAAGTCTATCAAGTTCAACCTTCTATAAGTTTCAGATGTGTTGATCCAGAAAAAAACCAATATTAGCTATACACAGATAAAACAAAAATCCTAATTTGAACTTCCCCTTCCTATAGACGACTCGCTCTAAAACTAGCATAGTGTCAGAGCAACAAGTTTACCCAGTATCTGACTCCTGTGCTCCTACCCTTTGGTGCCTATTCTTCCTGTGGTTTATTCCTTGCTGCTGATATTCTTCTGTGTTCTGAGCCAGCCAGTTTTTGAACTTGCCTCTGGATCATCCTTCTGCACTGGTCATCCTGATACGTGTACCAGACCTTGGCTTTTTCCTCTGACCTTGCTCCCGGAATCTTCCAGTGTACCGTTTTACCTGTTACGTGTACCAGACCTCGGCTCACCTCCTGACCTTGTCTCTGGATTCTCCTTGTGTGCTACACCTACCAGATACGTGTACCAGACCTTGGCTACTTTCGGATTTCGGCTCTTTCTTCCTGTATTCATACAGGTAAGAGTCCTACTATCACGGTCGCCAGTAGTCGCACCCTCCTTCCTGCCCTTCACCTCAGTGGGCTGAACCATGGGTCCGCGACCTGTGTGCTCCCGGACACTAAGTCCATCCTGCCTTGCGGCGCTTCTTGGTGAAGACCAGGGAGTCCGCTAGACTCGGCGCCTTACTAAGCCAGTGCCAATACTGACTGAGAGAACATATCCACAAGTGTAAGACCCTCTCATTCTCGTGTGTCAGCACTATATAAATAAATTATTCCTTCTTGTGCGTGACATAGTGAATGAGGCTGGATACATCTACACCCCAATGGTCCTCACGATCAATACCAAATTACAGGTCTAGAGGGCTGATACCTGACCTACATAGTCACATAAATGTACTATTATGTTTTTTTGTTGTCAATATATAGGCAGCTATACAAAGATGTAACAGGAACTTCCATGATAGAGGAAGATCATTAAAAATACAGTTTCATAAAGTTGATTCAAATGATTATTAAAATGACTTTTAGTGGAAAAGTGCAGGTCAGTGTAATTACATTTTAGTGGTTTGTTCGGATACTTCTTCTTTGTACTGTGTTTTTAGTCACAGGTAGATAGAGATACACACATTTCCAAGAGTTCGGTTTATGGGACAACATACGATTTTGAACAAAAGCGATCCTGACATTTTTTTAGTTTCTGTTATAAATAGAAGAAACTAAGTTAACATGCATGTTTTGAAAGTAAAAAAAAAAAAGTATTTTGTAATGTAATTGTATTTGATTTGTTATAATTAATTATTTTTATAATCTAGAATAAAAAAAAACAACATAAACAATAATATAGATATTTCAAAAATTGTAATTGAAACTACAATTTTATCAATTCAATGTATAAAATATGACCCTATGAGTGAACTTGCTGTATTTCTGTTTGTAGCTTCATTTCAACCAGTCAAAAATCACATAATGTATAGTCACAGGATTTTACGCATTAATAGCAACAGATACACCTACAAAAAAGGTTGTACAGCATCAAAAACAAAAACAATATAATTATAAAATGGAGTTTTCTTTCTTGCAAACTTTGGGAAATCAATGAAACTTGGAACTAGGAACTAATAAAACTATTGGGTCTAAGAATTCTCTGAGAATAAATTTACCATTTCATGGAAGCTAAACTACCTTATAAATTTGCAGTAATTTTAACAATGTATTTTAATAATGGACGATGTTCCAGCTATTTATTTACCTCCTTGTTCTCGATAAAACTCTATTATATGTACAAAGAAATCTCCTTAGGGTACTGTGAAAGTTGGTAGACACCACAGCATGTCTGTTCGAAATTATCCGACCTCTATTACTGCAATTTAAATCATTGTTCTAATATGTGCATGGAAGTCTACTTAACATTTCCTCTCAAACTGACCTACTGTCAGAGTACTGTGTTCATGAAAAACAGATTGTTGTATTGCACAAGCATTTGTTTTTATATCGGAAGACTGGGTCTACTACGCTACCCTGCCTATTGCCCGAAGAGCAGAGGACAATGCTCATTAAAGTAAGTAGGAACAGTTCTCTCTCTGCCTAGGGGATCATAAAGAGTTTAGGAGTTCTGCATCATTTTCTGAGAATTTTCTTCATCCATATGCCATATATATATATTGACACCATCCTCACTTTAGTGCCACCTTTAAATCAGTTCCAGATCTTTTCAAAACTCCATATATTTGAAGTTGGAACAATTGGAAATAACCCTTAAGCATATCTGTAATTATGTAATCGAAGGTACAATTTTTTCTTTTCCTTCAATGTCAGAAGATATCTATTTACAAAGAAAATCATTTGCTCACTAACTCACCTCAAGACCCATCCTCAAGACTTGTTCTCTTTATTGCATGAATAAATCTTGAAGGATCTTCTTTCTTCCTTCTTCTTTTCTTCTTGCTTCCTTTTCATTTTCTTTGTTATTCCAATGGTTAATAAAAAAATAAAAAAAAGGTTTCTGTGCGTTGTAGCACTTGCTTCGCTAGGAGTCGTGAAGCGAATGATAGGCCAGCTATGCAAGTGACCAGTAAGAGCAGTTTTGCTGTGATTGACTATGGCGGGAATGAGTCGTTCTGATTTGTCACTTGCATGGGGTAACAATGAAGTGCACTCAATATAATTTATTTTCTCTCTTTTTTTTCCCTCACATTTAAAACGCTGGTCATCATCATCTAATTGATGTGTCTAGCATGTGGCTGTATTGAGATACGCTTTAAGCGTATTTTGTCTGGGCTGCATTCTTGGTTGGAATCCTAAAAAGTTCTATATATGCAAGTATAACTTTTTTAAATTTTTTACATGTTTTTATATATTTGCAAGTGTCAAAAGAAATCCTTCCACACAGTATCAGTATTTCAAATGTTCTTTTCTAAAACAAAATGTGCATATTCCTAAAAAATATAATTTGAAGTTGTAATATAACCTATATGACCTTTCACATTATGAGAGGCAGGCCTATGACTACACTATGTCAATCTACTGCAGCTGTCAAGTATTGGGAGGCAGCAAAAGGAAAATAATTAATTTCTCATTATTTTAAAGGTATAAATTAGCAATACAACTTAGTTGGGCTAAATAATTGTGCTTATAAATGACAATAGTTATCTTTTAAAGTGCACACAACCAGAGCTTGGAGCGAGAACGAAAACTGCCCCCCAACCCTCAATTTTACTCAAATGAACCTAAAATATTCATAAACTGTGCCCCCATTCAGCATTACGCCCTGGGTGGATGCCCCACTCGCATAGCTCTAGTTACAGTCCTGCACTCAACCCATACTGAAACCGGTTCCCTGGAGCAATATTAAGGACATATAATATCCCAAAAGCTCAGGATAAGTTTGTAATGTATAAAAAGAATTGTAATTGAATAAACAAGTTGCAAAAGCAAAAGGTACTAAACGAGTGATCACTCTTACATGTAAATCGATTACATAGACAAAAAATTAAAAAACACACAAATAAAGTCATAGGGCCTGATTCATTAAGGATCATAACTTGAGAAACTTCTTATTTCAGTCTCCTGAACAAATACATGTTACATTGCAAGGGGTGCAAATTAGTTTTATGTTTTGCACATAAGTTAAATACTGACTGTTTTTCATGTAGCACACAAATATCAACTTTAAATGTCAGTGTTCAAATAAGCTATCAAGTATTTGTGTGTTACATGAAAAAACAGTCAGTATTTAACTTATGTGCAAAAAAGAATACTAATTTGCACCCCTTGCATTGTAACATGGTTTTTTCCAGGAGACTGAAATAAGAAGTTTCTCAATTTAAGATCCTTAATGAATCAGGCCCCTTCTCTCTAAAGGGTCCCCAATTTTGGGTATATGGATTTATTAGAGGTGAAGTTTGGACCATAACTGGCCCGAGAGTATATCAGTTATGGTACCAGGATAAAAAGTCACTCAGTATCAGTCCTCCATATAGGATAAAGCTCCTCAAGATCTTGAAGTTGTATTCCTTATTGGAGATGGTTGCAGAGCACTATGGGAGAAGTGTATCAGCATGAGACTATCAGCTTTATCCTATAACTTTTGGGATATTATATGTCCTTTATATTGCGCCGGGGAACCTGTTTCAGTATTACTGTTTGGAGATCGGGGCTTTATCTCCATTATTTCCCCCTTTTCCTTTGGCTGTCTCAAAGTCAAATAATTGGATGAAGTAAATCAAATTGATTAATATTGTTTTACCGTGCGATTGCAGTTAGTACGCCACGTGTTATGACCCAGTCGCACGGATAAATAACGCAAACATACACTTACACTCACACATTCTATTGTAAATAGTTCACCTTAGAATAGGTCCAACACACAGTCATTTATAGTCAGATTTAGTAGGATTTATAGTTAAATATAATAATGTTAAAAGCACTTTATTGAGATCTAAGGTTCAGGATACAGGAAACATATCATGTCTAGTATCATTCTAATCCCCTACTTATCTTCAGACGTCCGTTTCTATCTGCTTAGAGATCGCACCTTGCGTATGCGAGTTATGAATTATAGGGAATAAATGATCAGAATGATATTGTATGTGTAATGCAAATACACCAGTTTGAACCAGCTATTCGGCGGGAAGATAAGTATGCAGCTGTTGGAGAACTGACCCCACCCTTGGAGGGCATCGTTTGAACTGACCAATGACCTGCATTATACAAGACTGTCCTGAAGCCTGAACCAATGGAAACATGCCAGGACATCTCTATTGTTTGCAATGTAACACCAACTGTATATAAACCAGGCTCAGGGATCAACAGACAGCTTTCTTGACCACAGACTTCAGGATTGAATGACTGTATGCTGGATCCAGGGTGCCTGTGTATGTAATCGGCTCTACTTGTTTTATTGAATTGGTATTTGTTGCATCCTGCTATATTTTGCTATTAAATCTAATTGTGCGTTGGAACCACACAAATCGCAGCGGACAATGATTATTGGTAAGCGATGAAATAACTTTAATAGCCACATACTGATTTCACCCTAAGAAGCGTAGATTCCCCAATCTCTGCTGATCTGCACTCAACCCATACCCACATTTATGTTTGTGTAATAAAATAAAAGAGTGCTGATTCTATTTCAACTTCAGGCAGAGGAATGACTAGTCACATCACGGATAAGAGGACCTAAAGCCACAGTGTCACTGGTTCCTAGCGATAGACTGTATTCTCATGGCTTTTGGTTCTGTAAACAAAATGGCTGCCCCTATGGTTTATGGGTAACACTGGAGGTAAGCATCTTACAAACCATAAAGGCCCTACCATTTTACATGTATATACAGTTATGTGTGTGTTGTATTTTCAATCTTAAGGAGGACCTGTCAGCTACACACAGAGGAGGCAGCCATTTTCTGAGCTGATCCAGCATGAAGTCTATCAATTTGCAGTCACATCACTGAGGCACTAACTGATTTATATTCATGAGGTACTGGTTCCATATAATTCACAAAATGGATGCATCCACTGTGTGTAAGGTACAAGTCTGCCTTAACTGCCTTAAAACATACAAGTGTAACCAGTCTTTCCTAAAGAGGGATTTACCTAATGGTTCTGTGACAGAAAATGCAGTTTTACTGCAAAACATAATAATACAACCCCTCTCACGTGTTACTGGTACATGCTGCTGAAATGGTCACCATATTATCAGAAAGTATGTCATGAGTGATGTATAGAAAATATCATCATAATAACACAAAAGGATTTGTTCTGATTGCAAATTACCCCTCCTGGGTTTCTACGTCTTATAATAACCCGATAACATATAGAGGATTTCAATGTCAACTAAATGTATTTTGACATGAAAAATAGTCCTGTAATATTACCACAAGAATTCAGCTTTCGATAATAGTGATATCGTTGATCCAGCGACTTAATAACCGAAAATTGTTTTCCGTTGCTTTACTGCTTTGTTGTCAACAAATAGATTTCAAGAGCGGAATTAATGAATACCATGTGTATAGTAGTGTAGACAAAGGTACAATTCATTTCAGTGCAGATCTTAAAGGTCACTTTAATTATTAAACCCGTTTGACATAAATACATCATCTCCTAATTTGGATCCATACAATTATTCCCTGGACGAATTATATTATAATGTTATTTTCCATATACTGTAAAATCAAATCATTGTCTTCTGTTATGTGTATAACATACAGTATCTCATCATGCAAGAACTGGAAAAAAAAAGTTTAAATCTTACACTGGAGCAAGGTTTCTATACCAAGGGTATGTACCTACTTAAAGTTTAAGTGTGGCTCCCTTCTGGTCTCATGCCTTAATAGCGCCATACTCCCAGGACCGACCTTTGTATCATGTGCTGAAAATTAATAATTGGATGAAGGAGGTAATCGATATTGTGACGGGATGGACCGCCTATGTCACCCTGTCTGTTGGTGCTGGGAACCGACTGGGCTTACTTTGCCTCCGTTCCCTTTCTTTATCTCAATTGCGCCCTCGCCGTAGTAGGAGGGGCTTACAATGCTGCCACCACTGGACTCCTTAACGGCATCCAGAACCGCTTTCCATCTGGGTAACTGTCACGGTTTAGGAATTTGGATTTCAGGTTTCACTAGATTAGCAATACTCCAGTAAGGCGCGGATTCTAACGGGGGGACGGTCTTCACCAGAGGCCGCAGCAAGGCGGTTTGGTCTTAGCTGCATCTATCCCGCAGGTCGCGGCCCTCACTGAGAGTACCAGGTGAAACCCTATAGGGGAATAAAGAAGAAAGGTCAGCGATAGCCGATAACAGGTTACTGAAGGAATGAGGAAGAGATAGCTAAGCGGACAACAAATTACCACTGGGATAGTGGTGGAGTTCACGGATGAGTGTCAGCTCTGCAGACAGCAGGTTACTGAAGGAATGATGGAGAGTCAACACAGAGGACAACAGATTACCACTGGGAAAGTGGCGGAGTTCACAGATGAGTGTCAGCTATGCGGACAAGAGGTTATTGCAGGACGCAATCCAAAGAGGAGCAAACACCCAGCAGGAGCAATGGAGTCACCTCTAGTGCCTTGCAGGTAACTTGAAGAACAGGCATCAGACGCCAGGAGGAGGTGCCTTTTGAATGAGTCAGCCAAAAGGAGTCAGCCAATAGGAAGCAAGCAGAGGAGATGAATAGATCGGGTCCGCACATGCGCAGACCCAAAACAAAGATGGCGGCGGATGGGGCAGAGCGAGCTGTCAGCAGGGACCAGGTAAGTGCGCCAGGCATCGGGTAGGCACCCCGACTGCCCGGCGTCTGACAGTAACTGTCGCTGCTAGAGTACCCCCTTGCTGGTACACCTGGCCTGGTATACCTGACCTCTTGCATTCCGATCAGGGTTGATGTGGATGGTTTCCCCCTGGCCTATCACATTGGTCAGAACTGCAGCTGCAACATACAAATTTCATAGAGTTTGGTATCATTCTGTTCAAAATTGCATGAGACTATTTCCAGTGTTATTTATGTAGCATGTGCACTTTGCTAATGCTAGTTATTATAAATAACATCACCTTTTCATTCACAATTAGCCAGATCACAGGGATCATAAAAACAGTTTCTACAGGTCTAGAAGTGGGAAACTGAAGAAGGACAGCTGTCAGGAACAATGACCAGAAGAATCCACCAATGCCATGTCAAGATCCTGAGAGATCTAGATTATTCAACCTATGAATGAAGAACTTAATACTGGAACTGTGTATCTCTGTATTATGGTTCTGTTCAAAACTAATTCATTAATTACAGCCATGGAGCCAGACACGTGATATAAACGTTTAAACTGTTTATTACAGAAAGAGCATAGTCCGGGGAAAGCAGATGAACAGAAACCAGTTCAGGCTGATGAAACAATGGACTTCCAAATATTGCCAAACAACAGGTAAACAATAATGAAACACAGGAAATAACTTAACTGAAGCCAGTTCGCAGTAATAGCCAGAAACATGCAGGTAATCTAGGAACAAAGAAACATAAGCAGGCATATGAACTTCAATGACCAGCAAAGGATTCTGGAATAGCCAGGCATATATAAGATACAGTCAGGTGTGGATGATTAGCTAGCAGTGCTAGTTAACCCCTGATAGTAAGAAAAGACCGAACAGCAGCACCTCTGGAGGATCACAGGTACTGCAGGGTAATATGGACACAGAGAAACAAGGCAGATAATAACACAGCAGGGCTGGACTGGGACTAAACATCAGCCCTGGCATTTAAAGCACACAGGCCCACGTGTTGTGGGCTCCATGCACTATATTGTTGCACACTGATGCTGGCGCAGTACAACATGATGTAGTATGAGTGTGTGTGTGGGGGGGGGGTATTTATTTCTCCTAATGACCCTCAACATTACATTATTAGCACCCAAAATACATCAATAAATACCATGACAATACATTATTAGTACCCAAATTACAGCAATAAATAACCCCCCACACACACTCATACTACATCAATCACCCCCACATTACAGCAACCGGCATCACCCCCCACATTACAGCAACCGGCATCACCCCCCACATTACAGCGTCCAGCATGACCCCCCCACATTACAGCGTCCAGCATGACCCCCCACATTACAGCGTCCAGCATGACCCCCCACATTACAGTAACCGGCATCACCCCCCACATTACAGCGTCCAGCATCACCCCCCACATTACAGCGTCCAGCATCACCCCCCACATTACAGCGTCCATCGTCACTCCCCACATTATAGCAATACCCTCTCCTACTTATTAGCAATAATAAGCACCAAATACACTACAACATTGCCACCAGCACGCCACCCCATACTACAGCAATACCACCAATTATACAGACGCCACTGTAGGAAACAATGTTTTGGTTCTTTCAAATCTCCCACAAAATAGCAACAACGAACAGAGTACTTACACACACATATAGGTAACAGGTACCCTTTTCCCTCAATGAAATAGTAATGGCAGAATTTTCATGAATCATTCCACATGAAATAAAACTAACATATATCTAAAAAAAACATAACTATTGAATGATCAGTTAAACCCACATGGCCGCATTAAAAGTATTTCCATCTACAACAAAATGTCAGAGAAAATTTTTTTTGTTTTACTACAGTAATAGGATATGCGTCTTTTCTATTCATTTTAAATAACACAGTATATAAATTAAGGGGGATAGAGGAGGTGGGTGAGAAATAATTGGATGTGATCCATCAGTTTGATTAGATAGGAAACATTTAGATTATTTACCTGGAGACGACTACCCCCTTGACTCACAGGCAGGGCTGACAAGAGGAATTTTGGGCCCTGATACAGCAACTTCTTTGGGCTCCCATCATATTCAACAATGAAAGACTTGCCTTTGGCAGAAGTTCACATGATGCCACACTGTAGTGTGCCCAGTTCATATTATGCCACATCGTAGTGCCCCAAGGTCATATCATGCCACATAGTATTACCCTCAATTCATATTTGGTCATGCAGAAGTGCCCACAAATCATATTATGGCATAGTAGTGCCCCCAAAACATATACCATACAGTAGTGCCCACAAATCATATTATGTCACAACAGTGCCTCCAAATCATATTATAGTGACACAATAGTGACCCCAAATAACATTATGCCATAGTAGAGCCCCCAAATCATTATTAAAGCTCAGACAAAAACTCATTCACAAATAAAAATTGGTACAGCATACCAGATACTGAGTGTGAGTCCCAAGAGCAGCTTAATACATCATTTACAATGCAAACAAAAATAGATATATTGACACAATTACAGATAAAATTTATGACAAGCAATGTTTTTTCCTCTTAATTAAAAATCTCTGTACAGATAAATATGCAAAAAACATTACAGCGCAATAATGAGCAATACATAGTGTTAAACATTATTGGATACGCTGTAGTGTCCCCAGTTCAAGAAAGGATGGTTAAAAAAATATATCACACGCGAAAATATATGAACTTACCTGATTATGGCATCCTGTGTTCTGTTCTCCTACTGGGCGCGCTGGGCGAGGAGGGATCAGCAGCTGTCAGCTCACACAGGCAATCGGGAGCAGGAATAGAGGGCAGTGGTCGAAGCAGAAATTTAGGAGTGGAGGTATAGAAAATATAAGTGAATGGAGTATGAAGGCTTGATTTTTTATTTTTTTTAAAACTTGTCCCCTCTGTGCATTTCCATTCTTCATTATTACTTGTGTTTTATGATGGCTGCATCCCTGACATTCGAATTCTTAAGATGTCTCTCCCTTTACACTTTCTTTTACCTATGCCCCTGCACCATCTTCTCCTTTGTCCCTCTCTCCTTTCTCCGCTGGCTCTCACACATCTTCCAGTACCACCTACTCCCCTAGCTCTCTCACATGTCTTCCTGCACCCTCTACCCCCCGGTTCTCTCACTCCTCTTCCTGCACCCCCTACCACCCTGGCTCTCTCACCCCCTCTCCCACCGCCCCCTTCCCCCTGGCTCTCTCACCCCCTCTCCCAGCACCCCCTTCCCCTTTGGCTCTCTCATCCCCTTTCCCAGCGCCCCCTTCCCCTTTGGCTTTCTCACCCCCTCTCCCAGCACCCGCTTCCTCTTTGGCTCTCTCACCCCCTCTCCCAGCACCCCCTTCCCATTTGGCTCTCTCACCCCCTCTCCCAGCACCCTCTTCCCCTTTGGCTCTCTCATCCCCTCTCCCAGCACCCCCTGGCTCTCTCACCCCCTCTCCCAGCACACCCTTCCCCTTTGGCTCTCTCACCCCCTTTCCCAGCACCCCCTTTGGCTCTCTCACCCCCTCTCCCAGCACCCCCTGGCTCTCACCCCCTCTCCCAGCACCCCCTGGCTCTCTCACCCCTTCTCCTAGCACCCCCTGGCTCTCTCACCCCTTCTCCTAGCACCCCCTGGCTCTCTCACCCCTCTCACAACACCTCTTCCCCTTCGACTCTCTCACCCCCTTTCCCAGCACCCCCTTTGGCTCTCTCACCCCCTCTCCCAGCACCCCCTGGCTCTCACCCCCTCTCCCAGCACCCCCTGACTATCTCACCCCCTTTCTTAGCACCCCATGGTTCTCACCCCCTCTCCCAGCACCCCCTGGCTCTCACCTCCTCTCCCAGCACCCCCTGGCTATCTCACCCCCTTTTCCAGCACCCCATGGCTCTCACCCCCTCTCTCAGCACCCCCTGGCTATCTCACCCCCTTTCCCAGGGTAATATGCACACAGAGATACAAGGCAGATCATAACACTCTGTGATGTCACTGCCTTTTACAACTGTACAGGGTATAAATTATTGAGCCCTGACTTTCGAAACCAGAGTGTTCTGATAGAAGCTTGTGCTAGTGCTAGCAGACGCATGGTTATGTATTACAAACTTTGCCTTGTACTCTATTTGCAAATAAAACCTATGTGCTTTGGAACCACATGGGAGAATCTTTATTTTCAAATGATAGTTATGAACTTAACACACACAATGGTCGGACCTAACTGCTTCTAGTAACACATATAAACAAGTCAGCGCATCTCCCAACATTTTCACTGTCTCCTTAAATGGGGATAGTGGCCACATCATGTTAATGATGTACCAAGTCCCCAGGAGCATGCCTAGCACTGCTGAAGACATAGGTTGCCCTCAACCTCCTTTCCCATACCCACAAAAGCCCCTGTAATTCTTTTTTTGTAACTTAATACATGTTAACGACATTTTTTGCAAAACGTTTAAAAAAAAGTTATAACAATAACAAATACAAAAGGGTTAACTTCAAAAAGTGAAAGGGAATAACAAAACAAGAGTGTGAGGAAACAAAGTAAGTAACCTCATTGAGACGACAAAAATGAACATAATACACTGAGGAGCAATTGTGCACCAATTCTTGTAAAGCTGGTGTGAGATCCAGATAGTCCGCATAGAACAGTGTTTCCCAAACCCAGTCCTCAGGGACCCCTAACAGTGAAGCTTTTCCAGGTCACAGGTTAAATAATTAGACCACCTGTGGATCTTTCAAAATGTGTTAGTCAGTAATGAATACACCTGTGCTCCAGCAAGGAGATATGGAAAACATGCACTGTTAGGGGTCTCTGAGGGCTGGGTTTGTGAAACACTGGCATGGGGCACCAAAGTGGCTTAGTGGTTAGCACTTCTACCTCACAGCACTGAGATCATGAGTTCAATTCCCGGCCATGGCCTTATCTATGTGGAGTTTGTATATTCTCCCCGTGATAGCGTGGGTTTCTTCTGGGGGCTCCTCCCACTCACCAAAAACATACTAGTAGGTTAATTGGCTGCTATCAAAATTGATCCTAGTCTCTCTCTCTCTCTCTCTCTGTGTATATGTTATGCAATTTAGACTTTAAGCTCCGATGAGGCAGGGACTAATGTGAGTGAGTTCTCTATATAGCGCTGTGGAATTAGTGCTGCTATATAAATAGCTAATGATGATAACGATAGAAGACATACCATGGTTTCCAGTTAATCAGAGAGAAAGATACGGATGTTGAGTACTTACACCCAATGGTTTCAATGTCATAACTTCTTTCAATTTTGGATATGATTTTAGAAAGATGTGAGGGGACTGGCTTTTTCCAAAGCTGCGCAATTGCCCTAGATGCAATAAGTATATGATCACATTTTTCTGTACATTCCCTGAGGAAGCCCCTGATGGAGGGGTGAAACGCGTTGGCCCTATATATTGTTATTTTTTCTACAAGAAGAGGACCCTTCACTCACTATGTTTTTAAATATTATATAGCGCTGCGGCAAGTTCCGGCTGTCCGAAACCGGAAGTGCGGGATTTGGAATGCAGGCTTGCGTTCCAAAGCATCATAATGATAGGTGGAGCCGTTGAAACTTAATACCATCGGCGGTGCACCGTCTCCGGAAAGAGAAAGCACTCATTTATAGCCCTGGAGGGCTCCACGGACTCTGGCACCTCCGAGAAAGACTTTATGACCTTTACTAAGGTACATTTTTTATCCCTATCTTTCCATTTCTCTTTTTTGTGATTTACATCTGCATTACCATATTCTCCTTTTTTAACTACAGTGTATACAATTGGATCATATGTACCTACCTGGATTTTTTCTGACTTATATTTTGGATTTAGTTTGGATTTATTTTTATTGTTTAGCACTATTTTCATGATTTTTCTTTTTTCTTTTTTCTTTTTCTTTTTATTTTTTTATATATTTTTTTATATTTTTTTATATTAACCCCTGGGATATATCTATTTTCCCCTTTTTTTTGTACCAAGCCAAAATAATTTTTGGGGGTTATTTACATAAGTGTCTCCTGTTTGTATATTACCATCTATGTTGAGTATTGTTGCATTCTATTTCCATTGTGTTGCTGCTATTTCTAGCGCCGTGGGCTAACATTGTATTTTTATCTGTTTAAGGTTTACCGCTCAAACCTCAAATGCAAGACACTATTTTAATAAGATTTATAAATTAGTCTTTAAATATTAATCTAGTCCGCACTGAGAAACTGTTCTTTAGCTGGATCTTGGTTGAACAGGCATGAACATGGTCGAACCTGTTCAGCTTTCTCTAACTTGAACGTATTATAAATTCATGCGAATGGAAAGCCATGTATTTATGAAGAGCATTACACCATGCAGTTGTTTGTAAAGTTTTGAGCATCCAAGGTTGAATTTCATATATCACTGAATCTCCAAGAAACAAGAAGATAGCATAACCTCTGCAGGGTACACGTGTAAACATGGCATACTGTATTTCTTTATTGTACAATTCTAGTTTATTTGCTGATCTTAATAGATCGGGGGGAAAAATAAAACAGGTTATGTGGCAAAAGTTTAGGCACCCTTCCAGTTGATTCGGAAAAACCTTTTTCTAAGGCTTGAGATCTTTAACTGTCTCGAAAGGCCTGGTGAAAATAATTCCAGAGTTGAATAAATACTCTGACCCTTCCCAGGGTGTTATGGCTACTTTGAACAACCGTGGGCTCCTCTAAGCAGCTGAATGAGGGCTTGAAAATTGAGATAATTGTTGCAAGCCGGGGATGGCTATAAAAAGATATCTAAATGCTTCCAGCTTGGAATTTCTACTGACAGATCAAGGAGACCTGTCAATGTCGAGACAAGATCTGGAAGACCCAGAAACATCTCTGGTACTCTTCTCAAGGCAAAATGACAGAGAGAAACATTTTGGTTTATGTATTACGGCAAGTATGAAATAAAGATTGGACCAGAGCAACCTGTAACCATGTAACAAAACAGCCTATTTTCTTTGTGTCCTTTCTTGAAACTTCTAGGGAATTTAGAACAAGCTAATTAACCGTAAAGATGTGTTCCTAAGATATGCATGGCAATCAGCCATGACATTCCTTAACTATCGAATAGCTTAATCTAATTATTATTTTTTTTTTTTAGGATACATAGGTCATAAATGTGCATAGTAACCTGAAACACTGGGTGAGCTGCCAGCTGGCCAGATTCGTATCATTCCAACCTGCTGCCCTGCAGTTCACTCTTCTTCTCCACGGAGCTTGAGGTTATGGTCGACGATAATTGCATGGCAGGTAATAAAAGAACACAAGCGAATGACAGAATGTTTGGCATTTCATCTCAGTTCTCTGACGGTTTTATGAGAAGCATTTTGCCTCCTGAAGGCAGCGGAATAATGATTAGGCTGAAACTATCAAGACCACAACCTCCGACATTCTATGCATAAAAGGTATAGGTGTGCCACGGGTGTAGACCACCACCATCCACAAACATGTCCCCTAATCGCCCACCAGATATTTGACACCTAACTTTTATTTTTACTGAATGACTTGTATTGAATGGGTTGATACCTAAAAAAGTAATTTTTTCGCCTCCACCAAGTACACTATATCTTATCCCTGGGCAAGTCTGGATTTATGAAATTGCAATGTAAGTCCAAATGCCCCTTGTTTATCAGGTTACCACATTTTATTCTTGGACTGTATGAAATCAGGAAATTTACTTGTAGAGTAAAATTATTCCTTCTCCTTTTCAGATGATACGTTGAGAAGGTTGGGGCCAGAAGGGTCCAGGAGATGAGGGGGCCGAAATTGGAAGTAAAAGCAGCCAATAGGGGCGAAAAAAGTAAAATCGTGGCCTGAAATCGATATTCACACTTCAGAGAAAAGTTTAATAAAAAGTTTAGATGATATCCAAACGATCAACAATAAGATGAAGATAAATTTAACATTTACTATGTCCAAATGGGCAGTAAAAATGGTACTGTGTCAGTCTAAACATACAGGGTTCGGGTCATAATTAGAGATGTTCACTGACCCCTGTGTTTTGGCTTTAGTTTTGGCAAAACCACCCTTGTGTGTTTTGGTTTTGGATCCCTATTTCTTCTAAAATCCCTATTTTTGTTCTAAAATCACATAATTTGGCTTTTTTTTTTTTGTTCCTACATTATTATTGACCTCAATAACATTAGTTTCCAGTCAATTTTTGTCAAGTGACAAGAACACTGCTACCCCTCCTGTTTCTGTGTGAGTAATGGCACTGAGCAATGTCACTGGAGACTGGAGAGTGACAAGAACACTGCTACCCCTGTTTCTGTGTGACCAATGACACTGAGCAATGTCACTGGAGACTGGAGAGTGACAAGAACACTGCTACCCCTGTTTCTGTGTGAGCAATGGCACTGAGCTATGTTACTGGAGACTGGAGAGTGATAAGATCACTGCTACCCCTGTTTCTGTGTGAGCAATGGCACTGAGCAATGTTACTGGAGACTGGAGAGTGATAAGATCACTGCTACCCCTGTTTCTGTGTGAGCAATGATGCTGGATCTCCTAGGGAGGTACTTATGTAATCCAAAATCTACGAGATCCGGCAACGCAACAATGATGTTTCGCCTCGATTCAGATCCAAGGACGCGCGAAAGTACAGAGCCTACTCGGATCCCCTAAGTTCGGGTGCTGAGCATCTCTAGCCATAATTTATGGGCAACATTTGTTTAATGTGTTGTTTATTTCTTCCATATATACTAAGCAGCCAACAGAGTGTACTTGTACCCAGATTCAAATGGAAACGTATCTTGATATCCGCTTGTATATGAATACGGGTGTTACGTGTAGGTTTTTTAAACATTCACATTGCATTCGAGGATGAATCAGGCTCAAAGTCCTGATCGGTAGAAAGCATAACCTTAATACTTATCATGATCTGGTGTATTTTACAGGTAAAAACAGAACACGTATTAAACTGCATGGGTTAGATTTAGTAAACTGCGGGTTTGAAAAAGTGTAGATGTTGCCTATATAGCAACCAATCAGATTCTAGCTGTCATTTTGTAGTATGTGCTAAATAAATGATAACTAGAATCTGATTGGTTGCTATAGGCAACATCTCCGCTTTTTCAAACCCACAGTTTAGTAAATATACCATGTCTTTTAGAATCCCCTTTAACAAACTGGACTAACCAAC
The DNA here is from genome assembly GCF_038048845.1 of Mixophyes fleayi. Taxonomy (NCBI): domain Eukaryota; kingdom Metazoa; phylum Chordata; class Amphibia; order Anura; family Limnodynastidae; genus Mixophyes; species Mixophyes fleayi. The sequence continues at coordinate 332,263,696 of NC_134404.1, read as the reverse complement.
CAGACAGTTACAGGTAGGGCTATTTAATGATTTTATTTTCATTCCACACATTCATGCTCCGCTATTTATTACCCCTCCTGAGTTATTTTTACTGTGAGAAACAGTTGGTTGGTAAATACCAAATAACTAAAGAATGGAAAAAAAAATAGAAAAGGAAAAAAGTAAATAAAATTAACATAACACCATTTCTATGCCGTCCCTTAAACAGTGTTACTACAGGCATGTGCTTCATGTGCCAATATGGTAAATACCCCCCTTGTTATATGATATGAGAATCAAGATGATTTCTATAATTTTCTTTGCGCAGTATTCCATTGCTGGGCATGCCAACCAATCATGTTCATGGAAAAGGGTGGGAATAGATCTGATAGGTTGGCTGTCCAAACCAATAAAAGGGGATTGTCTCAGGAGATATCCCAAGAGTGCTGAATTGAAGCACAATGGCTGCATTCTGTATGATATATTACTTTTTAATGTATTTAATACATTTTTTGATGAACAATGACCATGGGGCTAGTTGGCATAATTGGTAGGGAACTCCTGGCTGCCAGTTGTTTCCCTAGATGGGAGAGAATGAAAACTTCACTACTCAGTGGTATTGTTAAGCATAACATTTGAAACCCTTGAGCAGGGACAAAATAATTGACAGTGGACTTGACTTTCTGAATTTTTATGGGCACCTTTGGTTATTAATCTTCATATTTTACTTATCTGGGTGCCGTCAAGTTTCGAAGTTGGAAGGAATGGAATAACCTATATCCAATCAGATTATAAAAATATTCACAGCACAGAGTATTTCAGGATAATAGTGTTCTGATTTTAAGGAAGGCAGATACTTGTCCACTCCTGTGATTTCGGTAGGTTAGGACAACTGGCCACACCCGTTTCTTGTGACTATTGGTTCAGTCCATAAAATGGCTGCCTTCCCTGATTGTAGGCAGACTTTATATTGTATTGCATTATAGGGATTTCTCACACAATTTGTGCATCAGTCATCGTAATATTGACCATTTTGGCAGCTTGAGTTCAGTATCTTAAGCGTTATTCATAATATCCGAAATGGCACGTCTCTGTAGTATAAAAAGCTGAATGCATTGATGTTTTAGCACTTATATAACACATTACACCAGGATAAAGAGTATCATGTTTCTTAGGTTGACCTGTGATGTTTGCCTTTGCATTCCTTGAAACTTGCTCATGCACAGCTGTAATCAGCAGCATTTAACAGCCATATATTGTGCTATATAAAGTTACTGGCAGGTTGCTTTTTTTTCCCAGATTCCTTTGCTCTGCTCTTTGGTTCCCAGAAGTAGGCATCTTTGTTATGTAGATCTGGTTCCAAATAACTTTTAAAAAATGCACAGTATGTCTTGGCCAAATTTTAATACTCCTCATGGTTCCAAAAATCTGTCTGTGTTTTCTTCTTCCTATCCTAATTTTATGAAGCTTGCATTTTGCATGGTGCTTCTGAACTGTACTTGTTGTTGGTGAAACGTATACACAGTTCTATACGGTGCAGTAAATACTTCACATTCCACAATCGTTTGCGCACAGATTTGTAGCTCATTACATCGTAACGCATTACAGCAGAAGTCACCTTTGTTGAACTTTTGGATCCCTTCCTTATAAGCGTTGTTCAAATTCTGACACAGCTTCACAGGCTCCATCTATTGGAGTCATTCTTGTGGGGGGGGGCTATTATTTTGCATTGTTGATAACACATCTTATTTTCATAGGGTCTCTATGAAGTTATGTAGTGAAAAATACAATAACAAATAAACAAAATGCAACAAATACAGTTGTAATAGCAATAATGAAAACATTAATGTGAAGTTTTATTACTTTATCTACAAAAGGGGTTCCCAACCTTTTTGGCAATGTGAAACACAGATGTCACATGATTCATTTTTTTTGATAATGCACTAATCCTAAAATATTAAAATACATAGATCCAGAATCTTAGTTTAATATGAATTTTTTTGAAAAACGGTGTGAATTACATCTCGATTATTTATTTAGTGTACTGTACAGAACAAAGAGTATGGCAAAAAAAGGAGTAAATGTGGGCGGCGGATATTCTGGCCAGCTGTGCCCCCATCCTGCACCAGTCAGCGAGGCAGAAATGGGGAGAAATGAAGGGACAAGAGGAGCGGTTCTGTGTAGGGGTAAGAAGAGGGAGAGGGAATTAAATGGAACTTATAGAGTAGTAACTCACAACCACAAGTTTTAAAGGACTGAAAACATCCAGAGTCGGAGTAATGGACACAGTTGTGTGGATAGGAGACACATGAATCCGGTTATCATCCCAGACAAGTTAAATTAGCATTTATGGAAGTTTGTGCGTGACTCATAACGGGACAAACACAGAATAAATAAAAACCAACAACTGTAGACAGGCAGAAGGATTAATTTAAAAATAGACTCTTTTAAATGTAAGAAGCAAAAAATGTCCAGAAATTTGGGCATATCATTTAAACTAGTGGTCACTGATCTTTGCCTGTAGCCCACAAGGAGTTAATGACCTCCCTGAATTAACCAGTGTTTAACACAATCCTATATGTGGGCGGACACCATCTCAGTTCAATGTATAGTGTAAACTTTATTACATATCCTCTCTTTCCCCAGCACAGCAAGCATATGGGCTGCAAAGTGTCAAAATACAGACATACAAGGTAGGCAAAATAAATGCAGACATGAAAGTAAAGGGTATGGAGGACCCTGTTCATTACAGAGCTTTCCTTTTAAGTGGAAGAGGGCACAGCTGAAACAAGAGGAGAGAGTGTGGCTGAGTGGAGATTGGGACAGCTGTGAGAATGTATTACTGTGAATAGCATTATTGGGGATAAGGTAAGCTCTAAAAAAGAGATGAGTCTTCAGAGAACGTCTAAAGATTTGAAGGCTGTTACAGGTAGATCTAATAGGGCGGGAGAGAGAGATTTGAGATGTATGCAGTGGTGTTGTTGAGTGCAATGTAGGTAAGGGGGAGTAACTTGAATTTGATTCTGGAGGACACAGGGAGCCAGTGTAGGGATTTGCAAAGTGGTGCAGCAGATGTGGAGCGGTGAGCAGGGCCGCCATCAGGGGGGTACAGGGGGTACTGTTGTACCGGGCCCGGCTCTCCAGGGGGCCCGGCACAACACACACTTACTAGGGGGCCCGCTGTATTTCCATCCACAGAGTCTCCGCTGCTGTCTTCAGCCTGGCTGTCACCATGACAGCCAGGCAGCAGAATGCGATCGCAGTGGCGGAGAAATCATTCCCCTGCGATCATGTGATCGCAAGCAGCTGTCAATCATGATCGCAGGGGAATCATTGCTCCGCCCCTGCGATCATGTGATCCTTCCTTCTCCCTGATTGTGTGACGTGACGTCACACCACTGTTCCCGCCGCCGCAGAAGAAGAAGGAGCAGCAGCTGCAACTGTAAGTATATGTCATGTCATGTCATGTTTATTATTGTGTCTGGGAGAATGAAGGATGGATGTATTAAGTGTTGATATGGTAATAGAGCACATTAGTCAGCGTAACAACACTGAGACACGGAATAAGCAGGGCATACATGCTTCACACTAATCTAATACTACACAGCCTACCTATCCTTTGCTATACAATAACATACGTACAATGAATTAATTATACTTCCTGCTCAGTACTTGCATTTATATTTCCAAAGAGTATATTATATATTATATATTAGTATATTATTTATTATTGTAATTACACGATTGGGCTGAGGATTTTTTTATGTTGTTAAGAGGCAAACTGGACCTAGCTGCGTGGCAGCTCAAAACACAGAAGTAGAACCTTTCTACAGGTTTGAATAGAGTGGGGAGGAGGGATCAACAGAAAAGAGGTAAGAAGGGGTAACAAGAGACCCCACTCAAAACCCAGAAGCTGAAAAGATGGGCTCCCCAGACAAGGCATAGGAGAGAGAGAGGGGAACACCAGATAAAGTACGGAAAGGGGGAAGTCCGGACAACACTGAGAAGGGTTTAGAGGGTCATTAATAAGACATAATATTGTAGGAGAGCACAACAAAGCCCAGCAAGATCTTCATTTTTCCACCTCTTCGGAGATGGGAGAAATTAAGCTTCAACCCATACTGTCAATGGAATGCCATTTGCACTTTCCAGGCACACTTTAAGTGGGAACACATATTTGCAGGCACATGTCAACTTATGCAATAAAAACATCCAAACATTTAGTATTATAGTGACATATGAATTAAAAAGTCTTGATGGTCCCTTTTTTTATGATTCAATAACAATATAAATGAAGAAGCTAAAAACAAATATAACAGTTGAAATTAGTGAAGGGGTGGTAATAGATTAGTTTGTAAGTGCAATATTTCAGCTATGCGTGTTTTCAGATAGGCCTGCAAATCCGCTGGAGTGATATCCATTTTATGGGGGCAGTTAACATTACCTGGAAGCATGTATAGACCATAAAATGCTCTTGGTGGACAAATATACACATTGCCAGAAATAAAAATGCGGTACAGGCACATGTTTATGCAGTTTATAAATACCCTTACTGACTACAGTGAGCAAGAGGTGAGGATTTGGTAATAAAGCTGTGTCATTACCATATCTAGCAATTTCTCTTTGCAGACTAATGTAATTTGTAGCATTTTCCAGTTCAGGATATACATAGATAATGTTTATTGCTATGTACAATAAGAGCCCTAATTAGAATGTGATGCATTTTATTTATTGACAACACTATCAAAACACAATTTTGTCTTAACATATATGATGCTTCATTATTTTATTATTTTGTGTACAAATAGGGTAAGGTGATTTATGCATTTACTACTAACACTTTAAAGCCACATCTCTGTGCTACCATTAGGCAGAAATATATACAAATCCTTGGCATGTATAAAGTTGACATAATCATCTTGTATGTATGCATGAGCGGGCATGCTGTGAATAAAAATTAGACTAAAGACTGCCCCAGGCTTAACCGTAGTTCATAAGTCTAATGGTGGTAGATTGTAATGCCCCCTTTGGAGGATATGTTTTTATGCTGCCCTTGGAGTGATATGGAATGAACAGAACCACCTTAGTAGCATCTAGTATGGTCTTGCCTAGTAAAGCACTAGCCACACCCACATAGTAAGTTGTCCACACCCACTCTACAAATGTCACTCCCACAAAGATAGGGGGGCGCCGGTGCCCTGTCTCGCCCAGGGCACTAAAATGTCTAGCTACAGCACTGACAAATATTCTTTGTACAGCACTGCAGAATTAATGCACTATATAAATAGATGATGATGAGGATGATGATCTTCTACAGTGCACAGTGTAGCAGTTTATAGGCATGTAAACAACGTTTTTTTATTGTGAAGAAACCAAATGGAATAAAACAACTCATGTTTTGATAAGAGACTGGCATGTCATGTCCTTATTGTCCTCATATCTTGTAAGGGGGGGGGGCCCTGCCTGCGTCATTTGTACTGGGCCCCATGATTTCTGATGGCGGCCCTGGCGGTGAGAGAGGAAGATCAGTCTTGCAGCAGCATTTAGGATGGATTGAAGTGGGGATACATGGTTTGTCGGGAATGCCAGATAGCAGGAGGTTGGCAGAAGTCAAGATGATGACAGAATGGATAAGAGTTTTGGTAGCATGTTGAGTAAAAAAAAGGGTATATTCTGGCAATGATATTAGAGTGGAGTTGACATGACCGGGAGAGAGTCTGATGTGAGGAATAAAGCAGAGGGCGGAGTCAAGTGTTACACCAATACAGCGGTCTTGGTGGGAGACTGAGGAAACTGTGGTGTTATTGACAGTGAGGGAGGTTTAAGGAGAGTTGGGGTCTCTGGCAGTAGTGAAGATGATAAGTTCTGTTTTGTGTATATACGGATGAGGAATCAGACAGCATAAAGGAAGGTCATGGTCATTTCGACAACCCCACTCTTAGTTTGATAAAAAGGTTTGGTAATCCAGTGGTGCAGGTAATTACCAGTCTGTATATTTATTTATATAGCACCAGCAAATTCTGTAACAATTTACATATCGAAACAAATTTCACCCAAGGCTAGTTTTTTTTAGTTTTGCCTAAAAATATCCTTTGATATCCTATCACTATCAGTCCTATCCTATCAGTCCTATCACTCTCTCATAACTAGCCCTCATCTGTGAAAATAAATTGGCCTATTGCAGAATTCAAAAACAACATTTAAATACAAATATTTCAAGATTCCTCTCTAATATACAATATTATTGAAATAACCATTTAGCCCTTATTATTATTATTATTATTATTATTATTATTATTATTATTATTACCATTTATTTATATAGCGCCACTAATTCCACAGCGCTGTACAGAGAACTCATTCACAAAAGTCCCTGCGCCATTGGGGCTTACAGTCTAAATTCCCTAACACACACACACACACACACACATACACAGACACAGACAGAAGACACAGACTAGGGTTAATTTGTTAGCAGCCAATTAACCTACTAGTATGTTTTTGGATTGTGGGAGGAAACCGGAGCACCCGGAGGAAACCTACGCAAACACAGGGAGAACATACAATCTCCACACAGATAAGGCCATTGTCAGGAATTGAACTCATGAGCCCAGTGCTGTGAGGCAGAAGTGCTAACCACTTAGCCACTTGCTGCCCTTTGGGCCAGATATAACCCAAACCCCACTTGAATAATAACAGATAGGTAAATTAACCACCATTACTTATCTGCACCAGTGTAAGTCCTAGGATATGAACTTGATTCCCTCCAAAATGGCTGACTTGCAAGTTGTCCTTCTTAAGAGGTCCATGCAAACCTCCTTCTGCAGACTGTCTGTTCTCTCTGCCTTGACCACCAATCCAGTGCCTTCCTGCTCTCACTCTCTCTGGACTTATCACACAGCTCACTCTCTCTCAGGATGCTCTTCCATCTCTCTTTCCCTCTGCTCTTGGGTTGTTCAGTCTTCCCTCCCACAGACCTGTTAAGCTCCACCCCCTTTGCACAGTAGTCTTGTGGGAGATATAGTTTCTCTCCCTAGACTGGAAAATAACAATGTCCATCTCTTTCCTTACTGATGCAAATGTGACTAGTAGCCCCTGGGTGCTCAAATCCAACTCCAGCATCCCCAGGGGTTACACTTACTTAGTATGAGGACTATTTTTTTATTTTTATTTCTGATGGGGTCAATCATTTTTAATTTAAGGGCAGAACAATTGTAGTGCACACTTGTGGCACTATTATTGCAAGTATACGATACCCGCCATGTGTTTTTTGGCACTTGTAGTTCAGCATGCAAACACACTTATTGCCTGTCAGTGTATGCTGGCACTTGTAGAGTGACAAGTGCTTGCATTATTATTTTCACAGTTTGACCCCAGTACCCACTGGTCAGGGATTCCATGTTTGGGCTGGTGCTCTGTAGGTGTGGGGCCTGTTCATTTTTAGGGGCCCATAGAGGACCCTGGTCAATGCTGAGTAGGCTTGCCTGTTAGAGACAGGTATGGGAACATGTTTTCCATTCTTTATTCATTGTTTTCTGTTGTGACAGACAAGGACCTCAAACAGCAGGGCCTGGCTATCCAATAGGCTGACTAGGCTGCAGTCTAGGGTGAGAGACTAGAATCTGATTGGTTGCTATAGGCAACATCTCCGCTTTTTCAAACCCGCAGTTTAGTAAATATACCCCCATGAGTCATCCTTGGGCAGGCGCTTGAAGATAAGTGTTTAGGAGAGACAAGGCTGGCAACAGGCGTAGAAATGACAGCCCTCCCCTCAAATTCACATCTTCACAATCAGTAGCGCTCTTTCCTCTTTCACGTCTCCGTTCACCTATACGGTTCTGATTTTAATGAAAAGAGTCATGAAGATGATCCTTTTAAAAAGCCAAGTAGAGTTCAGTTTCGAAAAGGCTGGAATGTAAACATTGGTAGTGGTGGAGGAATGAACGAATTAGCCTAGGGCGGCTCCAACCCTTAATCAGGCCCTGTCAAACCGCACATTCACATATAACACGGATTCAGCATGTGCGGCTTCAAAACATGCTATTTTATGTGTAGTTTGGCCTGTAGTAAATCTTATAGTGTTCAAAACAAGCATAAAATCGTCCTAAAAAAATACTTGCCAACTCTCCCTGAATGTCAGGGAGACTTCCTGAAATAGGGCTGATCTCCCTCACTCCCTGAAGAGTCTGGCATTCTCCCTGATGCTGAGGCAGTACAAGACGTGGTTGGCTTCGCCGTCTGTGGCATGAAGACACTGTTCAGAAATTGTGTCCCATGTCCCGTGGCCATTTTCATGGAGACCAAGATTTAATCAAAGACTGACAGGTAAGACAACATAACTTCAGTAATGGAGACAGAAATGGAAAAGACATTTCAGTCTCTAGAGATTCATTAGCTGCTTTTCTTTAACGTATAGTTGCCTACTCTCCCGGAATGTCCAGGAGACTCTGGCATTTCTTGGAGACCTCCCGGACTCACTGGAGAGCAGGGCAACTTCCCGGTTCTCGCCCATGCAATACATAAGTAGTGGGGGCGGGGCTTAATGACGCTAATATCGCGTCATCTTAGCGGTGCCAAAATGCTGCGATTCGTCAAGCCCCGCACACCCATTTGCCCCGGGATCTCCCTGAAGCCAACGAGGAAAAGTGTTAAATTATGTTAAAATCTTGAAAATATCATTATCAGTAAAAGCAGTTTTACCGGACCATTTACCGTACACTGGCTATTCTTCCGTGTGCAGCTCACAGTACAGTGAAATTCAATTTCAAGTCATTTACAGTACGGCTTTGGATAACAGGCTGGGAATATCTTTGCAAGTTGGGGGGAGAATGCTGCATATTAACAAAAAGTTTATCACTCAGTCTGACAGAGCTGTGTAGTTCATGTACGGCAGCCAAGGCAAACGTTATGCAAACGTTCTTGGAAAGCCGAGGAGTTTCTTGCAAAGTTCACATCAATACACATGAATTTTTATAAGGCCCCACATAGTTCTAAGTTTCCTATCAGGACTTTCAAAATACAAGGATTTTGCATGTGTGTGTTTTGTTTTTTACTAAATATTCATCCACCAAGAATATTAAAGGAGAACTAAGTTTTTGAAGATTGGGGGGTACCCTTTAAAAATTTGTGAAAAATTAAAATATTCCTTTTTAAGATCCACTTTCAGAGGGTGACTTGCAAAGCCTGTTCCCCACCTCCCAGAGCATACTGCAAGAACGTAACTCATGTTTACACAATGGTCCTTAGTGAAGCAATTGGTGGCTCAATATCTTATCTGAAAAGCTTGTGCAATATTATTTTCAAGAAAGTTATCATCATCATCATCAACATTTATTTATATAGCGCCAGCAAACTCCGTAGTGCTTTACAATTGGGAACAAACATTAATAAAACAATACTGGGTAATACATACAGACAGAGAGGTAAAAGAACCCTGCTCGCAAGCTTACAATCTATGGGACAATGGGAGTTAGAAACACAGGGGCATGTGCTACATCATATTGCACAATGGGCCAGCTAGAACGCAAAAGTAAAAGTATTGAGTGGGCTGTGTGTGTACCAATGTTAGTCAGTGGGTTGTTGTCTTGAGGTGGGTTTTCAGATAACGCTTGAAGGTTTGAAGACCAGAGGAAAGTCTTATTGTGCGAGAGAGGGAATTCCACAAAGTGGGTGCAGCCCGAAAAAAGTCCTGTAACCGGGAATGGGAGGATGATGAGAGTGGAAGAGAGACGCAGATCTTGTGCAGAATGGAGGTGTCGAGTAGGGAGATATTTTGAGATAAGTGAGGAGATGTATGTCGGTGCAATTTTGTTGACGGCCTTGTATGTTAGTAGAAGAATTTTATATTGGATTCATTGAAATACAGGCAACCAATGTAGAGACTGACAGAGTGGCTCAGCAGAGGAAGAACGGTTATGAAGGTTTGATAACCTAGCTCCAGTTTACTAAACCTTACAAAATTCCATTCAAATACAGGTATTTATGGTAATTATTTATAATGTGACAAACTATTTATACCAGACCCCCACCCCACCTGTAATCTTTTAGACTTGTATCAGATTGGGTGGACAAGTAAATCTAATATATGTTAACCAGTTCAATGTCATTCCTGTTTCCCAGAAGCCAGCTAACCACTGACTTTATCTACAATAACCTGACAGCATTACTCTATAGTAATCATCATCACCATTTATTTATATAGCGCCACCGATTCCGCAGCACTGTACAGAGAACTCATTCACATCAGTCCCTGCCCCATTGGAGCTTTCAGTCTAAATTCCCTAACACACACACACACAGACACACAGACAGACAGAGACTAGGGTAAATTTTTGATAGCAGCCAATTAACCTACTAGTATGTTTTTGGAGTGTGGGAGGAAACCGGAGCACCCGGAGGAAACTCACGCAAACACGGGGAGAACATACAAACTCCACACAGATAAGGCCATTATCAGGAATTGAACTCATGACCCCAGCGCTGTGAGGCAGCAGTGCTAACCACTAAGCCACCATGTAATAGAACTGATGCAAGGTTTAGCCTCCATATTAAGAAGTGTCAAATTAAAATTATTTATGGGACATCAAACATCTTGATTCCAATCATTTCTATGTTTAACAAACAAAAATTTTGTGAGCAAGCCTAGGCGTAGGGAGCCTTAAGCCGTATGGTAATCTTGTGGTATTTTTAAGACATAGATGAGGATTCAATCAGCAGTATTGTAGGAGTGGGTTGTGATTAGCTAAGTGGGTGGCCCAAATTAAATAGGGCGCCATGTAGTATTGGCCCTAAAAACATCCATTTGCGCAGTGAAAAATACGAATTTCACTACTGCGCACCTCCAAAACCAAGAATTACTCTTGATGCTTACGCTCATTGAGGTGCATAGGGGAGGCAAGGGAGTGCAAGCAGAGGACAAGTGCAATAAGGGCTTGTTCAAGTAAATGCGACTGATATAGACTTGGATACAGACATACATAGATACGCCTGTATCCCTTCAGCTAGAGAATCAAATCCCCCTTAGCTTTCCTTTCAATCGCTTTGTTCTCCGAGTCCGATCCCCTTCTCTTCTTTTTTCGGAGTCGTCGCTGTTCTCCGTTCTGCGCTCCTCCGTGCTGCGTTCGCAGTGAATGTCGGGAGTGATCACGTCATCACGCCCAACATTCACAGCGAGAGCAGCACAGAAGAGGGGATCAGGGAGGAAGCCGGATCGCCACATAACCTGACCACCTGACCTGAACGGTCAGGTGACCTCAAAAGGTAATTTTTTGCTTTGCTTTGGTTTTTTTTACAGGATTTTTTATTTTCATTGAGAGTCCTGCCTTGGGCCCCCTTGCCCACCTGCCCATCGTGCCCAGTCAGAAAGAAGGCCCTGCTGTCAGGAAACATATCTGTTACTGGTACTCTACCCCCGATGTAAGTTATGACCTGATACTGATAATAAATGGGTGAGATGTGCTGGCAAATTGTAGCCTGGGGGGGGGGGGGGGGGGTGAGATTCGGCTCAGAAGCCTATTAAAAAAATGGCTCGTGACCCAGCTCAAGGTAGCCCACTATGGGACCGGCCCAACCAGACCATGCCTACTATGAATGTGTCTTTATGCACTTCTGCATTTCAGAAGAATATTGCATTCAACTGCACCTAAGGCCCAGTAGCATGTAGGACACATCCATATTTTTTTTCCCCTTCATCCATGATATTTTTGTCTACAAGCAAATGTATAAAATACATTTTCCACAGCATAAAATGAAATAACTTAACTTAGAGCCAAACTATTTTCATTTCATTTTTTTTTAACAACCGTGTTTACAAGAATAATAACATTAATCTGGCCATTTATTTGCCTTTCTAGGAGCCGGTAGGCTTGTCTTTGTAGCATGCGTTGCTTGTTTATTGACATGTACATTAGAAAGATCTCATAAATAAAGGTTAAGGTTTTGTTTGTTGGGCTAAGATTCCAGATTTATTCCACTTAACTTTGTTTGTGTTTGTGACAACGTAGATTATTGTTTTCAGCGGAATCCGGCCGTCGCCACGGAGACGGTGAACCTGCTACTACACGAACCATAAACACAGCTGCTTAGAATCTTCCTGCCATGCAAGTGGAATTCCAATGGGAGAAGGATAAACTTCTAAAGCACTTGTTTCAAGACACACATGTTTAGCTTTATTTTCAAGCATACAGTTATTGGCTGAAATAATTTTCATGTGTATTCCTTAAAAATGAACTCATTTTTACAAATGATGTGTTACGGTATACTGTATACTTTGTGCTGGCTTCAAGAAAATATGTGTTATGTGTATCTCTCAACATTTAACATTAACAAATTGGGGCGACATAAGTCCATCCTCGATCGACCCAAGTCATGATCTAACCCACCAAACCATACCCCCATTTTGTTTAAGCCTTCCCCCATTCCGATATTTTCAATAATAGCTGGATATATATCGAGCTTAAAAATTTAATAAGAAGATTGGAAACAGTTCTAGAGATAGATCTGCTAGTTTTCCACAGGGCCCCAGGACCCGTTATACTACTGTACAGGTCCACTCAGCAAACATTGGCGTCTCTTTATTATGGGGGGGGAGGGAGTTAAACATCATTGTATATATTGCTGCAAATTGCAGTGATACGTGATTATGTACCACTGCTATTACCATGCTGCAGAGCAGACGTCACAAAGATATTTTACTATTTACTGGCGGCTGCCATCCTGGATTGCGGGAGTGTGCATTGTCTTTTAGAGCCTTCCTTTTCCTAGTCTACATAAACTTCCTGTTCTGTCAAGATAGATAGATATGAACTAGATAGAAAGATAGATAGATAAATAGATATGAAATAGATAGACATGAAAAAGATAGATATGAGATAGATAGATAGATAGATAGATAGATAGATAGATAGATAGATAGATATGAACTAGATAGAAAGATAGATAGATAAATAGATATGAAATAGATAGATATATAGATAGATCGATAGATAGGTAGATAATGAAATAGATAGATAGATATGAATTAGATAGATAGATAAATAGAGATGAAATAGATAGACATGAAATAGATAGATATGAGATAGATATGAACTAGATAGATAGATAGATAGATATATAGATAGAGAGGTAGATAATGAACTAGATAGATAGATAGATATGAATTAGATAGATAGATAAATAGATATGAAATAGATAGGTAGATAAATAGAGATGAAATAGATAGATATGAGATAGATAGATAGATATGAAATAGATAGACATGAAATTGATAGATAAATAGATATAGAGATAGATAGATAAATAGATATGCGATAGATAAACCGATAGATAGATAGATAGATATGAACTAGATAGAAAGATAGATAGATAAATAGATATGAACTAGATAGATAAATATATAGATAGATAGATAGATAATGAACTAGATAGATAGATATGCGATAGATAAACCGATAGATAGATAGATAGATAGATATGCGATAGATATAGATAGATAGCAGCGGCCCCCGGGCCGTTCATCCAGACCCCTATTAGGTCCGGGGGGTAGGCCGGCCGGCCTCCCCCGGATGCAATATTCCACGTTTGTACCCGCGGCCGCATCTGATGACATCAGATGCGGCCGCGTCAGCGCACAGGCGGCCGCATCACATGACAGCATCCCCTGTCATGTGATGCGGCCATCTGTGTTCCCCCCGGGCTTCCCTCTCCCAGCCCGCGCCTGATAGATAGATAGATATGCGATAGATAGATAGATAGATAGATAGATAGATAGATAGATAGATAGATAAATAGATAGCTTTGCAATAGATAAACCGATAGATAGCGTATTTCTGCCCATACTGAAAGCCTGTATTCAGAGCTCAAGATGTGTTTCGAATTGAACCTTCCTAAACATTACTTGCCGTATGTTTACAGACAACAGAATGCAGGAAGTATATGTGCAATATAAGATCAATTCTTTTTTTTTTTTTTAAATCTCTTTATTTTTGCAGAAACATGAGATTCGAACAGTAAGTTATAAAAAAAATTGAAGTAGATGACACAGGACATAAATGAACAATTTTAAACTGTATAAACACCAAAATATGGCTGGTGACAGAAGCCTGCAATGCGTACTGTACATGAAATGCATTTTATGCTCTTTTTCACTTGCATAGATATGTTCTGTGTTACGTAGTGGCATACGTGTAGTTTTTAATACAAAGACTATGCCGTGCCAGCCATCACTATCAGTCAGCTCTTACACCAGCCCTGTAGCAGGTGCAAGTGATACAACTAAGACAAGCGCACTTACGAGAAGCCCAGGACTTTGATATGCTGCATCTGCGTTGGAGCGCCCTGGACGTGACCTTACTGTACATTGCTGAGAAGGGAAATAATCTGCACAAATACTTTTGGGGTGATTAGTGGCGCACTACAGATGCAGCTTGGGTTGCAAGACGATGCCAAGTCTTGAGGATACAGAACATATAAAATTAACAGTCCAGCGCTCGAGTAGTGACAATTAGTGAAAGGAAGGTTAATTAGTTGTATGTATGTTGTCAGGGTACCCGATCAGTAGTTATTCCAGGGTTATATAGGCTGAATAGACATGTCATTAACTGTAAAAATATTTTAACTACCAAATAAAAACATCATTGTGATGGAAATACTGATTTCACAATATAATAAATTGCATATGTCTCTAAAACCTAAATAACAAGGGACAGTTTATTGTCCCACAATGACACAACATCAAATAAAGTAAATAAGAAAGAACAAAATCAGAAAACAAAAAAATGTAGTTAGTCCATATACACAATATTGTGCGTTTTGAGTTCAACCAATACAGATCAATTGATGTCCGTATAAAGACCAATTGTAGGAATGAGATAGGTTCCAAAATCAATAGTGGCTGTTGCCCGAATACTGGCGATAACTTGCAGCAAAAGTCCTTTGTTGGTCCGTTCCCTCTAATGTGAATGAAGATAGCTAGAACGCGGAGCCAGCGGAATATTCACGATCTCCGGCGTGCGTTCCACCGTTCAATGCATCCGTCAGCTTCCTCTTGCGATGTGGGTTGTGCATGGGCGTGTCCAACGTGTATCATCACTGTTCTTCCTCTGCTGAGTCACTCTGTCAGTCTCTACATTGGTTGCCTGGATTGCAACAAATCCAATATAAAATTCTTCTACTAACATACAAGGCCATCATCAAAATTGCACCGACATACATCTCCTCACTTGTCTCAAAATATCTCCCTACTCGACACCTCCGTTCTGCACAAGATCTGCGTCTCTCTTCCACTCTCCTCACATCCTCCCATTCTCGGTTACAGGACTTTTTCCGGGCTGCACCCACTTTGTGGAATTCCCTCCCTCGCACAGTAAGACTTTCGTCTAGTCTTCAAACCTTCAAGCGTTCTCTGAAAACCCACCTCTTCAGACAAGCTTATACTATTCCTCAACCACCATCTTAATCTCCCTAGATTACCCTATTACCACTCTCTACTCAGCTAACGCAAGACAACAACCCTCTGACCAACATTGCCACTCACACAGCCCACTCAATACTTTTACCTTTGCGTTCTAGCTGGTCCATGGTGCAATATGATGTAGCACATGCCCCTGTGTTTCAAACACCCAATGTCCCATAGATTGTAAACTTGCGAGCAGGGTTCTCTTACCTCTCTGTCTGTATGTATTACCCAGTATTGTTTTATTACTGTTTGTTCCCAATTGTAAAGCACTACGGAATATGCTGGCGCTATATAAATAAATGTTGATGATGATGATGATGATCACCATGTGACTTTCTCAAGGGGTTCGTCCGCCCCTTCCCACCCCTGTTCCAGATCTCAAGTCGTAGATTCTCATAGGGACCTCAGCCCTGTGCTGAACAGACGGGGACTGTCTCACTATGACAGGTGCTTGTGCTTAGATCACTTTTAGGGGGGAGGAGGGTTTGCAGTTTTATTTATTTATTTTTAAGTATACATTAGTCTCTATTTAAATATATATTAGCCTCTAGTATGCAGCCACAAAGGGTTATGCTAACAGCGTTTATTGACGCTCTTTTACAGTATCTTTATGCAGATGCACTCCCAACAGTTGCATCGTCCCTTTGGATAACCAGACCAATGCACCATTTTTGCGCCACGCCGTTCTTAGCTACATTTAGGACACAAACGCTTGTGGCAATAAAAGTACAGAGGTGAATTTGAAACCCTAGTGATACTGACATAACAGCACAACGAAGCAATTTGTCTGAAGGCATGGGTCAGTGTGAACGAGCTGAAGGTCAATTTCAAAAGAGGCCTTGACCTTCTTTAATTATTAGGAATCGTGGTGTTTCCTGATCAGCATTAAGGTCCTTACATTAAAATCAAGAGAAGGTCACGGAGGTTGAAGCAAACATTTATTACACCATAAAGGTTCATGTTTTGTGAACAATTCCTTGGTTTAGAGGGTTCATCACTCACGAGAAGGCTATTAACGCTGACATCTCTAGTAGAATCCTCCCCGGTTTCCTTTTATTTAGTCACAAAGGTCCCTGGTCTTATTTTATACCAGGGTCACAGATCAACTCACAGACATTTTTCTTCATTTATAATTTTATTACCAAACTGTCTCCACAAAGTGCACAATGCATTGAATGTGGCCCTCACACATCCAGGCTCCACAATCACATGCGGAAAGAACAAAGTGCGCTACTTACAAATACGTTGTAACTCTTTCCATTGTAGAGGACAATGAGATTGTGTTTGGCTACATGTGGATCTACAAGATCATTACTTATTAGAGATGTCTACTATAGTGGAACATTACAGTTATTTATCCAAAATAGAGAAATACAGAGATGTTCTCTCACTGTCATAATTAGAGATGCTCACTGACCCCCGTGAACTGGTTTTGGTTTTGGTTTTAGTTTTGGATCTGGATTAGCTTCGTGTTTTGGTTTTGGTTTTGGTTTTGGCAAAACCGCCCTCGTGTGTTTTGGTTTTGGATTTTTAGAAAAAATCCTAAAATATGCTGAAATCACATAATTTTGCTTCTTTTTTGTTCCTACATTATTATTAACCTCAATAACACTAATTTCAAGTCATTTGCAGTCAATTTTGACCACCTCACAGATCACAATATTATTTTCATACACTTTCGGACAAATACTGCAGCGATCTGGCTGGATGGTAAGCGACAGATAAATGACACAAACACACGGCAGTTCCTAGCACATCTAGGACACATTGGCACACAGCAGGGGCAAAAAAAAAATGGGGGTCCTAACACCCTCCTACCCTCCTTCTTAGAAAAGAATCCAAAAATCGAGAGATCCAACAACGTCACGACTCCTTTTCAAATCCGAAAAAGCGCAAAGGTACAGAGCCAAGCCTGCTCGGTACTCGGATCTGCTAAGTTCGGGTATATTTGGTTTTCGGGAAACCGTGCCTGAACATCTCTTGTCATAATTAATTAAGTGCATACATGATTATTATTATCTTGCTATTATAAAGTGCAGACATATTACACAGCGCTTTACATTGAGGTGATCACGGCAAGACAGCATGGTGCCTCACAGCAATGGGGTCATGAGTTTGATTCCTGATCATGGCCTTATTTGTGTGAAGTTTGTATGTTCTCCCCGTGTTTGCGTGGGTTTCCTCCGGGTGCTCCGGTCTCCTCCCACACTCCAAAAACATACTGGTAGGTTAATTAGCTACTATTAAATTGACCTTAGTCTCTCTCTGTCTGTGTGTGTGTGTATGTTAGGGTATTTAGACTGTAAGCTCCAATGGGGCAGGGGCTGATGTGAGTGAGTTCTCTGTATAGTGCTGCGGAATCAGTGGCGCTATATAAATATATAGCTGCTGATGATGATGATGACACAAATTACATACATAAAGAATCAGCCATTGGCGACTAGCATCTCTGTGTAGCTACCAGGTGTATTACGGGTGTAATGAGAAGGTAGAGGCACAAAATATGAATCAGTCACTGTAGGATTCTTAAAACATTACCCTTAACTGTCCTTATGTGTCATAACTGAACATCCTTCATTTGCTGGTTCTAAAGAAAGGTTTTGCTTGTGTTCTGCATGAGGCTGAACTGAGTAGTATTTCAGGCAGAAATGATAAAATTATAAAGTTGTAGGAGATTGTACTGTGATGTGGGGTTCACACTCGTACAGTCCGCCACTGAAAATGTTTCCACCGGGACAGTAGGGAGGTGATTATTTGTACTATTATTTTAGTGAGTTTGTCCATTTATGGCTTTATGTGCTGAGAAGAATACTCCCTACTCTACACTAATGAGCTCCAAACAGGTCAAAACAGACTATCATTAGACAGTATCCTGCCACAGGGTCAAATATTGTCAAATACTGCGCTACTGAGGGTGAAGGCGTAAGAGTGGGCGTGAGGGCTATCACACCTATGCCTGTTGCCGTCCACTCCTACTTCCTTATGCTCAAGTGCCTTTCTGAGGATGACTCATTGGCTTATACCATGGGAATGCGTCAAGTTTTACAGCTTTCTACACTTTTCTTTTACGTTTTCTTTTTACTTTGGACTATTCTCTTAGACTTTTTTCTGTCACAAGTTTACACAGCCAAACATCTTGCGCCCCCCAAAAGCCTCTCGCCCTAGGCCGAAGCCTAGTCAGCCTATTGGATAAGCAGGTCTTGGCGTTAATGGAATTCCCAGAAGTAACTGTTCTTCCTATCAAGTTATTTGCTGTATATGTCTGTGTAGGAGGTTAAAATGTGGAATCTGGAAAACTGAACTCCAACCAGTAAACGCTGAAAATGCATCTGTATTGAAATCCAAACAGGGGCAAAGCATCCCAGCCTCCTAAAAGTGAAAAATACATCATCTGGGTTACACTTTTCATAAAATACATAATACAATGAGTCATTGCATAAAGTAATGGTCTGTTTTCTATTACTGTTATTGCGTGTTGCTGATTACCTTTGTTCCAGCTGCAAATATCTGCACTTTTTTTCATATGTTCATTTTATTTTGGAGGTGATAATTGTTCCGCTTTACATTATTTATTGCAAAGATGAATAATGTTTAAAGTTACTGCATAATAGAGACTTATGAAATCTTGCAGTCTGTGACAAATATGTGAGAATATGTAACATATATCACATTAATATGCCGCATTCCTCTTTTATTTTCCTGTATTGGGCACAAGAGCCGCACTGTTTTATAATCTGGAGCATGCAGTGCAATGGTTCAAGCTGTCATCCACTACGGTGCGCTGTAATTAAAAGGGGCATAACTAGAACTTTGAGACTCCATAGAAAAATATTGAACCATTTCTTTCCAGCTGATTATCAAATTCGTTATTTCTTTTTCAAAAAAAATTATTTGAATATTAAAGAAGTTTTGAGGGGTAAGAAAAGCCATTAAAGTAAATTTGTAGAGTTAGTAACATACATCACTGTAACAGGCTATAGACAAATCTTGTGTTTTACCATTTCTCCTTGGTTTGTTTCTTCACGCAGCTATTAATGTTTTATAATTCTGTACAGTGTCATGACAACCACAGTCACGTGGCACATGATGTAGAAAGCAGAGAAGCTTTGGAATACCCCTGTGAGCTCTGTCTATATTATAAAATCCTTCCTGTTCGTCTCCTCCCTCTGCCATCACATGACATGCTGAGAGATGTGATCCGGTGTGTGTGACTGGCAGACATACTTTGCGCCCCCCAGAGAGCTTTTGAAAAGGAGAAAATGAAGACAGCTAAGAAAAATTAATATCACACAAATGCTTCAAAGGAACTTAACTTGCTATTTAAAGGGATTCCTGCTCCTTTGTACTTAGAATACTCTAGGGATTATTGTAGATACATTACAGTTAAAAGAGTATTAACTTGTGATCAGTGATCCCTCACTAAACTGCATTTTATAAGTGGTATTAAAAGAGTTATTTATCTTCAGATTAATTTAATTTATTGCCTCGTACATGCCCTTTTGAAATTTCTGTGCTCACTGAATTGCACACAATTGTATCCAGAGAGAAACTTGGGGTTAGATTCACTAAACTGCGGGTTTGAAAAAGTGGAGATGTTGCCTATAGC
Organism: Mixophyes fleayi; assembly: GCF_038048845.1. Classification (NCBI taxonomy): domain Eukaryota; kingdom Metazoa; phylum Chordata; class Amphibia; order Anura; family Limnodynastidae; genus Mixophyes; species Mixophyes fleayi. Next base: position 332,243,657 of record NC_134404.1, on the reverse strand, counting down.
AACCAATCAGATTCTAGTTATCATTTATTTAGTACATTCTACAAAATGACAGCTAGAATCTGATTGGTTGCTATAGGCAACACCTCCACTTTTTCAAACCCGCAGTTTAGTAAATATACCCCTTCCTGTCTTATGTCAGGACAAGTGAAACAAATTACTCTCTTTTTCACTTACGAAAGTCTCTCAGTAGTTATTTTAGGACAACCACAGAGCTCATGGCCCTTTGATCCTTTCTTATTACTGATAAAGAACCACCCAAGATTTGCTGGAATAAATATGGTAGTTCACACTCAGGGCCTGATTAAGGGTTCTGGCCGCCCTAGGCTAATACGGCCGCAGCGGGAGGCATGTCATTGTACGCCAATTCAGTATTGCACGGTTACTAGTAGTTATTATTATTATTGATATTATTATTTTTTATAATAATAATAATAATAATTATTAATCTCACATACCGTTCTTCAAGAGCAACATTTTAATCTGAATCATCCATGAAATGATGCTGTTAGGGACGCTGATTGTGAGAATGAGCCATACAAGGACATTAGCTAAGTGGCCCGTTCCACACAAGACATTTCTAGATAGGGCTATGAGAGGTATTTACTACATTTTTGCTTATTATGGAAAGTAGACATGACAAACTGACATGGGCAAGTTATCAACTTAAGTCCAAAAGTAGGAATATAAAAAAAAAAAAAAATAGCCTGGGAAAGTTGTCCTTAGTCTGTATGTATAACAGAATATATTACATTCTCGCTGTCCAGCCTATAATTAAGATGAAAGGCATATTTCCATACAATTTGCCACTCAGTTGCATGGTTTGCATTCCACATCCCCCGCATCATCTTTTTCTTTCTCCCTTAATATACCGAAATAAGAAAAATATTTCATTTTTATCAGCCCTCCAGGCATGAGCTTCGTGGACGGCGCTATTTATACTGAGCATCTCCACTTCGTTTGTGGAAGTCATAAATTATTTAAGCAAGCTAATTTAAGGACTTTCTTTTGTAAACATAAGAATACATAGTAGGATACATGGAGACGCCCCCCCCCCCCCCCCCCTCCTCCTTGGGATAGTAAAACATTATACCGTACATTAAATTCAGTTCTTCAAATTCCTTAAGTATGCTACAAGTAAACACACTTAAAACTGTGTATGGTACACTGTAAAAGGATGTAAATGTATTTAAAGATATAACCACATAAAAGAAACATTCTTAAACATCCTCTTTATGAAATAAACCTTCCAATAATATGGTGATAGCTCATCTTATGCTGATATTTCCTTCCCAGTTTTTTAAGTATTCTGGATATGTTCCAGTAAGACGGGGGGTAAAGTGAGTTGGGGGTGGTAGCTTTGTGCTCTGCTATATGATTTTAAGAGGGAGGACTTAGTATAATTTCCTCTGGTGCCCCTAAAAACAATTTTCTGGCATTAATATGAAGATGGCCAAGTTAGTGTAATCTCTTGTGTTTAATAGATATTATTATTATTTTATATTGCTCCACCGTATTACCCATCCCTGTAGAACATGTAATCATTTACATCAGTCTCTGTCCATGGAGCTTACAATCTAAGCTCCCTACCACACACGCATGCTCTAACGTCAATTTTGTCTGAAGCCAATTAACCTACCACTATATATTTTCGGACTGTGGCTGGAAACTGGAGCCTCCGGAGGAAACTCACGGTAACACAGGGAAAACATACAAACTCCACTCAGATTTTGGTCTGATAGGCAGGGGCTGGCTAAGTTCTCAAAATTCACGTTCTCAAAATTTTGGCCAGTTGCCTTAAAAAACTTCTCTATCTGTCCTTACTTTACTAAGGTTAATACCAAAATATTACTTAATGGTTTCATCGTGTCCCACCATGATTATTGTAACCCTTTGCTAACTGGCCTACTCATCGCTAAGCTGGTACAACTTTAATCCATCTTAAATATGTCTGCTAATGTAATTTACAGCATTGCATAATATTAATCACATCACTTTTTACCAAAATTCTATTTAAAATTCTGGCTTTTACCATCAAAGCCCTTCACATTGCTGAACCTTCCCATTTTCCATCTCGAAACTGAATATTTTTCCCTACCCATGTTGTTCAATCTACTATGTCCATTGTGGCCACCAATATTTACCAAATGGTATATTTTCAGAAAGGCAAGACCTCTCCAATGATCTTCTCCTTAGTTCTATTAGGCTATCAGTTTACCTTGCTTTAAATCATCCCTGAAAACTCATATCTCCAGGAAGTGTACCATATTGCCCCTCCCTCTTTCAACTCGGTTAGATTGATACAAAATGCAATCATAAGTTAAAGTTTTTCTCTGTGTTTTGTTGACCTATGCCATATCGGAGACCAGTGGTTTCATTTTGGACAATCATTGCTTCATTAAACACTTATGAGTGGTGGCTGTTTCCAAAATCAGGAGTCCTAGTCAACAGACAAAGACACAGAGATCAGCTCTCACTATCTTCTTGTGGGCTATTCATTGGATGATAAACTCTCAATATAGATCTAGTAGGTTGTGTAGTCCTTTTCACTGGTTTACAGGGTGAGTCCCCTCAAAAATTATTTTGCGTAATCATTGTGCTGTGTATAACAACTTACTGTACTAAGTGAGGATAATTGAAATAGTACTTCTACCTGAAATAACCTCTTAAAATCTCTTAAACACACTACTGCTGCCATCTGACAGATCAGTATAGCCCTTTGCCAATGAAGGTCAGTAATTCACAACCTATTTACCAATATCTACCAAAGGGTAAATTTTCAGAGCGGTAATCGTGGCAGTTCCCAGTCAACGAATGCAATCACCCAGCTTCCATTCAGCGACTGGAGAAACGTTATGCCAGTATTGGTAAACCTGTCACACAAAGTCTGAGCAGCAGGATCATAGGCAAACCGAGGGGGCGGGTTTCTTAGTGGCCGGAAACCCCCCTCCAAGCCTGGAGCACTGTATAATCGAGGTGGCTGGACCCTGCCCCTGCATCACACAGCTCTGCTTGAAAAGGGAGAGCTGTGTGCACCTAACAGTAGTGTACGCAGCATTGCCCATGTATATTATGGGGATAGGAAGAGTTGGAGAGCAGCCAAGACTGTCTAAAATTATAGCCATGCCCCCATGCATGCTGGTTACGCCCACTGGGGGCGTGGTGTGGAAACCCCTCCCCTCTACAAATCCTGCGTTTGCCCCTGAGGATGATACATAATTGGTCAAATTGAAGGAGATCAGCCATTCAGTCCGTTGGGCTTATTAACCTGATAATCTCCAACATCCAAGATGACCACACACAGGGCAAAAAGCAGTCGCCTGGTGACCACATTTAACAACATACCGATAATCCATCATTTTCATTCCATATACACTGCATTACCCCAGCTGTGTGGTCAGCATTAGCATAGTATTTAACAACAATCTTGTGTGACATTAGGAGCCTTATACTCTAAAGATATTATGACAAGTAGGAGAATCTGTAGTATGTATTTAGTCAAGAAGCAAATATGGATGTGGAGCTAAACCGAAAACAAGAAACACAATGATGAAATAATCTAACCATAGTAGATCTAGACCGAGAACCAGACTGAGCCCAGGTGACTCATAACCAGAACACGATGGACAGCCGAACATAGCCGTGACCAATCCATGACCTAGGACAGAAGCTACCAGTCATCAGAAATTGTACTGAGGATCTGAAAATCCCAACTGCAGTCTGCAGTACGGGTCATTGATTAACTGCCGAATATATGAAGACATGGGGGTGTATTTACTAAACTGTGAGTTTGAAAACGTGGATATGTTGCCTATAGCAACCAATCAGATTCTAGCTGTCCTTGTGTAGAATGTACTAAATAAATGATAACTAGAATCTGATTGGTTGCTATAGGCAACATCTCCACTTTTTCAAACCCACAGTTTAGTAAATCAAGCCCCAAATCTGTTATTGATCCTTTAAGAAATCATTTGGAAATCTTCTTCCCTACAGTCATTCAAATGGAAATGTCAATGCATATAGACATCCGTGACTTCATGTAATATAGACACAAGGCTAATGAATTTAAGTACTATCAGATGGAGGGATGAATGCACAATCAGAAGCGGCTAGGTAGTGCTGCTGATAATCATGATTACCATTGCGTATCATTGCACTAGCCCTCCATCCCTGCAAGAGATACTCTTACACGCAGTTTAGTAAATATACCGCTTGGAGATGTTTGTATTTAATTGTTTTTATTTTAATTGAAAATACAATGTTCTAATTTATTAATAATTATCAAGACAATATTCTCTCCTGTGTATATGCCACTTCTTTACATTATTATATTGTGTACAAATAGAGTAATGAGATTTTAGCCTGTTCTATTAACACTGTCAAGTCACATCTCTAAGCTTTTGCGAGGTGTACGCCTGACCTACGTCTGGCGCAAATCCTACTGTTTTTGAGCTGGATGAATCACAAGATGCGCCCAACTCAACATGCACATTAAGTACGTTTGTTCCTATATGACACTTACTGTTTGGCTCTGATCCATCTCTGTCTGAAACCACGTCCCTTACGGCATGTATAGTATAGTAATAAACAAACAGCAAATGAAATACCTTATTATGATTCTCAGCATACAATAAGTAGCAACTGGCCAAATATTTTTTTTTTCACAACAAAGTAGGAAGAATCCCATCGTTTGTCTAATCTTTTGCAAGTTATTAATGGCACAAACTTAAATAAATGCAAAATAAATCAGCAAACACATACTTCATTAAAGCAATATGTCTCGAAAATCTCTTTCAAGCAGATTTGCTGTTATTGGAAAGGACTATATTGTATGGGTGATTATTCATAATGGTCATCTTACCACCGCTATTCAATATTTGCTACTACATGAAGCCAATAGGCTTTTAGGCTTATGCTGCATAATATTACAACTAAAATGCTTCATAGCTTATTGTAATCTATTGCTGACTACTTTGTTTTCCAACTTCGTTTTCATCCAGACCTTTCTAGACAAGTTTATGTTCCAAAACTCCTCTCACACTTCTCCCAATGTCTAGCAACTATTGTTAAGTCTTTGAATTTCATATATCTTTAGTAACAATATTAAGTTCTGTGAGAAATGCTGAAGGGGGGGGGGGAGAAAGTCCCCAGACTGCTATGGCCATGAAAATTGTTAATATTGGCAATTTAAAATGAGATTTACAAGAAAAAAAAAAGTTAAACAAATCGGAATGTATGGCACTGGAGGTGTAAAGCCAGGAAGACGTCTACAAAAATGGAAATCTCCATCTCCTGAATATAAAGCAGTTTAGAAACTTACAATTGAGTCCAGAAACATTAGTCATCTATTTTGTTCAGCCCCCAGAAATCAGTCATAATCCGTTTAGCATTACAGCAAAGAGGCAACTTTGCGAAGTGTCCGGGATTTAGGATTCAGATTGTATGAACATACACAGCACGGCTCTTAGAAGGGCAAGTAATCTGTAGTATATGCACGCAGTATATGTTGCGCATAAACAGAATATTTAATATCCTATTTCAGAAAAGGAATGTTATAACAGGAGATGCTCGGGCTCGGTTTTCTGAAAACCGAGCCCACCCAAACTTAGGGGATCCGAGTAGGCTCGCGAGTCGGCTCGTTACTTTCAAGCGTCCTTGGATCTGAATCGAGGCAAAACGTCATTGTTGCGTTGTCAGATCTCGCGGGTTTTAGATTTCATAAGTACCTCCCTCCACAGGAGATCCAGTGACATTGCTCACACAGAACAGGGGTAGCAGTGTTCTTGTCACTCTCCAGTCTCCAGTGACATTCCTCAGTGCCATTGCTCACACAGAAACAGGAGTAGCAGTGTTCTTGTCACTCTCCAGTCTCCAGTGACATTCCTCAGTGCCATTGCTCACACAGAAACAGGAGTAGCAGTGTTCTTGTCACTCTCCAGTCTCCAATGACATTGCTCAGTGCCATTGCTCACACAGAAACAGGGGTAGCAGTGTTCTTGTCACTCTCCAGTCTCCAGTAACATTGCTCAGTGCCAGTGCTCACACAGAAACAGGAGGGGTAGCAGTATTCTTGTCACTCCCCAGTCTCCAGTGACATTCCTCAGTGCCATTGCTCACACAGAAACAGGAGTAGCAGTGTTCTTGTCACTCTCCAGTCTCCAATGACATTGCTCAGTGCCATTGCTCACACAGAAACAGGGGTAGCAGTGTTCTTGTCACTCTCCAGTCTCCAGTAACATTGCTCGGTGCCAGTGCTCACACAGAAACAGGAGGGGTAGCAGTGTTCTTGTCACTCTCCAGTCTCCAATGACATTCCTCAGTGAAATTGCTCACACAGAAACAGGGGTAGCAATGTTCTTGTCACTCCCCAGTCTCCAGTGACATTGCTCAGTGCCATTGCTCACACAGAAACAGGGGTAGCAGTGTTCTTGTCGCTCTCCAGTCTCCAGTAACATTGCTCAGTGCCATTGCTCACACAGAAACAGGAGTAGCAGTGTTCTTGTCACTCTCCAGTCTCCAATGACATTGCTCAGTGCCATTGCTCATACAAAAACAGGAGAAGTAGCAGTGTTCTTGTCACTTGACAAAAATTGACTGGAAATGAATGTTATTGAGGTTAATAATAATGTAGGAACAAAAAAAATATGTGATTTTAGGAAAAAAAATAGGGATTTTAGAAAAAATAGGGATCCAAAACAAAAACCAAAACACACGAGGCAGTTTTGCCAAAACCAAAACCAAAACACGAAGTTAATCCAGATCCAAAACCAAAACACAGGGGTCAGTGAACATCTCTAGTTATAAACGTCAATTACAAATCTGCAAAAGTATGCCCCCCCCCCCAGAGGCGCACGCAGGATTGTTAGGGGGGATTTCCCCCCCACCACCCAAAAAAACCCAAACAAAAAACACAGCGAGAGAGCTGCTCTGTTTCGACAGCACTGTACTATACAGCAGCCGCGGCGCTGTCAAAGAAGCATCCGCGGTGGTGCTGTATACAGTGCCGTATGTAGGAGCACTTTGTTAGCGGAGGGGAGGGGTTTCTGGAGACCGAGAAATCTCCCTAGGTGAGCAAGGGGTGGCATCCTGTACTTTTAGTGTGATGGCTTTCTTACCTTCACTGCACATTCGGTGGGCATAAGAAGTAACCTATTACTAAAAATATTCAAACACGTAAAAGTGATACGTTATAAAGTTGCAATAACAACAGTCCCGATGTCTCCTCACTTTGATATTGATACATTGTTACATTGAAGTTCATTCATAACCCACACATGGTCTATATACAAGCAGCCAATCAGTTTTCTCACACTCTAGCCAATCAGGTGCAAGCTATTCTGATTGGCTACTGGCGGATAGATCAAGCTTTCTTTCATTCCACTGTGGCTCAGGTTAGAGCATTTATGTCTTTGAACCCTTAGATTACTTTTGCCTCTCTCTGCCTTTCTTACAACTAATTGTATCTTTTGATGAATTTTAGAATGGGCTGGTTCATCAAGATTGCCACAGTGAGGATACATTGGTAGCTAGCTAGCTGGGGTCTCATAAGCCTTGCTCTGGATGAACAGTTAATCTATATAGGAAGTAGCTGAATTTTATAGTCTTTTGTCTTTTTTCAACATTGCTATAATAACAACATAATTCATAAAAAACAAATAGTAGCTTACATTAGTCTAACTTGCACCGAATTCATCAACGCACATACTATCTGTTATTGATTACAATGTGTTTGTTCTCTGTTTAATTAAATAAGCAGGGACTGGTTATCCAATAGGCTGACTAGGCTACGGCCTATGGCGTAAGACTTTTGGGGGTGAGGCGCAGCATCTTTGGAGGTACAGAATTGTGATAGAGAGAGGTATCAACTGAAATTGATTTTAAAGTATACGAGAATAGTTGTTCTGAAGAAGAGAAAAGCATGAAAGATAAATGTTGTAATGTTGTAAGGACGTATTCCTATGGTAAAGGCTGAAGACAATGAGTCATGCTTGAGTGGGCGCTCAGGGATAAGCAAGTGGGAGAGACAAGGATGGCAACAGGCGCCGGTGTGATAGCCCCTCCACCTTCACCCTCAATAGCGTCTGTTCACGTCTCCGTTTTGCTATACAGTTTTGATTTTAATGAAAATGAAATGAGCTACAAAGATTGCCGGGACCCTTTCAAAAAGCCGACTGGAACAGAGTTTTGAAAATACAGGTACATTAATATTGGGGGGAATTGTAAAGGAAGATGGATTGTAAATTAACGGCAAGTATGCTTTTGCCTACCGCCTACTAGCCCGATGTGAAAGACGATGGGGCACTACGATGGGCGGGCTCGGTTCCCCGGAAACTGAACACACCCGAACTTAGGGGATCCGAGTCGGCTCGGTACTTTCGCGCTTTCTCGGATTCCAAATCGAGGCAAAACGTCATTGTGACGTCGCAGGACCTCGAGAGTTTTGGAATCTATAAATACCGCCCTCCACGGCGATCTAGCGCCATTTGAGAGAGGGACACAGGAGGGGTAGCACAGAGTGTAGAGCAGTTGGGCAGGCAAAGTTAGAGAAGGGTGGAGGGTGGTAGCAGTCAACTACCGTGTGTTTGTGCCATTGCTGTGTCGCTTAGCATCCAGCCAGGTCGCTGCAGTATTTGTCTGAAAGTGTATGAAAATAATAATGTGACCTGTGAGGTGGTCATAATTGACTGCAAATGACTTGAAATTAGTGTAATTGAGATTAATAATAATGTAGAATCCAAAAAATAGCAAAATTATTTGTTTTAGCATATTTTAGCAATTTTTCTAAAAAAATAGAAAACCAAAACACATGAGGGTGGTTTTACCAAAACCAAAACCAAAACACGAAGCTAATCCAGATGCAAAACCAAAACCACTTCATTGGGGTCAGTGAGCATCTCTAGGCACTACGGACGCATTAGTCTAGGGCGCTCTGAACAATTAACATGGGGCAACATGTACAATGTAGGCCATTGTAATATTAGATAAAATATCAAAGTATTAAATTTCCTTCTCCAAACTGAGCTAGAACAATGACAGTTATAATCGTTTTGCTATGGTTTAATGCACAATGAACGATGAACAGGAGCTATGTTAATAAATAAGCCCCCTCCCCCTGGGTTATTTATCATCGTGACACCCAATATCCCTTCTCTGTTACCAAAATTGTCTTTTAACCGACTGGCAGCATGATCTGCAAGATTAAACTCCTGAATCAGGGTGTTTTTGCTGGCTGGGAATCCAAGAAAACATTGTGCCAACTTGGAAGAGTGATACATGTGAGATCTGGGAGAACGGAGCTTTACTCATCTAATTCATCATTTACTTGGAAAACGTAAACAAATTAAAGTGTTTGCACACCAAAGCCACTGGGGCTCCCAGTCACTATTACATAAGCTGGTGGCATAAACAGCTGGTGTTTCATTGAGATATTCGTTTGTGAGCAGGTTGACCTCATGGCGGAGGCACCTCTGTTTCTGTGATTCATATTCTCCCGACCCTGATGGATGTGGCATGCAGATAGTCTGATGGCTGAGCGTCAACACAATCATTTTCCAGGGTTATGTAGGGAACGTGTACTGTATTTGTTTGTTCAATAAAACTGTTCACATCCCAGAATACCTGGCAGTCGATCAGCCATCTGTAGAGGGTCACCGAAAGTGGCCTCCCCACAGACTAAACTCCAAACCAAACGTTAAACGAGTGAGTGCAAAAGTTCACATTTTTCTCCTCTGCAAGTCTGTTGTGAGATATTTGGCATTTGTTATAATTGTAGAGAATCTCCCCCAAAAAGCATGTATTGAACAGATTTAAAATAAGTGAGATTTAGGAACTTTGTTTCCATGTAGAGGTGCGTTTGACACCACAAACTTTCTCAACAGTTTGACAAGAACTTCACAGGTTACAGGGGAGGACTCTGCCAGACAGTAGTGTGGACGGACAAGCTAAAGATCTACAAACTCAGGACTTAACATCTACAGTTAGCTTTGACTTGCATGTCTATCATCCAAATCTGGTAGGAGTCCCATCTCCCTATTTGGGGACACTAAGTATATGAATTTGTTATTTGTGTTATATTTGTAATAAAAGTATTATTTTTTACAACAAATTGAGATTTATATCACTTCCAAAAGAGGTTTTTAACGTGTGACTAGATGAGTTTGATATCATCTTAACCAGCCTGTCCCTCGCTTCTCGCAAAATGTGCAGCATGGCAATAAATAGCCCTGTTAGTGTTCCCCAGCTCAGCAGAGTACAAGTGCAGGGTCTCATTACATGGGGATAAGGGGGTATTGTAGCCATGCCTGCATAGAAGACTCTTTCATACTATGTTACCTAGTGTAAAAATGTGTTTGTCATTGCAGTGATGCTGTTATACATTGTTCTCATATCGAAGCCAGGTGGGTTATGGGTAAGGACACGGGTGAAGGAGCTGTAGCTGCATTCATTCTCCCCCTCCTTTTTCTACAGGAAGTCCTGATCATCTGGGAGCTAGTTCTGGCTGAAAACATTTGTAAGGGGTTAATCCTGGGAGTGTCACTTGAGCATCTTAACCTTGCCCCTTAAATGACCTGAGTATGTCCCCATTGTCTCAGGTTGTATTCCACCACACTCCTTGGAGTCATCCCAGCAGGGGACCAAGGGATGTATTATGTTGAGAAGGGACAGCCCTGTAACAGCCCCTTTTGACAGACAGCCACTCTCAGAGAATCCCACTCTCTAAGACCACCCCTGACCCAGCCCCTGGAATGTGGGAAAACTACAGGGTATAGAGGATAGAGTGAGAAAAAGGGGAGGTTGTTGTTTGTTTTGCTTTCTTCCTAGGAAGAACTCCACTGTTGAAGTGTAGGCTTCTGCTCTACTGAACATCCTGCTGGGACATCCAGGTAACTATAACTCCTAGAGCTAGTGGTATAAGGGGCAGATAATGTAGTAAACCAGCCTGCAATTATTTACTGTTTGTATATAATATTATAGTGATTGTTTTTATTACAACAAATGTATTGTAACTGCATTTGCCTCAGTGAATGTAAGATGTTAGAAGGTTCTGTGTAGGCTTCCATGGCATAGTAAGACACCCTTGCTGTGAGCATTCTGATGATCGAGGTCTTCCATCCCACCTACTCAAAACTGTCATTAGGAATATCCAATGCCGAATCAAAGACCTATTTAGCATGAAGCTGAAAACATTGACAAAAATGTCAGGGCTATTGAAATAGTTGTAAGAAGTATCTGTAAAACTAATATTTAAATGTATATAATTTCATATCTTCCAATGGGCCAGATTTCCATTCCACACTGATATCCTGGAATGGAAATGGGCAGAGACAATTGGAATGGGGTGTGACTTTAACCAACTGTGAGTGGTTTGAGTGGTTGGGGTGTGGTTCAGGTGGATAGGCATGTAAACTATTTTGCCCCAATTTTCTAATTAGGAAACTTGAAAAGTATGTATCTTTTATCAGCCTATGGTATTCTGTACTGCAGATGTGGAGTACACAGAAGGTGGAGATAATCATAATGTTGACAAATTGAATTTATTTTCCATAACAAATCAGTAAAAATACAATATCTTCAGCCATTGTACAAATAAATATATATATATATATATATATATATATATATATATATATATATATATATATATATATATATATATATATATATATATATATATATATATATATATATATATTCTATATGGACAAAGGTATTTGACCACACCTGTTAATTATTAAATTGAGGTGTTTCAATGAGACCCATTGCCAGAGGTGTATAATATCCAGCACCTAGCCATGCAGTCTCCATTTGTGAATATGTGTGATACGAAATGGGTCGTTCTGAAGAGCTCAATGACATCAAGTGTGTACTGTGATAGGATGCCACCTTTGCAATAGGATGGTTCATGAAATTTCATCCTTGCTGGATATTCCACAGTCAACTGTAAGTGAAATTATTAGAAAGTTGAAGTGTTTAGGAAGAACAGCAACTCAGCCACGAAGTGGAATATCACATAAAATCACAGAGCAGGGACAACGACTGCTAAGGCGCATGGTGTGTAAAAGTCGCCAACGATCTGCTGATTTCATAGCTGAAGAGTTCCGAACTTCCACTGGCATTAATGTAAGCACCATGGCCGGGCAGCTGCATGCAGGCCTCACATCACCAAGACCAATGCCAAGTGTCGGATGGAGTGGTGTAAAGCACACCGACACTGGACTGTGGAGCAGTGGAAACGTGTTCTGTGGAGTGATGAATCACGCTTCTCTGTTTGGCAGTCAGATGGGCAAATCTTAGTTTGGTGGATGCCGGGAGAACGTTACCTGTCTGACTGCATTATGCCAACTGTGAAGTTTGGTGGAGGAGGGATAATGGTATAGAGCTGTTTTTCAAGGTTTGGGCTAGGTCCCCTTATCTTCGGTGAAGGGCAATCTTAATGCTTCAGCATACCAAGTCATTTTGGACAATGTTATGCTTCCAACTTTGTGGCAACAGTTTGGATAAGGCCCTTTTTTATTCCAACATGACTGTGTCCCAGTGCACAAAGCAAGGACTACAAAGACATGGTTTGATGACTTCGGTGTGGAAGAACTTGACTGGCCCGCACAGAGCCCTGACCTCAACCCCATCAAACACCTTTCGGATGAACTGAAATGGAGATTGTGAGCCAGGCCTTCTCGTCCAACATCAGTGCCTGATCTCATAAATGCTCTACAGAATGAATAAGCATAAATTCCCACAGAAACTCTCCAACAGCTTGTGGAGCCTTTCAAGAAGAGTGGAAGCTCTTATCGCTGCAAAAGGGGGACCAACTCCATATTAAAGGATATTTATTTGAATACAATGTCATTACAGTCCCTGTTGGTGTAATGGTCAAGCGTCCAAATACTTTTGTCCATATAGTGTATATAGAGGTTGAAGTTAAATGTATAAATGACACCAAGCATAATAAAAGCAACATGGTCAGGGTATAGAAAACTGGACTGTCCTACTTGATGTGGCTGCAAGAGAAGACCACAGGGACAAAGACAGCTTATCTTGCTAATGTGTCACGAGCAACAGCTTACAAGGCTGACCTGGCCAACCTGTGACCCTCCACGTGTTGTGAAACTACAATCCCCAGCATGCTTTGCCAGTAGGTAGCCAGCAGAAAGCTGGCAGCTTATGCTGGGATTTGTAGTTCCACAACACCTGGAGTGCCACAGGTTGGCCAGGCCAGAACCCTAGTCCAGAATTGTGATACCTCTGCATTAATTTAAAATGTGAAACAAAACATACAAGGCAACAGATGAATTGACTGTGAATTTCAACCTGTGGTGCGAGCAGCCAGTTTCATCCAAATGACCCATTGAAAATAGTTCCCACTGGGCAAACCTGGTGGCCCATAACATATTAAGTGAATTTATATTAATGTTTCCATTCTCTCGTCCACTATCTGAGTGAATATTATTTTATAGCAACATCATGAAAATATCTTCTGTTTTACGAAGATGTTACTGTATGAAAGAAAAATGTAATTTGTTTTTTTTATGGAAAGTATCAGTGGCTGACAGAGGAGAACACAAGTGCACTCAAACTGCCTGCAAGAGTGTCGTTTGCGAAATGTGACCCATAGCATGAGCTAAATGCATGTACGGTGTGTGTTACAATGAGCCAATATAGAGAAAAAGGTGCTATTCCCAGGGAGCCTGCATTCATAATGAATTTTCACAGATTTCTTATGTCGAAACTCAGTTGAGAAATACAATAAGCAGGAAAATAGATTACATTAGTAACAGCTGGGAGGGAATGTTCAATGTGTATCGCCTCTAAGGATGTTCTTCTAAGTTACATTTAAACAGAGGCTTCCAAAAAATAGAAAATGTTTAAAGTGAGTCCACAAATTGTAGTTTATCATGTTCAAAGCAGAAATTATTTATTGATCTGGATTCCAAGGTATTAGAAGAATAGGAACGAAAGAGCCTAGGGTTTTTTTTTTCTGTAGATTTATGTCCAGCAAAGGAGTTCCTTTGGCATTTATTTAACGTTCCTGGCATGGTTTTTGCAAGCTAATTAAAACTTCAATATGGCAACATCCTATAAAACAAGGGAGGGAAACTTTGCAATGCTTTGTTTATTAAAAGCATAAAAAAATATGTGTAAATAGAAACAACATTTGTATGCAATGTCAAACTAGCAAAGGGGAAACTGACATTCCTGTGCTGGATTTTTTTATTTTTAAGGCGTTGTTATTCACTGTAAAAACAAACAGCTCTAGATTAAGTGTGGGGCACTCACATTACAAATGATACCATATTCTGTATTTCTCGTCAAGGAACAGGTTCCAAGTCAGAGATTTTGCCAAATATGATTTAACTATTTGCAGTGTCAAATTGACCTTCTTACTTAGGTAAGAGGTTGAGCTGTACTCATGCAGCTTTTCTTTAAGATATCCCTTTCAAGAGTATTATAACTTTTAATACTAAAGGAAAATCGCTGATTAAGAAACGATGGGTAATTATGACAGTGGCAATTTTCACAGCACTGTCCTGGATTTTGGCATCTAAAAGAGACGTGGCTTCGCGCAAAGTGGTTGGGACATGGTTCGAAAATGGGCATGATCTGGGTTGGGTTTGGACAGAGTGCAGGATGACCTAATTTGTCCTGATTTTCCAATTAGAGATATTGGACAATGCCTGAAACATGTATGAGGTCAAGGTTATGTAGCGTGTCGTTGTTGGCTCCACCATCGTGAAAATTTAATAGGGGCATTTGTGAACAGTGGTGCAGAAGAAAAAGGTTCTGTAACCTACAACAATCCAATGTAAACTGTAGTTGGAGAAGGACAGATTGCTTGCTATGGGTTACAGTACATTTTATGTCTGAGTCACCAGGCTTTATAAATGCCCTCCAAAAAATTATGACATTCCTTTAGGGTGATTAGAAGGGAAAAGTGGCAGAATTGGGGCTGTGGGCAGTACGTGGTTAGATATTTCAATGCATAATACCCTAATTGTTGCTTCTGTGACTTTATTCAAAACTATATTTTTAGTGCTATTACATGATACAATGAAAAACTAAATTATAAACACAAAAATACTAACAAAAAATTTTGTACATAGAAAAGTATGACATTAACAATGCCTATCCATTTCAGGTTGTAGATAAAGGAGAGAGATAAGGGAAGGGGATTAGGGAACAAAAAGCCTTCAAAAGTAACTCACACCTTTGAACAGCCTAAAGGACTATTCACACCTTACTTTTTTTATTATCTAAATGTGTATTAAATAGTCATGTAGATTAGGGAAGCTGAAGAATGAAGAAGCTTTAATGGTCCTCTAACATATTGTGATTTTCCCAACCATGGAATAAATTGATCGATGAACAGTTTGCAATACACATTGTAGCCAAATGGCACTGATATTGTTTTTATTACACAAAATGAATCATAATGATGTTATGGGGACAAACAAACCCATGTGCTGGTGGCTACTGTATGCCTTTTGGTGGCTAGTGTATAATACAGACATTCTTCTTGATTGCTAATGTACTATATATGCCCCATTCTTCGATATCTGGTGTACAATACCAAACCATTTCATGGTGGTTTTTGTTCATTTCAGACCCACCAACTCGGTGTTCAGCATACAATCCCTTCCTGGTGGCTGGTTCAAAACATAGACCTCCTTCCTGCTAGCTAATGTATAATGCACCCATCTTGGTGGCTAGTATGAAACTTACTCCCTCGCTGGTGGACAATGTACAATACAGACCCTTCTTTTGGGGGCTATAGCATAGGCTCACTTTATTATGACTGTTGAGAGATACATACATCCTGGTAGCTAGTTCACAATACAGACAAGAAAGACCTGGCTAGTATACAAAACAATATTTCTTCTCAGAGGGTAGTGTACAATACAGTATATACAACTTTCCTGATTAGTACAATAGACCCTTTTCCGAGTGATTAATATACAATAAATAAATTAGATACACCATTCCTTATGGCTAAAATACAATGTAATAACTTATCCTTGTGACTAATGTACATTATACTCACCCTTCCTGGAGACTCATTTACAATACAGCCGTCATTCCTAATTAGAGCACAATATATATATTGTTGGAGACTATACAATATAAGACCCATTCTTTGGTGGTAATTTTAACATACTAACTCATTTTCTGTTGCCCAGTAAACAAAAAAATCCCCTTGCTGGATGTTATTGTACAATACTGACCCACTTCCTGGTATAT
Organism: Mixophyes fleayi; assembly: GCF_038048845.1. NCBI lineage: Eukaryota > Metazoa > Chordata > Amphibia > Anura > Limnodynastidae > Mixophyes > Mixophyes fleayi. Next base: position 332,227,427 of record NC_134404.1, on the reverse strand, counting down.
AATGTAATATTGCCCCCTATCCTGATGACTAGTGCACCCTATCAGTGTGCCAATACTCTAATTAATTGAACTGAGTCCTGCTTAACACTTGAAAACCACACATATGTAAAGAGGCTAAGGACTAGATTTACTAAACTGCGGGTTTGAAAAGTGGAGATGTTGCCTATAGCAACCAATAAGATTCTAGCTGTCATTTATTTAGTGCACTCTACAAAATGACAGCTAGAATCTGATTGGTTGCTATAGGCAACATCTCCACTTTTTCAAACCCGCAGTTTAGTAAATATATCCCTGAGTGTTTTATTCAAGATATGTTTGTCTTAAACTATAAACATGTACGGGAAAGCAGTTCAATATCTAAAGACCCAAAAATGACCAAAATAAAATGAAGTACACTACTCGACACCAGGCTTCATTTATCTCTACTGGTAGGTGGCAAACGGTAATAATTATTATCAAAGTCATGTTATATGCAACAATGTATATAACATGACATGATGTCCTATTTCCTCTTCAGTAGATACGTTCTTTGTGGGTCCTTCCGCCAAAAATATGGTATTAACAACACATACTTACTGTATACACACACACACACACACACACACACACACACACATATAATATTTCCTGTATAACATACCCTTATGCATAATAAATGGTAATGTGGGTTCTGATTCATTAAGGGATTTAGGCAAGAAATAGAGTAAGTTTTCTTACTTAAGTTTGCTGGGAAAAACCATGTTGCAACGCAAGGGGTGTAAATTTGTTTATTATTTTGCCCATTAGTTAAATACTGGCTTTTTTTTCTTGTAGCACACAAATACCAACTTTACATTTCAGTGTACAAATAAGCTATCAAGTATTTGTGTGTTACATGAAAAAACAGACAGTATTTAGCTTATGGGCAAAGTAATAAACTAATTTACACCCCTTGCATTGCAGCATGGTTTTGCCCAGAAAACTTACTCAAATTCTTGCCTAAGTTCCTTAATGAATCAGGCCCGTGATCACTTATGTTTGGAGAGTAGTCAAGTCGATGTCGACAAATGTAATTGTGTACTTTGTGAGCACTGATGTCCTTTGTGTTATATTACCTGACTTTTTAGGTCTTGGATGGAGGAATCTATCTCTGCCAGTGACAGAACAACACGCATGGATCACCTCATACAAGCATCTTGGGCCTGATTCATTAAGGATCTTAACTTAAGAAACTTCTTATCTCATTCTCCTGGACAAAACCATGTTACAATGCAAGGGGTGCAAATTAGTATTCTGTTTTGCACATAAGTTAAATACTGACTGTTTTTTCATGAATACTAATTTGCACCCCTTGAATTGTAACATGGTTTTGTCCAGGAGACTGAAATAAGAAGTTTCTTAAGTTAAGACCCTTAATGAATCAGGCCCCTTATTATTATTATTTAATTTTTTTAAAAATTGTGTATCATAATACCATATACAATTCAGCATATTTTGACAAGCTTACGCTCACGCAGCTAATTCAACTTAAACAGTACGTTTAGTGTTGTCTCTCGCACAGAGATCCCAGGAGTGCTGTTTCAGTTTCAAATTCTGAAGCCAAAAGTTCAGAAGCCAAATAAATAACTTCAAAAAAGTAATTTCAACTCTGACGTGGTCATTAAAATATCAGATATGACACTTACCTTGAGAATGGTATCATTTTTACTTCGACAAAGAAAAAAAAAGACGTGTTTGATAAACAATTGTTAATTGAGAACAGTGCAAGTCAGAGACTCTGGGGGTGTATTGTATCTGTGCCAAGGCTGTTGAAATAGAAGGGCCAACTTTTTTTTTGTATAATATAATACATCATCATAAAGTTGTTTCACTAATATAAAAGCATATTCTCAGAGGAATAAAGCATCACCCATCTAGAACATGAGATACAGGAAATTGTGACTGTCAATTGAGATATCCTAACTTATAGCTTTTTTTTTTCATGTAGCCGTTTTAACACTGTGACTTGATAAATGTAACCATATGTCAGTGAATTGAATTCAGGCTCGACAAATACGTATCAGGCATAAAATAAATTAGAATTACATTTGCATGCTATTAATAATCTGCGCATGAAAATATAACCTCTTGCCTTGCAAATAGATTTTGTGCGCTGTTAATTACCGGACAAGTACTTTCAAAGATATTGAGTTTCAGCTGTGTTTTGCTACGCCTTGGGAATAATATTTGTTTATTTTTCATTATTATGTTTTTTAAAAAAATCTGGACTCACCGGGCCTGATTCATTAAGGATCTTGACTTAAGAAACTTCTTATTTAAGTCTCCTGGAAAAAACCATATTACAATGCAAGGAGTGCAAATTAGTATTCTGTTTTGCACATAAGTTAAATACTGACTGTTTTTTCATGTAGCACACAAATATCAACTTTAAATTTCAGTGTACAAATAAGCTATCAAGTATTTGTGTGTTACATGAAAAAACAGTCAGTATTTAACTTATGTGCAAAGCAGAACACTAATTTGCACCTCCTGCATTGTAACATGGTTTTCTCCAGGAGACTTAAATAAGAAGTTTCTTAAGTTAAGATTCTTAATGAATCAGGCCCACCGTCTTCAAAATAAGTATTAAATATCATACTTTATCAAATTAAACAATAACTAGTATATAAATAATGAAATGTTACTATGTTCACTGAAGTTTTTTTTTAAATTTATAAGTGGGTTAGAAGTGGGATGTGTTTATATTTTACTGAAAAGTATTATTGTTATTAAAACACTAATATTTAATCTAGAAGTGATTGTGTAAATAAAATGTCTTCGTAATGCAAAAAAGCTTAGCAACACATTGCGATGATAACAGTCATAAACAAATGGGCACATTTTTAAAGGAAGCATCCACAGAGTTAAAAACTACATATGCAAGTAGATATATTTACCTCCATGGCTACAATGGTTATAGGGAAAGGTGGAGATTAGAGGAACATTGTGTAAACTGCTAGTACTATAATGTTAATACTATAAAAGTTGTCTAGCGATTGATTTAACAGTAACTGTTACCTAAATACCCTTATCAAGAGTTCTCTTACTTAATAAATAAAGACAATTGACTCTTGTATGGCAAAGAAAGGTCGTCATCATCATCTATTTATATAGCGCCACTAATTCCGCAGCGCTGTACAGAGAACTCATTCACATCCGTCCCTGCCCCATTGGAGCTTACAGTCTTAATTCCCTAATATAGACACACACGTACACAGACAGACAGACAGAGAGGGAGAGACTTTTATTAAAGATCACAAACTTTTATTAAAAATAGTGGTAGCAAATAAAAAGCACGCCCAAACAGATACCACCCATTTCAACACCATAATTGTGGCAACCAAAAATGTACTTGGACTCTTCTAGGCTGTCGGAGCCCCACTCTCCATTTTTTGGCTCAGTAACTGGGACCCTCTTGGAAAGGCGGTGTGTCAGGTGCCGCCTCCGCACTGACATTAGGTGTGATAGGCAACCGCCTGTGAAGTGCCTAGCAACGGGACGTTGTCCCCCGTTTCTGGCCGCGGCGTGCGCAATTACACTTGCATCCCGTTGCTATGCAATGGGACACCAGGCGGCTTCCCGTCGGCGTTCAACGTCTCTGACCACTGGCAAACCACCTGCCTATCAGGGCTCACTAAGGGGGATTTATAGGAGGCTCTGGCACCATTAGGGTGTCAGAGAATTGGTTTCACCCAGCTCCAGCACCTTGTTTGTATTCGGTTCTTGCTCCAGTTTTGATCTGGCTTCCTTCTGACCTTCCGTTTGGATTTCGTCTTGTACCTTGTCTTTGTTCTGGCATGTCTCTGACTATCCTTTGGATTTTCCATTTGTACCTTGTGTCCCGTTTGGTTCTGACCTGGATTGATTCACTACGCTCCGTCCACTCTGTTACTATGCTGGTGGCTGTCTCGGAGAACCGCGCACCCTCTTGCAGCAAAGCCCAAAGTCCCTTGCGGGGGTCCCTGGTGAACACCAGGGGTTGCGTTAGACTCTGCGTCTCCTTGCTCAGCTGCGTTAATACCAGCTAGTAACCTCCTCTCAGATCATGACACGTGCCCCACAACTCCCCAAGGAGGAGTGTAACTAACCTCTCTTTCAAGGGAGAGTTCCCCACCGCCACACAAATGTGTCATTTATGGCTGCAGATTGGCCTGCTTTTTCGCCACCCTTCTGAAAGAAAAATTATCAATTAAACAATAATTCAACCTGGCGATCTAAATGAAGGGACTGGGTGGGCAAATTTCCAGTGAAACCAGCCTATGGCTATTCTCATAAAACTGCCCCAGCTCAGACCATCCACCGAAATCTTTACTGATTGGCTGGCTTGCTATAACTAACAGAAAATTCCTCTATTGACGGCCCAGTAGTCGGTTGGAGTTTGGATGTTCACCTTGTGATATTTATGTGGGATTCGCAAAGGGGCACGACATCACATGGTCCAAAGTCATACTTGTAGGTCAACTGGATAATGGCAGAATTGAGCTTGGTGCCTGTGTCTGTGGTACAGAAATTAGAGTGAAAGCTTCACTGGGCAGGCAGGGACGCACGCAGGATTGTCAGAGGGGGGTTTCCCCCCCATGACCCAAAAAGAAAAAAAAAACAACAAGAGAGAGCTGTGTCCTATACAGCAGCCACGGCGGTGCTGTATACAATACAGCACCGCCACGGACGCTTCTTTGACAGCACCGCGGCTGCTGTATAGGACAGTGCCGCTATGGTGGGCACTAAGTTAGCGCAGGGGGGGGGTTCTGGAGACTCAGAAACCCCCCCCCCTGCGTGCGCCACTGGCAGGGACTGAATAAAACCGGAATAAAATTCTGATTGCACAAAAATCTGATTGTATAACACAGCAGACACCCCAATATATATTTTCCTAGTTGGTGGGGCCAAGGTCCCTTAGCAAAAAAAAGTTGAAAATCCTAGAGCTCTCCTTAAAAAGTGGGCTTATAGGTCTGTAAGTTCATCCAGCAATCTAGGTCCAAGGAATTCAGACATGAAAGTGTGACATTTTTGTGGATGATTACATTGTCTTTTTTGTACTTACATTTTTTATTCAAGTTGATATTGACAGAAGAACATACATAGAATATGCAATAGTGATGTAACAATTATACAAGTGAAACACAAACTATTACAATTAAATAATAATAAAGAGTTATAAAAGGACGTATAATCAGTTAAAATAAATTATAGGTGATAGTAAGGAGGGGAGGAAAGATACCACCTAAAAAGACTTATTGGGGGTGTTGGATACCAAACAAAGTTAATTAACAAGGCCGGCTAGCAATGGGTACCAAATCTGTAAGTATTTGTTTAGATCCAGCCTTAGGGACCGACATGCTGTCTGGCTCAGATGAATTTACTCCTAGTGGCAACAAGTACTCGACTTGTGGCCAAATCTGCTGGCCAAATCTATCCAAACTTGTTTTATATTTTATTTTCAGAATAATCACAAAAGACATTACAGACAAAAGATTTAGGCCACTCGGCAGTAAACATCAGACTCAGACATTCAGTCATTTTGCAAATACAATGATGCACTCCATTAAAATCAATGATATATCGCATATAAGCATTTTTTTCTGTGTTGCATCCTTTGTTGTTGTGTTACTTTTTTTTATAATACAGCATGTAAATTATTTTTAGGTAACATTACATGGCGTTTCATTATTTTCTATGAAGGACCATACAATATCCACCTATAGATAGCCTGTGTTTTCCTTGTTAGAGCTCGTCAGTGAAGGGTAGGGTTTTACTGATCAGCATGATGCTGAAACTAGGGATGAGCGGGCTCGGATTTTAGAAATCAGAACACCCCCAAACAGTGCCGATCCGAGCCTAATCCAAGCACTGTTCGGGTATTCCCGCCGATCGCAAAACTCAAAACGAGGCAAAACGTCATAATCACGCCGTCGGATCTCGCGAGATCCGGATTCATATTAGTCCCCGCTTGCCGCCGCCATCTTCACTCGGGCATTGATCAGGGAAGAGGGAGGGTGTGTTAGTGGTGTCCTCTGTCCTGCTCATTCCTGTGGTGCTGCCCTGTGCTCTGTCCTGCTCAGTCCAGTGGTGGTGTCCTGTGCTCTGTCCTGCTCAGCCCAGTGGTGCTGGCCTGCTCAGCCCAGTGGTGCTGTCCTGTACTCTGTCATGCTCAGTCCAGTGGTGGTGTCCTGTGCTCTGTCCTGCTCAGTCCAGTGGTGCTGTCCTGTGCTCTGTCCTGCTCAGTCCAGTGGTGGTGCTGCCATAATTCCAGTGGTGCTGTCCTGTGTCCATTCCAGTGGTACTGCTATATAAGTTCACTGATCCTGCAGTATAAGTCCAGTGGTACTGCTATATAACTAAGTTCACTGATCCTGCAGGATAAGTCCAGTGGTACTGCTATATAACTAAGTTCACTGATCCTGCAGTATAAGTCCAGTGGTACTGCTATATAACTCCAGTCCAGTGGTACTGTCCTGTGCCGCATATAATTTTTAAAGCCTTTGCTGGGTGTGTGTGGTTTAGGGGTACGCTCTCTTGTGCTGCATATAATGGAGTACAAAAATTTGGAGGATAAAGTAGGGAAAGATCAAGAACCACTTCCTCCTAATACTGAAGCTGCTGCCACTAGTCATGACATAGACGTTTTGTGGGGGTCCAAACGAACCAATCATTTCAGCCACAGTTTTGTAGGCCCTGTCGCTGAAATGATTGGTTTGTTAAAGTGCGCATGTTCTATTTCACCAACATAAGGGTGGGTGGGAGGGCCCAAGGACAATTCCATCTTGCACCTGTTTTTTTGGCATTATGTGCTCTAGGGGGCCTAGTTTTTCAAACTGCCATCCTGTCTGCCACTGCAGTGCCACTCCTAGATGGGCCACGTGTTTGTGCCGTCCACTTGTGTCGCTTAGCTTAGTCATCCAGCTACCTCGGTGCAACCTTTTGGCCTAAAAACAATTTTGTGAGGTGTTCAGAATAGACTGGAAATGAGTGAAAATGAATGTTATTGAGGTTAATAATAGCGTAGGAGTGAAAACAAACAAAAAAACAGGATTTTAGTAGTTTTAATGCTTTTAAAAAAAAAAATCAGAACCCAAAACCCAAAACCTTGAGGGGGGTGTTTTGGCAAAACCCATTAGAACCCAAAACCTTAAGGTAATCAGAACCCAAAACCCAAAACACGAAAAGTGGCCAGTGCACACCCCTAGCTGAAACATGGTTTAGAACTCATTAGTGTTATTTACAACTTGCTATTAAATAAGCCTTATCTGAATAATGCAGCATGATATATGTGATGTTTAAAAGTAGTTACAGACATGAAGAGCCATTTACTAGATGCAGAATATGCTGAAATGCAGAATATTTCATTTGAACAAATCATCAGCAGCAGCAGCTATTTATATAGCGCCACTAATTCCGCAGCGCTGTACAGAGAACTCACTCACATCAGTCCCTACCCCATTGAAGCTTACAGTCTAAATTTCCTAACACACACAGACTAGGGACAATTTGATAGCAGCCAAATTAACCTACCAGTACATTTTTGGAGTGTGGGAGGAAACCGGAGCACCCGGAGGAAACCCATGTAAACACAGGGAGAACATACAAACTCCACACAGATAAGGCCATGGTCGGGAATCAAACTTATGACCCCAGTGCTGTGAGGCAGAAGTGCTAACTACTAAGCCACCGTGCTGAACCCACCGAGTGCATACATAATTGCCCCACTACATTCCAGTTTTAGTTACTGCCAAAACAATCCCAACAACATTTTGCAGAATTGTAGCACCAGATGGAATTGTACATGGTGCAATGAGTATAATGAAAACATTAGTTTAAAGTGCACCCTACCTATGCATTTCAGTAGACTTCCAGCTTCACTTATAATTTTCTTCTTAAATATTGCTTGTTTGCACTTCATTAATGCTTTAAATAAGTAATGAAAGTAAAAGGAACATCACCACTGTCTTTATTTCATGTGTCACATTTAGGGCTAGATTTACTAAGCTGCGGGTTTGAAAAAGTGGAGATGTTGCCTATAGAAACCAATCAGATATCTAGCTGTCATTTTGTAGAAGGTACTAAATAAATGAAAGCTAGAATCTGAATGGTTGCTCTAGGCAACATCCCCACTTTTTCAAACCCGCAGCTTAGTAAATCTGACCCTTAATGTTTAGGTTTGTGTGCACAAAAATGCACTTTCCTGTATTTACTGCACCTGGACAGCTCCTGGTCACTCCACCTTTAGAGCACCTGTAGAAAACAGGTGATATTGCAGGAGGAAAGTGTCCCGAAGGCCACTCTCTAACATGGGGACTGCTCCCTCACCACCTTTTTGATGCCTATTTATTTTAAATATTTCGCCCTGCAAGACGAAACCTCATTTTTACACGTGGGTGCCGTATGAAGGGCATGGATACACTTAGCCTAAATTTAGCAAGCAACACCCCCCCTTCAGAAGATGAAATAGCATAGCATCGCTTAACGCCACAAACTGACATTTGCACTGGGTGGCTGTATTTTCCTAAAATGCCTTTAAAGTCTCCCTATTACAATATTACATTATTAATTTGCAGTATATATATATTACTAAGTAACGCTGTACATTATCAAAACCTTAAATTAGTTAAAATAGGAGTAATTAATGAGTTTAAAAAAAAAAAAAAAAAAAAAAGCTTATTATTGCTAAGTTTTCTTGGATCTTCAGCACACCATCAGGGTGGGCCTTTCAAAATATTATAAAGAAAAACATGTGGGGGGCGAATATCTTAACAACTCAAAAATGATGAAATATAACTTAAAGCAACTGCTTAGGAGACGGGAAAATGACTCAATTAGATCACCCCTTGTGTTCCATGGCTATTAAATATCAGAGAATTAACAGTGCCTAAAGATTATTTAAGTATTACACTGCTGTGGTAAACGCTAGGTCATCCCACACACATGGAATTGAACCAAGAGGAAATCTGCCCTGAGAAATGACACATTTATTAAGTTTACCAGAACGTTTCTGTGCCGTGTTTTTGTGAGTGTGTGTGTGTGTGAGATTTTATCAGACAATTAGTTAATTTTGGAAATGAAACAATTCAGAACAACACATTGTCCAGGAGATGAAAGGCTTTTGAGCAGCAGAAAAGTCTGAAACGAGTCCAGCTAGTCTCTAATGATTTCTCATCTCTTCAGGTCAGAAAATCCTCGCTGAATAACTTCACAGTGTGGTTTTATAGACAAGATGGCACCACCGTGAGGAAGCTGTGAGCCAAGTTATCTCCCAGGATAATGAGACTGCTTCAAAAGCAGAAACATCCGTGGCTGAAATTGGTTTGAACAGGGAGAAGAAAGAAGAAGAGAAAGAAAAAAAATACATACAAATGTTTCCAATTTAATGTTGATGGGTGGTTTGGGTGGTAGAATTATATCTCACAGTTAGGAGATCTGAGCACTTTGTACATATTGGATTAATAAAACTACTTCAGATTTGGATTTGTTTGAAACGTTAGTTTTATCACTCTAAAATTGTATAATGTAGATTTATTGTCATGAGACTGCAGGACAGCCTAAGTAGCCACGCCTAGTACTCACTTAAGAGAGGCACACCCGAAAAAGCTGCATCTGGCTGTTTGTTAGTGCATGCACTTCATTACTGTTCTCTCCGGGGCAGCTGCGGGTTCAGAAAATGACAGTGTTAGAAACTGAACTTGTTAGAAAAAAAATAATGTCCAGGGTTGCACTGAAGAGCGAATTTTCAATGCAGAGCTTTAGGTTGGAGTTCTTATTAGATTAAGCTGCAATTCTTTAATTTCGAGAACACACAACCTAGAGGACTGCGGACTCTTATACTAATGCTAACAAGCAGTGTTGGCACAAAAATTTTTAGCTGCCCAAAGTAAAGATGCCAGACTAAACCACTCCCCTCTAAATCCTAGGCAACTCCTATGATTGGCCCGAGGTCAGGTGTCCTGGCACCAGGGGATGGCTGGGCAGAGGGGCATCTGCACTCCGGGCTATAATTTGCCAGCCAGCCACCTTTGTGTGTAGAACCTAAAAAGACATTTTTTAGCCCTAAAAACTGCATTTTTATTCTGCATTTGCATCAAAACTAATTAAATTGCTTCGTACAATTGCGTGTGTTTTCAATAGGTTTTGCCTAATTTAATATATGTAATATATGCAAGGCAAATTCTCCAGGTGACCAGCAGAAAACATTATTAACCAATGTAAATCAATCTATTTTGACCAATGAATGCTGGTGTTCAGGTATTAAACATCTTGCAAATTGTGCTAGATGCAGATTGTTTTTTATTTTATGTTGCATTCATTCATTAATTTTATTGTACTTTATCCCTATGATGCATATGAAAATATTCCGGCCTTTCTCCAATATTTGAAATCAGTATCTACAAGATCTCACTTAAAAGTAACATCATAAGGCTCAGCCATTATGGGATAAAAATGATAACGCAAAACAAAGACACAGTTTCTGATTTGACAGTGCATTACGGTCCAATAGGAAGCCACTTGCATAATTTTATACAGCAAAACTATTTTCTCAATTCTACTATATTTTCTATTAATGTATTCTGGATTATGAACTGATATTCCACCTATCCATGTATTTTCATTAACTTTGGTCCACAAAATAGACTCCACCATGTATAGACGATGAGTCCACGTTAAGAAGAATTGTAATATTGTACAGATGACTAAATCGATCCAATTTATGAAGCATCTATTGCGACTGTGCTTGACCTTCTCAGACATTATCTAGTTCGCTCACTCGGTGACACTTTTGTCTTTCTTTGAGTTAAAGATTTACTGTTTCGTTTTTACATAAGTTGCACATTTGTCGGTGCGGTGTGAAGTTTATATGAATCTTTTCCTAGAACAGTAATCCAAGCACACTGGTTTTGTGTTCGTTGGATTGCACAACGCTCTCATTGGTGTGAAAACTAATTAAAATTTTTGTCTGCGGTATTTGGTTGGTGTAGAATTCATCTTGTTGACAGAACAGAAAGCCGCTATGAAATAAGTCTGTTCTATAGTACAATAATGAATGTCCCAAGGTATCTAGGTTCCGAAAATGCAAGTCTAGTTTGGAAGTTCGCAACAATGCATTGTAGCATTTTAGATAAATTGTGATCTCACTTGGCGTCTTCCCGTTGCCTACATGTATAGTCTGTGGCAATATTCACAAACATATATTGCTATGTTCGGCGTGGTAACTTATAAGTGCTTGTCAATTAGCAAGTGAATCAAGCAAATTGTATTTTTAATTTTTGCAGTGTTTATATATGTTGTGACGATTATGTACTATGAATGAATGTGTTATGTTAAATGAATTATATGTTAAATGCTATTGTGCTCTATGCTGATCAAATGATTATTTTGTCATTACCATTAAGCTGAAGGGGTCAGTGGCGCGGTGGCTTACCAAAATTATCCTTACCGCATTCTTAATAAACCCAAGTTGTTTGAACAATCCTTGTCCCTTTCATTGAAGTATTTATTATTTATTTAATATTTTCCCTTAATATTCAGGTATGACAATGTATATTGTATGTATCCTTGTAATGTAATCTCAACGTGTGCTTTGCTAGATGACATGAGTTTGAACCTATGCAAGTGTCAATAATCTATTGAGATAAGCCAGACCAGGGAGAGATAGGCATCTCTGAGGAGTTTGAAGCCCCAAAGTTGTAAACCATCTAGCCAAGCTGAACGAGCAGAGGTGAGAACTCAAGGTCCTTTTAACATTCCCGATCTTAGGACATCCCTAGCTCACTTCGAAAGCCCTGTGACATCTGGGAGATCATTCTGTCCTTATTGACAGCTAAACTCCAAAGGTGGGGGGTGAGAGCTATGTAGAAAAAGGTTTAAAATCTTCTGACTTAGACAATAACGTGTGCATTCTCATGGGGGGGTTTATCAAGACTGAAATGTCGCGTTCTTCTCAATTGTGTTCCCTCACACACCAAGACTTAACTAGTAAGAAGTGACTCTGGTTTTATTTCCTATTTTATTTCTGAAACTTATTTGTGCAATTTATTGTATGTCTTGTCATTAACTTTTTTTCAGCTAAGCCTTGCAAACCTTTTTTGGATTAAAATACATTTAATCTAGCATTTTCTCCGTGATTTTTTGTGAACTTACGAAGCCCAGGGAGGCTCATGCTACATGTATATGTGTTTTAAGTGTGAAACATTAATTAGTGGTTCTGGTGAACATAAGGACACCATAATAAATCATTTGTGGTGGCAGAAAAGGTGTATTCATTGCCAAGTGACTAAAGTGACGCCAGTCACGGCCAGCTGTTCAGATTGCTGTATCTGGGACAGATTGGGCATTCGTGACATATGTACTTTAATTTTATTAAATAGACAATGTTGGCATTTGGTCAGTGTCCTTCATACCTCAGGATCTACTTCTTAGTTACTAGCCTAAATGGTTGAAGGCTCTTGCAGGGCATATAACTGAAATAAGATTGAGACAATATAACCACCGAGGATGAAGCTGACCCCCAAAGTTGAGATCTAGTTCACCAATTTCATAATATTTGACCAAATTAGCCATACTGTGCAAAGATCAATATCCGGGGTGGCAAAATTGGATTTAATCCAAGGGGGAAAGTTGGGTTGGATTATGGCATCCATTGATGAGTGTGAGGTCGTTAGCCAATCCAGAAGTGGATAGGGTGCAGCAAGGGCAAATACACATTACAATTAAGTCACCTGGCTCAGTACTCCTGATTTGTCCAATGTCTGGTCCAATTGATCACAGATCCAGGTGTCCAGTGCCTGGCCGAACAGATTGCAACGTGTGGTTAGCAATGGCAAGCTGGTAGCCTACCAAAATCGATGGGTTTCGAGTTAAAGTCTTATGTCAGAATAAAATGAATTATATTGACCAAATCAGTATTGAGCACTTTTTGTGTTTCACAGCCAAGCCACGGGGGGTTACCTAAGGGGCATTATTTAACACAAGGTTTCATTTGAAACTTCCAGCATCACTGATACTTAGTGATGCCTCCCATTTGTGTTAAGTAATTTATTAAGATAGTATAATATTCTCTCAGTCCAGCCAGGTGCAGTGGAAACAAAGAGCTACTTTACGTACAGGTAGCTTGTCTATTATAAAAGGATAACTTGTCTTTTCCTGTCAAACATCCAAAAATTGTCAGACCTTCAGGGCTAAAATTCCAACGGCCTGAAGAAAATGTATTTGTGAATTTTCGTTTGTCAGTAGCCTAAAATGCCACCTGGTAGTATGTTATACTGTATGCTGCAAATGGCATTATATGTCAATCGCCAAGAGGGGGAATGCTACAAAGAAACTTATATACCCATGAATTACTTTATAAGTAGAGGTATAAAACTGTAAACTTGCTTCAGAAATAAATCATTTTAAAATGAATTTGAACTTTGAATTTTATTACATTGTGAAACACATGTAATTCCCCAGCTTGAGCTTGGTAGCTGGCTGTCGGGTACACCGGAATTATGCAGTATCTGACTTGCTAATAGAGGTTACTGCCACTTGTGTGGGCCTAGTCTACAATAGGGCCTACTCTACCAGTCAGCTTTCTGCTTGAAAGAGTAATGGACAGAAGGAAGTCAACCTTCTCGGTTAATTAGCTGCTGACTAAAACCAGCCCTGATGTGTTCTGTTGTGTTGCGCTATTAGGAAAATTAAAGTTCTCAGTGCAGCTGAATATATTGGCACTATGGAAAATGAGGAGGGTATTATTAATATTGGTCGACTCATAGTACTGTCAAATCTGGGAGTCATGTTAAAGGACTAAACCCAAAGGGGGTATTCAATGAAGCGCAGAGTGCCTCTGAAACGGTCGCGAAGGCACTCCACGTTACCGCAACATTGCAGATCTCTCTTTGCCCCCCATAGGGATGCAAGGAGAAATCCGCAATATTGTGGTACCATCAGGGCCGGATTAACCCGAGGTCTAACTGGGCTACAGCCCAGGGGCATCGGGCATCCAGGGGGCCCTTGACAGTGCTCAGCGGAATTATTGATAGGTGCAGGGGCATGGGAGCCCGATCAATGCTGCTGAGCCTGTCACTGTAGTCCTTCCGTGGCGCTTAGCAATCTCCTTACTGAGGAGATCTCATGAGTCTCACGAGATCTCCTCAGCAAGGAGCTCACAGCGCGCTGCAGAAAGACTGCAGTGACAGGACAACAGAAAGAGGTAACCGCTTGGGGTGGTTGTTCGACTCCCGGGGAGGCTCACGGGGGGGAGCTCACGGGGGGGGGGGCTCACAGGGGATTGGACGCCCCCTTGGCCCAGGGGCTTCCATTCCTTTAATGCGGCCCTGGATACCGTACTAACAGATAAACTGCGCTGCTGTTAGACAGTCACGGCGGCCACGGGCAGCGCCGCGACACGCATTACCTTCTTCTGGCGTCCCGGCTGAAGCTATGACGACCGGAACGTCACTTCAGGTATTTCGGGCCGACCGTTGCCAGGGCCGGACACCGAAAACAGTCTGTAGGCGCTACGGCAGGCTGAATAGCCAGGCGCATGAGTGATAGGCCCGTCTGTGGGCTGATTAATCTCATTTGACAAGTAATTAACAGGGGGCTGTGGATGATTTCAGAGCTAGGCTCTGATTGGCTATCAGCAGTATTTAAGGCAGTGAGGTCTGAGCCTCACTGCCGGTTATAGCGTGTCTGACCAAGTCTGCTGACCTGCTCCTGTTTCCTTGCCTTGTCCTGAGGATACCCTGTTTGTTCTCCCGTGTATGACCACCCCGCTTGGATTATTGGACTCTTCCTGTTTTTGTGGTGGTGCTCGTGACCCTGACACTTCTTGCCTGTACCTTGGACTTTGCTACCGTGCCTGTGACCCCGACCTCTGGCGTGTTTATCGATTACCCTGCTTGCCTGTGACCCTTGACCTTGGCTATCGTTTTGACTACCCGCTGCCTTCTACCAGTCTCCTGGCCCGCCGCTGTGGTCCTGTATTACCAACCGACACTACACTTGGAGCTTAGTCCTGGGGGCATCTGAGTACCGGTGAGCGCATCTAGCTCTAAGGGAAAGGCGGCTGCTATAGGCGAAGATCTCCGTCATCTAGTTCTGTGGGTTGGTGATCAGACCAGCAGCCTAACAGCTGCTACCCCCCAAAGATTAAAATTTAAAGATATGAACCTCGAAGGCAACTTCCACTGCAGCTCTGTTAAAATGTCAAGTATTATTCATACTTGCCAACTCTCTTTAGTTGGCCTCTGGGAGATCCTGCAGATGGGGTGTGGTGGGAGGTTGGAAGGGGGTGGTGCACGGTGAATCACATCATTTTGGCCCCACCCCCGCTACAGAATCGTTATTTTGTAGCAATGCCAAAATGGCGCAATTCACCGTGAATCGTGTCATTTTGGTTACCAATTTGCAGGGTTCGGGAGACTTGCCTGCTCTCCTGTGAGTCCGTGATACCTACCCGGGATTTGGGAGTCACTTTTTTTGCGGACCTCAACTCCCTAGGGAATCCAGCCCCGTGCTGGCAAACCTGCGGCTGGTTTGTTATTATGGCATAGGGCATCGGGGAGTGGAAAGCTTGGTGTCTCCCCGATTTTTCTCCAACCAGTACTAGGCAAGCCAGCCGAGGCTGTTGGCACTATAGCAGGGGGACCCGCAGCAGGGTCCCGATTTTCCTCCTTCCAGCACCAGGCTGGCAGCAAAGGGGTTAATATCGTTGGGAGGGGGAAAATGCTTTGTTTTGTAACTCTTTGTTTGCCAGCACAAGCTTTTTGGTGTTTTGGGACAGAGTGGGGGGAGTTTTAACATATGTTGCAGTGTATATATATTTTTTTAAATGTGCTTTGTGCTGGCGGGTACGGTGACTATACAGTTGCTGGAACGCTGGCATTGTTTGTTTAATGTCGACATTGTGACTGTCAACATTCACAATGTCTACATTTTCAGCACGTAGACGTTATGGAGGTGTCGGCATTTATGCTGTCGACATTTTCATGTCAACAGGACATGTGTCTGCATTTCCTTTGCCAGCATTTTGTACCCAACCCAATGTTAACTAGTGGATAGACAACTGCAGCCAGGTTCTAGATTGGCTTTGCTTTTCTTTATTAGCTAGTGTAATACCTTATACATATTTAACCTGCAAAATGTGTGTCCTTCCATACTTCTATTCCCCCAGGAGAGAGCTGTCTCAGCTTTCTAATAATACACCATACAATATTGCAGGTCTGAATTCTACATACTGCAAAGCTCCTCTGCTGTGAGATGCCTGGAAGCTGGTCTGAGAGACAGCATAGTGGTTATAGAGCTTGTTCTATGAAATACTCTCTCTCCGGCATACAGGGTCATGGGGGAGCACCTTAAATAAATTATTTTATACTTTTGCTGAGTGCATAATATCTGGTCTAGCTCAATGTGAATACTAAAACATTTGCTGACTCTCTAGTTTGCTGACTAATTTGCTGACTAATGAGAGCTTTCTGAATGACCGCACTGTGTGATCTATTCTGTATATGCACAGTGAGGGTAACTACCAGAGCTTATTGTGGGGAGACACAGTGAGTGCCTAAGAGCTCCTCTAATAGCTGGCACCCTATGCCACTGCCCTTAGGGCACAGACAAAAAAATGCAAAATGCTAAATTAACAATTTTGCAAACATATAGGGGGGGGGGGGGGGGGGAATCCATTGACCGTGGGGTTTTTTTGGCGCCGGGTTAAAAAAAAAAATACCTGTGCAGATTTTGACCCTCTGGCGCGACCGTTTTAAGCTAACGCTACGTAAAAAATTGTGCTATTCAATTTAAAAACAGATAAGGCAGCCCCTGCGCGTTAATCATTGGTGCTTGCAAATTTTTGGGGGAGCGAAGGGGAAGTTTTAACGCGGTCATCTATAATAAAAAAAATGCATTGCCATACATTTGTATTGACAACAGTACATACGGCCCTTCCCCACCCCGTTCTGCCCATAAAAATGGTAGGCTGTAGTAAGGGTCCTTTTGTGCTCGGAGATGAATTGGATGTTGCTGCGTTAACTGCCGTATAGTTCGTTTCTGGTCGTGCGCTGAGCAGTTTTATGCAAAATACGGCACATATCAGCATTTACATCAACATTTATGTTCCTTGATGAATCAGGCACTAATTGTCTAATATTTACTAGCAGATTAAATACCTCAGCTTAAAATGTACTCAAGTAGAGATACCGCACAGTAAACGTGTTTCTGAAAGGCCCATGTGAAACGTCAGCAGGACCCTTAAACTAGGAACCATAGGTGCATTTAAAAACAAAAAACTATTAGACATCCGTGGCGGGCCTAGTCTCTCGTTATGCTAAAATAATACCCCTCTCATCCATTTAACAAGTCATCATAAACACCTGTCTTAACGTAATGTATAAACACAGATACTGCAAACTTTTGTAATTATTAGATCTACAAAAAGAATTTAAAACAGTAATTAGAGCCAGATGACAAGTATTTTTATTAATGAAACTATCTGCCTCAGTTTGACCCACCTGTCCGCTGCTCCCGCTTTACGAACATGCCTTCCTAACAAGTTGAACGTGTGAACTTTGTTTCATATAGTGAAGCCTTTGGCACCACGATCTTCCTGCAACAGCTTGACAGGAGCCTCACGTCAACACTCTGCGCTGCTGTTCTGCAAGCTGGGCTTGGCTGCTATCCCCACCCGCTGTTAACATTTGAATGCTCCGATTGGCTACTGGTTTTATTAGCCACACCCACTTTCTCTCCTGCATGTCTGTATGTTCCCAGTTTTGCAAAACGAATATAATAGGCGCTCTAACATAAAACAAGTGATAGGAAGAGAGTATTTATTTACTTAGCAGCTTTAATTTCCTCGGCCCTTGCCTCGCATTTAACCCCAGACATGCACTCCTACATATATGAAGTGCCGTATATAATATAAACAGCTAGTTAAAGAAATTGCTCAACACATTTAATAATAAATAGAAAAAAAAAGTTGTGATGAAAGCAAGGTAGAAGTTCCCGCCCGCACACAGTTTCCAGAGTTTCTGTACAAAAGGGGGGATTGGCACGGTTTGATGAAGGAAGGAAGGTTTAACTCTCCAAGTGACCTTTCTGTGACAACACTCTCAATGACACCCTCGAACAATCGCAGTGAGTGCTCTTTCCTGTAATCATTCTGAGCGCTGCATTTGAAGATAAACTTTCTAACATGCTCACTGGCCCGTCCTGGCCTTAGATTACTTCATGGTTTTTGCCAACCTCGGGCGAAGACGGGAAGCAATAAAACAAAAATTATCATCAGATGCTATTTTATTGTTTCCATTGTCCATTGAGGAAAATGTCAAACAGATCGGAAGTAACAGGATAATTAATCATAAAGTAACATTTTATTGTGGCATGTAGCTGTGTAGCATCAGGACAATGGGATGAAGTGGATGTGTCGTTAAACGTGTGATTAATTATCTCTTTTGCATTTTACATTTATTGATGTTTTACGACATAACGACCATTAATCCAATGATAAAACAGCACAAAAGAACGCCAAGAAATAAAGATGGGATATAATTCATGTCTACATATTCTCTTATATGTTACCTGGAGTTTCTCCAAACCTCCATTTGTACAATCGACAAATGACACCCCATTAAAAGTTCACCATAACGTTGTTCACTTCCGTAAAGAAAAAACTCATTGAATGCATTCATTTCCCAGATCTTTTAGCCTTCTTTCTCAAAGAACATAATTTTGCATTGCACGGAGCAACAATTGTCACATAGATCTTATTTTTAGAGTGCAAAGAGCAACAATGTGCTGTAATCCACAGCAGCCAATCAGATGTCAGCGTTTAGCAGCCTAGAGAAGTCAGACTAGTGAAAGATGATATCTAATTGGTTGCTAACAGTTAACTCAGACCATTGTTCCTGTAGCATGTTATTAAATAGGCCCCATTGTATCCTCTAAGCATTAGGCTTTGACCCATGTTGACCCGTATTGTCCTCTTTGTCCTGTTCTAATTGTCTCCAACCGCCTGACCTACAGTGTGTACTCTGCTTGACCTCCAATGTGCCCTTACCTCAATAAGACGTGTGCAGATTGCACATTTATTCTGTGGTGGAGCTGTTTTTCATTAACCCCAATTGACAAATTGCCCACCAAATACATGCAGCCAGTAGCAGGAACAGATCACAGTGAAAATTGCAGTGATCATTGTAAAGGCAACATCCAAAGACCCCAAGCTACACAATCTATCCCTAGAGATAGGTGTATCAGCCGATGTAAAGAGCAGTACAGTCTCCACCGATGTGACTGACTGATGTAGTCGTATTGATTCACTTTGTGATATGTGACAATATGTTGGTTGCCCTGCATTTGACCAAGGTAATCCTATGCCCTGTTTTGTAAGAGGCATATGACCCTGTAGAATAGGCTGATAAATTTGGTCTACTTCTACTCGATCCAGGCAATGTGGGCAGCACAGTGGCTTAGTGGTTAGTCATGAGTTTGATTCCCGACCATGACTTTATCTGTGTGGAGTTTGTATGTCCTCCCTGTGTTTGCGTGGGTTTCCTTCGAGTGCCCAGGTTTCTTCCCACACTCCAAAAACATACTGGTAGGTTAATTGGCTGTGTGCTTGTGTGTTAGGTCATTTAGACCGTAAGCTCCAATGGGGCAGGGACTGATGTGAGTCAGTAGCTGATGATGATGACGTCTGATTCAGGTGTGTCTAAAGAAAAGAGCCAGGATAACTTTTGGATACAACAGTTGATTTTAAGTGTGCCAACCTTCTGTAGGTTCTCTCTACCACTGTCCAGCAATTGGTGGGCGCCATGCGTCGTTTCTCAGACTTCCGGTTAACCGTGTCTTTAGTGCTCCCAGAGGCTAGAGCTCAAGTGCGCGTATCAGGAAGACACACACAGGAGGAGACTCTTCTTGCTATTCTCGCTATAGATCAGCAGCAATTAGCATAGTAGCCAGAAAGTTCCAAGGTAGAAACCTGGGGTGCAGAGGCTGGGCTCATTTGCATACATGAACTGTATGCAAATTAGCCACCAAAATAAAATGTAAATGAAAAATTATATTAATAGACACATTAACCTGGCAGGTCCTCTGTGACATTTCTCATGCAGAACTAAAATGATTCAGTTATTTATTAATGTTGTACTTCCTTGTAAGGACTTTCCAGTTGTCTACAAATTATATCTATTATTCAACTAATATTGAATGAAAAGAAAAATGGGGCGATACACAATGTGATAACATTAAAACATGATTTACAATCAGTTTATTGGGAGTTCACAGTAAGTATACAAAGATGATCCACCACAAAGAGAAACATTTATTTAGACCCAACCAAAAGATTTGCCACTGAGTGACTGGTTAATGTAACCAGTTAGTCCTTCCGCGTAAAGGGACATCAAATAGGTTTACTCTTTACAGGGGAACATCCATTTCTAGGGCCCAGGCATTCAAGTATACATTTCTGAAGCATTTTTTTCTCTTCAATGTATAACACAACTGGGGGTGAGTGGGCACAGGGCTGAGAGTGTGCGTACAAAAAAACGGGGCGATTACACTTTTTTTTGCAGGTGACCTCATTCATTTTCCATGACAGCAATGCACTTTTCCATTAACTTATTACCCTTGTTCAAAATGCGGCAGCGTGACAAAGATTGGGTAACAATTATATTAAAATATTTTCTTTATTTTCTCTTATTCTTTTTACCTTTACTTTAACTATTATTTTTTACCCTATATGGGGACGGGGACACGTCAAAGCTGATTAATGCACACACCACTATTACCACAGTATTATTGCAGTGACCTGTTAGTGCAATTTGAGGAAAAAGTTGAGAAATTTGTTTTGAAGGAAATATAATATTCCTGATCTTAATGTTATTTTATTCTAGGAAAATAAAATTATAATTATTATTTTTGTTTATTTATATAGCGCCAATATTACGCAGCACTGTACAGAGAATACATAATCACTCACATCAGTCCTTGCCCCCATTGGAGCTTACAGTGTAAGTTCCCAACCACACAAACTCACACATCCGGTCATAGCGTAATAATAGCGCGTAATTACATGTGAACTGTCTCACCGAGGGTGCTGAAATGGAAAAAGTTAATTAACCCTATGTCATCCGGCTGTATAAATAGACAAGTATAAGTAGTGGCCGTCCTTTTAGAATCCTTTTAGAAGATTTTGTTGTCCTGAATAGGATCTCTGTGTTATCAGCTGCAGGAGTTATGTCCAATGTAATAGTTGTCCTGACTTTACAATCTGTCTCATCAGGCTCACTTGCCTGTATATATGCATATATAAATATATATATACACAAACATATACAAGAAAATAGTTACACATCAAATTGTGCAGTTTCAATCTGGGTATCAACTTGGCTGTCAAATATCTTTCTTCTCATCTGCAGATTTTTACAGTACTATACATTTCTTCTGCTTATAATAATTCACAGTTGTCTCAATAAGACTAATTCAAATCATACATGCCGACTTCTTGAAGTCGCCGTCTGGGAGCTGCCGGGGGGGAGGTGGGGGTGCGGGGGTGGGGCTCAACAAATTGCGTAATTTAGTCCCCGTCCCTGTAACGTAATGACGCAAATGTGTCATTTTACAGCGAGGGCCGGAGAATCGCATCATTTTGGATCTAACTCTGCCCCCTTCACGATGCAGGAGGCTGCCATACTCTCCCGGGAGTCCAGGAGACCTACCTGGAATCCAGAAGTATCCCGGACAGTCTGGTAGATTTGGCAAGTATGATTTAAATGCTCTCTGGAATCTAAATATTTCACATACTGTGTAACAACTGTTAAAGCTCCATATATAATAATATAATTTATTGTGTGCAACCCAACTTGCAATATATATATATATATATATTATTGTTATTATTCATATTGTTTATTTGGGAATTGCTGAAAGATACTATATAAATGATATGGACTATCTGACTTTTAAAATGGCTGATGGATATTCACTAAGAATGTAGATCCGTGTGGGTGATTCACCACTGCTTTGTAAACTGATCATGTGCAGGGCCCTCTTAAGAACATCTTGGGCCCCCGGGCACAGCAGTGCACCGGGGCCCCTATATATACAAAAAAAAAAAAAATAGTATAAATATATGGGCCCTGCAGCCCAGGGGGGCCCGTCGGAGGCAGGAAAAAAAAACCTGAAAAAAAAGACGAAAACACTTACCTTGCGGTCAGCTGGCGATCCGGCTCCCTCCATGGTCTCCTCCTCCGTTGCAATGGATGTCGGGCGGGCGTGATGACATCACGCCCAACATGTACTGCGAGCACGACAGAGGAGGAGACCATGGAGGGAGCCGGATCGCCAGCTGACCGCAAGGTAAGTATTTTCTTCTTTTTTTTCAGGTTTTGGATTTTTTTCCTGCCTCCGACGGGCCCCCCTGGGCTGCAGGGCCCCTGGGCACCTGCCCATTGTGCCCAATGGGAAAGACGGCCCTGCTCATGTGACCTCTGATGACATCATTTTTATAAACACGCTCACCATTGTCAAAAGATTGTAAATTAGCCTGCAGTCTATTCATGACAGTCTCTATCTGCCAGGGCCATGAAGGAACAGGTCGTATATAAACCGATCTATGTCTTCTGTAACTCTGTAACCTAAAATATAACAAGTAAACTTCTACTTGCTGCAAGATGCACGATTAATATGGACAATATATTGATTTATTTTGAAAAAGGAATTCAACACAACTTTTCATACAGACAAATGTGTGACTTATTTAACGTCTAAAGGCCCAAGATAGCCTTAATCCATAAACTAGGTGCAAATAAGGTAGTGAGAGCATGTGAGGCTTTATTGGGGCACATGAAGGCAAAGAGGCCGCTATGTAAAACATGAAGCTATATGGTGACATGTGATGGGATATCGGTTTTTATCTACATTAAATATTAATGTTTTCTCTGTATTGAAATAAGCACATCATAATTACCGCAAGATGAGCGTTCACTTTTATGCTGTAAAAACGCCTTTTTTTCTTTTAATCCTGGTTGGGTAAACATTTTTTCACTGTAACAACTAATTTGTTAATTGGGATTACACTTTAGAAACAAATCAGAGAATAAATGTATGAAGTTGCGAGTTTACGGCGGGTTTGAAAAGTGGAGATGTTGCCTATAGCAACCAATCAGATTCTATTTAGGGATGTGCACCGGCCACTTTTGGTGTCTCGTGTTTTGTGTTTTGGATTCGGATTTCCTTGAGGTTTTGGGTTTCGCAAAACATCTGACGAAAGGTTTTGGTTCGGATTTAAAGGTTTTGGATTCTGATTTATTTTGAAAAAAACATAAAAAGTGTTAAAATCAAGTTTTTGGGTTTATTTTCACTCCTACGCTATTATTAACCTCAATAACATTCAATAACAATCATTTCCACTAATTCCCAGTCTATTCTGAACACCTCAAACCTCACAATATTGTTTTTAGTCCAAAACAGGCTCTACTGAGGCAAGATGTCGTCCTCATCCTCAACCTCTGATTCCTCTCCCCCTACAGTGTGTACTTCCTCCTCCTCACACATTATCAATTCGTCCCCGCTGGACTCCACAACCACAGGTCCCTCTGTACTATCTGGAGGGCAGTGCTGTACTTGATTGAGGAATTGATAATTAATTTTTATGAACATCATTTTTTCAACGTTCTGAGGAAGCAACCTCCTTCGCCGCTCACTGACCAGGTTCCCCGCTGCACTAAAAACTCTTTCCGAGTACACACTGGAGGGGGGACAACTCAGGTAAAATAGAGCCAGTTTGTACAGGGGCTTCCAAACTGCCTTTTTTTCCTGCCAGTAACAATATGGACTGTCCGACATGTCTATTTGGATGATGTCAGCAAAATTATCCTCCACCATTTTTTCTCTTGCGACAGCATCCAATGCAGCAACAGTAGACATGTCTGCAATGATTGGCAGGTCCTTCAGTCCGGACCAGATGTTATCAGCATCCCTGCCAGCGGGTCTTTTAGGAAAACTGAGCTTTTTCCTCGCAGCTTTATCCTCCAAATTTTTGTTTTTCATTATATGTAGCACAAGAGAGCGTACCCCAAGCCACACACACTCGGCAAAGCCTTTAAAAATTATATGCGGCACAGGAGAGTACCACTGGACTTATACTGCTGAATCAGTAAACTTTGTAATATTGCAGTACCACTGGACTTATACTGCAGAATCAGTGAACTTTGTAATATTGCAGTACCACTAGACTTATACTGCAGAATCAGTGAACTTTGTAATATTGCAGTACCACTGGACTTATACTGCAGAATCAGTGAACTTTGTAATATTGCAGTACCACTGGACTTTTACTGCTGAATCAGTGAACTTTGTAATATTGCAGTACCACTGGTGGACTTATACTGCAGAATCAGTGAACTTTGTAATATTGCAGTACCACTGGTGGACTTATACTGCAGAATCAGTGAACTTTGTAATATTGCAGTACCAATGGACTTATACTGCAGGATTGTTTTTGGATATTTTTTTTTAATTTCTTTTTTTTATAATAATTTTTTTTTCTTTTTTTTATAACTTTTTTTAAAAATTTTTATAACTTGGGAATAATGGGGAAATAACAATGCCCTTAGAAGGACAGAGCACAGGACACAGCACCACTGGACTGAACAGGACACAGCACAGGACCCAGCAGCACCACTGAACTCAGAAGGACAGAGCACAGGACATAGCACCACTGGACTGAACAGGACACAGCACAGGACCCAGCAGCACCACTGAACTCAGAAGGACAGAGCACAGGACACAGCACCACTGGACTGAGCACAGCACAGCACAGCACAGCACAGGATATAGCAGGACAGAGGACCACCTAACACAACCTCCCTCTACCCTGATCAATGCCTGAGTGAAGATGGCGGCGGCCAGCGGGGAATTTATAGAATCCAAGTATCGCGAGATCCGACAACGGGATTATGACTCGGAGCCTCGCTTTCAGTTTTGCAATTGGCGGGATAACCCGGATCTGTCTCGGATCCGGCTCGGATCGGCAAGGTTCGGGTGGGCTCGGATTTCAGATATCCGAGCCCGCTCATCCCTAATTCTATTTACTATTTATTTAGTACTCTCTACAAAACAACAGCTGGAATCTGATTGGTTGCTATGGACCCCCAGGTCTTTGCATTATTAATAATTAGAGATAATTAGAGATGCTCAGACTCAGTACTTTCACGTGCCCTCAAAATCGAAAATGAGACATAACGTCATTGTGACGTTGTCAGATCTTGCGATTTTTAGATTCCTTTTCAAGATCCAACATATAGGTACGGTCCCAAGGACAATTCCATCTTGCACCATTTTTCTTTTCTGCCACTGCTGTGTGCCAATGTGTCCTAGATGTGCTAGGAACTGCCGTGGGTTTGTGTTATTGCTCTGTCGCTTACCATCCAGCCAGGTCGCTGCAGTATTTGTCCGAAAGTGTATGAAAATAATATTGTGACCTGTGAGGTGGTCAAAATTGCCTGCAAATGAATTGAAATTAGTGTTATTGAGGTTAATTAAAATGTAGGAACAAAAAAGGAGCAAAATTATGTGATTTTAGCATATTTTAGGATTTTTACTAAAAAATCCAAAATCAAAATCAAAAGACACGAGGGCGGTTTTGCCAAAACCAAAACACGAAGCTAATCCAGATCCAAAACCAAAACCACTTCACGGGGGTCAGTGAGCATCTCTACTAATAATGATAATTTTGTGGCATTCAGATTTACTGGGGGAATCGAAGTCGTTTCTTCTGACTTTCTGAAAACATAAAACCCATATAGAAATTTTTTCCAAAAAATTGTCCAACAGTGTTTTCAGGCCCCGTTGGAAATTATACTATGAAAACTATCCATCAGTGGACTAGCAGGTCATAAGGAACAAATATTATTAATGGGAAATAGATAGAACTTTTAATGGGTAGCACGGCCAGTTTACAGCAAACTCGTCATCAGGATACATATAGACAACACTAAGTACTGTATACGAAGCAATTTCTCTGCCCTTTGCCAAACACCTGTGTCTAGTTGTTGGAACAACACAAGTCTTTTCACAGTCTTGTTTGACCAGACTACGACCAACGTGAAGACTGTGTGGGCTGATATTCCCGTCTGGAATTTTAAAAAATAGACATAGACACACCATGGTATTTATGTATCTTCTGTAGCTTTTTTTTTCTTTTCATCTTTCAGGGTTGAGTCATGTTTTCTATAAGCTCATCTCAATTTTAGCTATGATACATTTGGATAGATGGTAACAATTATTTTCAGTAATTTCAGAAAATATTACTCTCGCCATCAGATCTCACCGTTAAGCTTCCATGGTTATGTAGTAATTATTGGCAAACTAATTGCACTGCTCTAAACCAACAAAAATACATAAAAAATGTATATATATTCAGGGGCAAACGCAGGATTTGTAGAGGGGGGTTTTCACACCATGTCGCCAGTGTGCGTGACCAGCATGCATGGGGGCGTGGCTATAATTTTAGACAGTGCTTGGCTGCTCTCCAACTCTTCCTATCCCCATCATATACACGGGCAATGCTGCGTGCACTACTGTTAGGTGCATGCAGCTCTCCCTTCTCAAGCAGAGCTGTGTGAAGCAGGAGCAGGGTCCAGCCACCTCAATTATACAGTGCCCCAGGCTTGGATGGGGTTTCCAGGCACTAGGAAACCCCCCCCCCCTCGGTTTGCCTATGATATTGTGCACAGTTGTAGATAGGGCGACAGATGTTACATTCTAGCAGGTCAAAAGTATAAACTAAGAAGATACTATAGATTACCATAGAAATATATATCCGTAAGAAGGAATTGTGGAGGATAATTCAATGACCAGACACTTGAAATAGAAGTTGAGTTATATAAAAGACACACCAATAATTATATTAATATAATAATATATACAAGGACTGGCTGGGTCACATTGGGGGCGACCTTGGGCTGAGTCACTGGGCTTCCTGCATTTGATTCTGTTAAAATCTTCCTAAGAGATCATTAGATTGATGATAGAAAACAATCATCACCATCATCATCACCCTTCATTTATATAGCGCCACTGATTCCGCAGCGCTGTACAGAGAACTCACTCACATCAGTCCCTGCCCCGTTGGAGCTCACAGTCTAAATTCCCTATCACACACACAGACACAGACAGACAGAGACTAGGGTCAATTTTGATAGCAGCCAATTAACCTACTAGTATGTTTTTGGAGTGTGGGAGGAAACCCACGCAAACACGGGGAGAGCATATAAACTCCACACGGATTAGGCCATGGTCGGGAATTGAACTCATGACCCCAGCACTGTTAGGCAGAAGTGCTAACCATTGAGCCACCGTGCTACCAATACCTTATTGGTAACACACCAATTTAGGGTGGTATCACTTGTCACCGAATTGCTCACCAACCTGCTCAGGGTGCATTGATTCAGTCTGATCAGACTGCACAGTGTGTGGGCATCAGTGGAATCCTCAGACACCAGCTTCAGAATATATTACCGTGCCCTTGGCATTGTGAGCTTGAGGGAGCTTCCTTAGTAATATTGCCATATAATAGGAGAGGTTTAGTTCACATTAAACAGGCTAGGGCACTAGACGTGTTGGCTATCAGGAGGCGTGAGCCTTTGACAAGTGAGTGACATCAGTTATAATTTGGCAATACCTCCACTGACTTTAAATTTTAAACTGCAACAAGAAAAGATCTGTGCAATGATTGTGGCATCATTTGAAGACAGCTATATGCGATTGAATTGAGCAGCACAATATGAGAACTTTACTAAGAGAATCGACTAGGACAGGATTGTAGTACGACAGAACGGAGGCGATCAGAGGCTGGAGAGTTCCCACGCAAGGATCGGGGTCTGTGGGCCGAGGTATCAGCATTCCCTGCTATCATCCGAGCGCCCAAGAACAGAGTAAAGGGCAGTGACTAATGGACAAGACTGGTATTGCAACTTGAAATCTATATTCAAGAGCATACTTTCCAACTCTTCCGATTTTGGCTAGACATCCTGACCAGTGGGCCGCAAAAGGGGCAAAAAATTGTGGGTAGAATTTTGCATAAATTTGTCCATCAATGGGCAACTTTGGGTGAAATGGGGGTGTGGCTTATTTTGTACCGCTTTAGGGAAGTTTGCAAGAGAGATAAAAACAGGCTTCATCACTGTACAAATACACTTCATTGTGAGGGAATATGCCTTAGTAACTGTGTACCCCACTTGCTCAGGACCCTCTATCCAAAATCCCCACCTTTACTACATTTACTGGGAAAATTAGGTGCTGTAAAAACCCAGAGGCAAAACACTAAACTACCTAAAACATGTGCCAAATATGCCTATGTGGCAAAAACAAGAAGAATTATTATATTATATATGTTAGAAAAGACAGAAACAACAAAATATCATCAAGTTTAGTGCATTCTTTCTGTCTTTCCCATCTGCTAACAGAGCAACACAGGTAAATTCTTTTCCATTAATATCCACTGATAACATCACAAAAGTATGTTACATGTCGGCTTGTATCCTAAAAAATGAAATATTAAAAAAAAAAAAGTACATATGAAAATCAAACCCATAACTGCTTATTCCCACAAGCTTCAATCTGATTTCCACAGCGCTAAAGTATTTCATAATTTCTGGTATGCCTGGTATTCCGAAAATGATATGCAATGCAATGGGAAAAAATGCTTCCACTGAAAACAAGCAGGTTCAACACACTGGGCTGAGAAAATATCTCCTACCTTGGAAACAGTCTGGTAACTTCAGAAGAGAAAGGTGAGCGTTAGACCTAAGGCACAGACAGCATTCTGTGAGAGCTCAGAGCTGTCACTCACCACAGCCATTATCACAGTCTAGTGGGGGCTTGGCATTCACGGTCTCTTTACCATGGAAAATTATGTGTATCAGCCCACTTAGCTCCCTCACAGAAAGCATTTACAGGTAATGTAATGTACCTGTTATTTGTCAAAATGGTTTTACTTACTCTTCTTTTGAACATAGGGGAAGCTCACCCACCGCTTTCACAATGTGGGGGCAGACAGTTTGTTGTCTGGACCAATGTTCATAAGAAGGTAGCCAATCAGCTCTTTAGAATCTAGTGAGGTCACTGGAGTGATTATGGTGGGGCAGCATGGTGGCTAAGTGGTTAGCACTTCTGCCTCACAGTGCTGGGGTTATGAGTTCATTTCCTGACCATGGCCTTATCTGTGTGGAGTTTGTATGTTCTCCCTGTGTTTGTGTGGGTTTCCTCCGAGTGCTCCTGTCTCCTCCCAGACTCCAAAAACATACTGATAGGTTAATTAGCTGCTATTAAATTGCTGTGTGTGTGTGTGTTAGGGAATTTAGACTGTAAGCTCCAATGGGGCAGGGACTGATGTGAGTGAGTTCTCTGTACAGCGCTGCGGAATCAGTGGCGCTATATAAATAAATGGTGATGATGATGATGATGAAGCAATATTCACAGGAATGCAGTCTATTTGTTCATTTAGAGCTGGTGAACATCAGCTTGCAGTACGGTAAAAAAAAATAAAAAAATCTATCAAGTACCTACAACTATACAAATCACAAGAGAGGCCTTAAGCCAAATGCAGTTAAAATCATGTACTTACCCACTCGGGGTTGTCTCCTGCTTCCCCAGCCAATAAGACCCACAAGGAGGGTCCTAAGCTTCCCTATATATTTCCTTCCCAGTGCATGCTGGGTATTTTGTTTCCTGCACCAAATACCTCAATCCCACCCTATTACTACTGTAATGATTGCTTTGCATT
Source organism: Mixophyes fleayi (assembly GCF_038048845.1). Lineage (NCBI taxonomy): Eukaryota > Metazoa > Chordata > Amphibia > Anura > Limnodynastidae > Mixophyes > Mixophyes fleayi. The sequence continues at coordinate 332,197,657 of NC_134404.1, read as the reverse complement.
GATGTACTGTTAACCATACTTATCTCCTTATCATACAGGAGTCACAGCTGGCAGGAGAGCATTGCAGTCAATGGCTAATTAATACGGTGCTACCGCTGATTGGCCCAAGGTCACTGCCCCTTTCGAAGCAACCTGACCCTTGGTCCTCTTGTGTGGAGGATCCCTTGACCTGCTTTATGTGGGCATGTCACTGTGAAGTACAGAAGGGGTGTAGTTGTAGTGATGTCCCCGGAGCTGGTGCCCGTGAAGAGGGCGAAGACGTCCGGCGTCGCTGCGCCCCTGGAGGGGCTGAAGATGTCCCGGATGGCTGAGCCCTACAAGTGGGTGAAGAAAGAAGACAGAACTTACTTACCCGTCCAGCGCTCCCACGGAGGTGAGTATACATTCTTCTTTGCAGGTCTTGTTGGCGGAGGAAGAATGAGCCAATCAGGGCTCATCTTTCCCCGCTGGCCAATCAGCGGCCTGATACGCGAGCCAATCACGGCTCGCGCCTGGCCGTTTGAAAGATTGGCGCCGCGGCGAGCCTATCAGCGCTCGTGGCGGCGCCTGCTGATGACGTCGCGCCGGAGACTGTATAAGTCGCCGGGCAGCGCCATTTTGTCAGAAGTCCGTCGGAGGAGAAGAAGGAGGATGTCTCTTCAAGATGTCCAGCACCAGGAGCAGCGGCAGTGGCGACAGGGGGCCCTGGTAAGGGCGGTGAGCAACCCTGCCGCCCGAAGACTACAATCAAGCCGCCAGAGCAGTGATCACCGGTGGGGAGCCCTTGTCAGGGCTGAGAGCGCCCTCGCCTCCAGAGCAGCAGAGGAGCCAGCGCCGAACGGGAGAAGAGGCGCCGCCAGCTGGAGGGTCTGGAAGACCCGGAGAAAGAAGAAGGAAGACGGCGTGGCAAGCTGAGATTCCTGCGCAGAGCAGGAAAGTAGCCTCAGTGTTAAGTCGGGTACTAGGCCCGTGGCCACGGTCGGGCACAAGGCCCGTGGGGACATTGAATTAGGGGCACAAGGCCAAGGGAACTAGGCACTAGGCCCTTATCAAGTAGTGGGCTAGTAGGCCATAAAGTTGTTAAAGGGCACAAGGCCCTGTTAGCTAGTTAGGCAGGGGGGCTCAGAGCCCCAGGTGTACAAGGGCACAAGGCCCTTAGCTAGGTAGTGGCCTAGAGGGCATAGGAAGGCCACAGGGCCTGGTTAGGAGGCTGAAAGTCCATAGACTGAGAGGCACAAGGCCCTTAGTTAGATAGGGAGGCCACAAGGTCTAAGTAGGCAAGGGCTAGTGCCCCTAGGTAGCAGGGCACAAGGCCCTAGGTAGTGGGCTCAGAGCCCTGAGTTAGAGAGGGGGGCTAAGGCCCGTAAACAGAGCACAATGCTCTGTGTATAGCTGGACAGAGGCCCATGATGTGTAGGGCATAAGGCCCTGGTGGTGTGATAGAGGCAGGAGAGCCTTGTGAGTATAGGCGCGTTCCTGTGTGAGGTGAGCACATGGAGTTAGGAGGTACAGTAGAGCAGAGGCTCCTGTGGGTGCTGTAGCAACCGGCTGGTTGGCTAGCAGCGGTGTGCTCTGGTGAGTAGCGTGCAAAGTACTGTATACTGTATTTATTCTGTCTGTGCGGCGAGTATTGTCTGTATTACTGTATCTTTGGGTGTGCTACATAATTGTGTCCAGGGGCAAGACGTCAGGCCCCCATTAAAGGTAGGCTCTTGTTTCCTGTGTTTTCCTGTACTAACCCGTGCTGTGGGGGACAAGTGTAGTTACCAGCTTACACATAGTCAGGGAAGAACATACGTAGCTTTCCCGTCCCTTAGGTCCCTGGGGTCACGCTGGTTCCCAGAGAGGGTGACTGAGTGAGTCGGTGGCAGTGCAGCACACCTTGAGGCAGTTCCAGGGGCGGCCCGTGGTTCTGGTTGAGGGTCCCCAAGCCCGAGTTCCGTGCAGGTTATCTTGTGGTTCCGGGTGTAAGGATACGTGTTGGATACCCGAGTACAGGCAGTCGGGCGGTTCATTTTCGATCAGCTGTTCCGTGCGGCAGTCATCCCGCGGGTTAGTGTGCTGTTCCACTGAGCCTCAGCCGGGCTTGAAGCAGCCGGTCCTTAGGGTCCGTGGGTGACCCCATAGTAAGGAGACAGTCTCCTTGGTTAGACCTGGGTGAGGGGGTTAGGAACCGCCCTCCGGTATAGTCCGTGAACACCGGCTGGTGTTCCCCGTAGTGCTTAGTGAGTAGTTCCGTTAGTGCACCACACCTAGATAGTCATAGTTGTTTGACGTAGTTGCATTGCCGACCATTAGAGTGTTGTTAGGGTCGGGTCGCTGTTGTAGTCAGTTTAGTGTTGTGGGTGCACACCTTTAGTCTCACTGACAGCGCAGAGGGAGGCTGTGTGTTCTTGTCATCCGCAGGTATCGGGAAGGTGCAGGAGAACCGGATCGGAAGTGGGAGTGTCCCGGTGAGTATCACGCTCGATTCCCCCTTTCGGTTAGGCCCTCACCGGGAGGTGTGCGAGGTACTTGAGGTGGCACCGTTCCTGGTCTCAAGTGCCTGTAGTCCCCCACGCCTTGGCGAGAGCAAAGCGAGGAGGCGGTAAATGAGCTTGGACTGAGAGTGTCCTTGTTCATTGCCGTGTTCTCGGACAGCCCTTACCTGGTAGGCCCGGCCGTAATCTCTGTCTCTTTCTTAGAGGGACATGGTTGGAGATGACAAGGGTTGCGGCTGCTGATCTGCTGGGATCGAATCGCAGCTGGGATATCGGAAGCGGACTGGAGGTGACCATCGTTTACAAGGTAAGTTCTTTCGTGTTGCGTCTGTCCTGTTCCCCGCTACATAGTCACACTGGTGCCAGATTTAGCACCGGCCAATCGTAAAGGACTATATCCTGGGGTCAGTGGTATAATGGCATCTGACCTTCCACTGTTTGACTTTGTGATCAGTTTTAGCTGACTCCGTTGCTCTCCCCATCGCCATATATATTTAATCATCTTTTAATAAACTGTGACCTTTTGCCAAATTTAAACTTGTGTCTGTGTGCTTATCATGGGGTTAAAATAGTAATGTGAATCTGAACATACAAAGGAGATTTGGGTGCATGAAAAGGGAGACATTAACACAATGCAGTTTATAACCAATAAATAGCATTACATCTACTGCTGGGCTCCAGGAATTTAGAATCTTTGGGGCCGATACATAGTTGAATGCACACCCATTTGCAGAGTAAATTGCTTGATTTTGCTCTGCGCATTCCAACAAAAAATCCTGCAAGAACCTTCCATGTTGACAAAATTGTTTTGTTGGACCTTGAAAAGTTCATGACTTTTTTGAAAAACTTTTTAACTTAATTTAGGGCTTGAAGGAATTGAGAGAGTGAGGGGACATCAGGACTATGATTCTTTCATGTAACACTTTCGTGTATTTGAAGGTTTTTTCTTAAAATTGGGCAAAGTGCACCTAGGCGTAAGTTTCTCTGTCGGAGTGCAACAGAAAGTTGCAAAAAATTTTCCATTGAGAACATAGATAAATGTCCGATACAAAAATTAAATGTGTGAAATCTTAATTTTACCTTTCCTTCCCTTTATCTCTTTTTAATAATCTTCTTCCACATTTGTGTGGGTCAACTCCTTAGTTAGCAAAGAAGGCCTTGCTTCCGACCAAGTCCTTCGGTGCCAAAGGCGGCATGAGAAGACTTCGGTGGTAGTTATTAGAGCGACAATGGAAAATCCGACAACACTTACCCAGACATGGATTGAGCGAAGGGTGTCGTTCCCGACAGAATGGTAACATCGACTGTTTGAAAAACAAATCCTAAATGGGTAGTTCAAGGAGGCACCTGATGTACTTCCGGATGCACCTTCAATTATCACAATTTTTGCAGATGTTACCACTCTGTTGGGAAAGACCCCTTCGCTCAATCCATGTCGGAGTAAGTGTTGTCAGATTTTGCATTTTGCATTGTTGCTCTAACGTACCCAACCCAGAGGACCGTACCGCTATGTCAGTGCTGGGTACCTCTGCTGATGCACACGTGCACAGTGTAACTGTAAGTCTAGACAGGCTTCCAGTTCCCCTTTCACCAAAATTAAAGTTAAAAAAACATTTAAAAAATTTAAAAAATGAATAATAATTAGTTTTATTTAATTAAAGCGGCAATATAGTCATTACCAGCCAGGGAGGAACCCTAAATGCCTGCGAAAAACTCAGATGACTAGTGGCCTTTAGATTTACCATTTATCACATCTTTGGTCACTTTATTCAATCTTTGTGGAGTGTTAGATACGAAAGTCTGAAGAGGGTGCAATAGGTTGTGTGAGGAAAGGAAATGTGAGAGGCGAGTGTAGGCATCCAAGAATTTTGGAAGGGATGGGGGGTTGAGAGATGGGACAGCGCACTGAGATAGAATGGAAGTAATACCTGCTGAATAATAAATATACCAGTGGATAAATACACGTATACTGTACACAGACTCATAATGACAAAGGAATATATGAGCTAACTACATGAAAAGAAATTCCTTGCTCTCAGCTGTGGAATTTCATGCTAAAGGACCATTAACCATAAAATACAAATATGTTCATAAGACATAATAATAACATCCACAATTATGCAACACAACCAAATATGGCATCGGCACATATCTTATACGTGACTGGTAGAGCCTAGAAGAGACGCATTTTTATCCGAGGACATTGTATAAGAAAGGGTTAATTATATTATATCATACTTACCTACTTTCTTCAGCTCTCTTCCGGGAGCCAGCCAGTGGAGGGGGGCGTGAGGGGGCGGGGCGGCCAAAATCGCGTCATTTCGGCCCCGCCCCCTGTGACGTCATGACGCAAATTGCGTCATTTGACAGCGGGGGGCGGGGCTAAACGCCGCGATTCATCGGGAATCGCGGCGTTTGGGATCTAATTCTGCCCACTTCACTAGGAAGTGGGCACTTCCTAGTGAAGTGGGCAGAATTCGGGAGATTGCCACACTCGCCCGGGAGTCCGGGAGACTCTCGCAAAATGCGGGAGTCTCCCGGACATTCCGGGAGAGTTGGCAAGTATGTATTATATATGTTATAGCAAAGGGTTAATTATGTTAGAGATGCCCTGGGACTGATCTCTTATAAGAAGGGGGTGTATGTTGAACGTTTTGGAAGAGGATTTGTGAATTGTCCTGTGATTCTGTATATAGACAGTGTTGATAGAATACACTGGATAATTAGGATTTCTTTTCATATTAGGTATGAAACATATCAGGTGAGCAGGGTTTAGTTTATTTTTTATTGTTTGACTGCAAACAGACCAGAAAGCATGGTGAACTTCGTTTTGATACAAGTAAAAGCCAGACAGAATGGATTTAAACCTTTACCTGTGGATTATCTAACTGTCAATGCTGCTAAGATCTGCTGATCTTACCTGAAAAAAAACTATATATATATTTATATATATATCAACACTTTTCCTGACCTAATAACACCAGATTTCATGTTGTCATCTTCATTTTTGTTTGCTGAAGTGTGCCTCATATGTGACAATGTATATGCTAGACATAGTTGTATGTTATCCATCTGTACAGACCAGAACTCAGGGGGTACATTTATCAAGCCTTTCAAAAAGGAAAAGTGTAGGTGTTGCCCATAGCAATCACTCAGATCCTAGCTGTCATTTATCTAGTACCAGAATCTGATTGGTTGCTATGGGCAACACCTCCATTTTTCTTTTTTGTTAGGTTTGATAAATCTACCCTAGGAGGTTTTGTCTGTCCCTTCTCTGATGATTTTTCCTCCTATACCTGGACTTGCCCGCGCTCAGAATAGCGTTACAGATAGCTTTTGCCTCTAGGCCCCGTACCCACGTGAGAGAATTATCACTTCTTAATAAGATTGACACTATAACTTGGAGTGAAATGGATTATGGGGGAGTGAAGATAAACAATGGCATCTCTACTGAATGATGAGCTCTGAAAACTGATTTACTAGCATGATCATCGAAACTAGGTAAAGTCATCTAATATGAACATGCTTAAATAATATTTGCATTTGATAAATACAAGAGGAAAATAAAAAACTATGCCTGATATGACATAACAGGGTACAATAGTTTTCAGTGATGTAGATAACATGGATGTAATACCTTTTCCCTGTAATATTTGGACATATTATGGGAGGTGACCATGTTGACTAATAGGAAGTTTCATCCATCCACAGCCAATCATAACCTCCCCTGGAGGAACTACACTGATAACCGACCAGTTACCTAGTTATACCTAATGTGATCATTGTGTGCAGTGTGTGCAGTTTAATTTAAACAAGAATAACAGTTTATTTAGAAATATTTTTTTATTTAACAATATGCAGAGATGCAATTGAAATATTGCTGATGTTTTATTTATTAACCAACACTGCCAGCACCCAGGGAACCCCAAATATCTAGGTGCAGTCAATGTAACCAATTCACCAGTATTACTGTAATAATAGCCATTATTCTGGTCATGTTTGGGGCTCCCAGGGATCTGGTTTCAGAGTTACTGATCTATAGATCCAGAGGAAGGCGAAGAAAACCCCCGGAGACATTTCATTTTTCTCGGAGGGGAAAAAAATTCCTTCCTGACTCCACGTATGGCAATCGATTGTCATCCTGGATCACATATATATAACTGCATATTGCTGTATATACCTGTAGAGACGACATAAGGGGGAGGGAGCCCTGCTCGTAGGAGCTTACAATCTAATGAGATGAATCTTGCCCACTAGGGCTTACAGTTTGATTCATCTATACAGAAGGGGGAGGGAGCCAGGGCTGCCAACAGGGTGGTACGGCCAGTACAGCTGTAAGGGACCTCTTGGTCCGGGCCCCTGGACTGTCTGGGCCCCTTAGTCTGATAGACCCGCCCCCTTTATTATGATGGGGAAGAGGAGAGGGGCACATTTACTGTGATTGTGTGAGAGGGAAACATTTATGGGGGGAGGGCCGGAGGTCCCCTGCCAGATTAACTAGTACTGAGCCCCACAGTTTCTGATTGCAGCCCTGAAGGGAGCCCTGCTCGTAGGAGCTTACAATCTAATGAGATGAATCTTGCCGACTAGGGGTTACAATGTTATTCATCTATACAGAAGGGGGGAAGGGAGCCAGGGCTGCCATCAGGGTGGTACGGCCAGTACAGCTGAAAGGGGCCTCTCGGACCGGGCCCCCTGGACTGTCTGGGCCCCTTAGTCTGACAGACCCGCCCCCATTATTATGATGGGGAAGAGGAGAGGAGCACTTTTACTGTGATTGGGGGGGGGGGCAGACGGGCAAATTTACTGTGATTGGGGGGGCAGAGGGGCACATTTGCTGTGATTGGGGGAGAGGGGAACATTTACTGTGATTGGGGAAGGGGCACATTTACTGTAATTGGGGGAGAGGGGAACATTTATAGGGGGAGGGGCGGAGGGGCCCTGCCAGATTTACTAGTACTGAGCCCCACAGTTTCTGATGGCAGCCCTGAAGGGAACCTTGCTCGTAGGAGCTTACAATCTAATGAGATGAATCTTGCCCACTAGGGCTTACAGTTTGATTCATCTATACAGAAGGGGGAGGGAGCCAGGGCTGCCATCAGGGTGGTACGGCCAGTACAGCTGTAAGGGACCTCTTGGTCCGGGCCCCCTGGACTGTCTGGGCCCCTTAGTCTGATAGACCCGCCCCCTTTATTATGATTAGGAAGAGGAGAGGGGCACATTTACTGTGATTGGGGGAGAGGGAAACATTTATGGGGGGGCAGAGGGGCCCTGCCAGATTAACTAGTACTGAGCCCCATAGTTTCTGATGGCAGCCCTGAAGGGAGCCCTGCTCGTAGGAGCTTACAATCTAATGAGATGAATCTTGCCCGCTAGGGCTTACACTGTGATTCATCTATACAGAAGGGGAAGGGAGCCAGGGCTGCCATCAGGGTGGTACAGCCAGTACAGCTGTAAGGGACCTCTTGGTCCGGGCCCCCTGGACTGTCTGGGCCCCTTAGTCTGATAGACCCGCCCCCTTTATTATGATTAGGAAGAGGAGAGGGGCACATTTACTGTGATTGGGGGAGAGGGAAACATTTATGGGGGGGCAGAGGGGCCCTGCCAGATTAACTAGTACTGAGCCCCATAGTTTCTGATGGCAGCCCTGAAGGGAGCCCTGCTCGTAGGAGCTTACAATCTAATGAGATGAATCTTGCCCGCTAGGTCTTACACTGTGATTCATCTATACAGAAGGGGAAGGGAGCCTATACAGAACCAATTACAATATTCTCATTTACCGCTTCATTAGCGACGACAGAGCAGCGGATTCCACGACGTAGCAGTTTCATCAGCGTATGAAGATGTTATAATCCCATAGATGTAGAGATCCATTGGTCCTGTCAGTGATCTGGGGATTCAACCTCCCAACTGACTGACTGGAGCAGCTTCTGGTCCTTATATCATGATCATTACATCACAATGTGCTGGTCTCCATGGGAACTCTGTCAACTTCTATGATGTCATCACTGGCTCTGACCTCAGGTTACTAATAAGGGATGAAAGTATAAACTAGAGCATGTGGGCGCTGTTACTGATCTATGATATATAAACCTACAGAGCTGTAATCAGCCCGGAACACAACCTTGCCTGTTGCTATGAATTAACATTTCCTGGCTCAATAAAATATCAATGAAAAGACAATAGTTATTTCCTCTCATTTAATCTACCTTTCTGATCTCAACGTCCCGTCACCTCGACAAAACCTAATTTGGGGCATAAGCGGACAAGGCAATATTTATTTATTTTTGCAGTTGTGTCAACGTCACATTAATTGTTATTTTATTCCCTGTATTGGAGCTAGATTTCGTGTTTGGAAAATATAGAATATTTCACAACATAAGATGTATTTTGGGAATACACTTTACCCAGCGTGCAAACTATATATTAGATAACTGAGCGGCTGGGCTAACATTCCTTTTCCCCAGATGAGTCAGGGATTTAATAAACATAGAAATACTTGCAGTTTTATTTACATTTTTGCATTTTATACACTCAGTGGAGTAAAAACAGTTTTCATTCTACCTAGGATATATGGAATGAGAGCGATGTACCCACACCTGACATTGTACTGTGCAGAGTAAATGCAATGGATCATTGCACCATTTATAAATATACAAAATATTGTTTAAAATCAATAGGCAGGTATTTCTTTGTTTATATATATCCATATGTGTACTGAGGTTCCTGGTCATGCCTTTCATAGCATGTATGGGACTACAAACTGAAGAATGTATTTTTACACAATACTAAGGGGTCTATTTAATATTGGTGGGTAGTGGGCGACAATAATATTAATTTTTGCAGGGCAGAGATACAAAATATTCTGTTGCTTGAATTGATCAAGCAGAGGCTTATTGGTGAGCCCTGGTGCACCCCCCTCCCAAACTAACTAAAATCTCCTGGAGATGGAATAGACCCCTAAAACTCTACTTCCTACCTTTCACCTGCTCAAAGACTATTGGAAGTGGCTTTCCACCATCAGGCAAAAAGCAGAAGGGATCTACAGGCACGGTTGTGTACAATACATTAAACGGAGCTGACCGCTGACCTGTGTGTGGCGAACTGTGGCCTAGTGGCTTAGTGGTTAGCACTTCTGCATCACAGCACTGGGGTCATGAGTTCAATTTCCCAACCATGGTCTTATCTGTGTCGAGTTTGTATGTTCTCCCCGTGTTTGCGTGGGTTTCCTCCGGGTGCTCCGGTTTCCTCCCACACTCCAAAAACATACTAGTAGGTTAATTGGCTGCTATCAAAATTGACGCTAGTCTCTCTGTGTGTGTATGTTAGGGAATTTATACTGTAAGCTCCAATGTGGGGCAGGGACTGATGTGAATGAGTTCTCTGTACAGCGCTGCGGAATTCTTCATTTACAAACCTTCTCCTCCGCCATATATGTTGCAGATAATACAGTAAATATGTACCACTGCTGTCTACACCGTCACTGTCAATAGGAGGTTAATATGAATATAGCAGTTCACATACTTCTAATTCATCCTGCAAAGTATTAAAAGGGTTAACATGATAATAGGACAGTCATATTTAAAATGGGTTTTTTTAGAGCCCATTCATCTCACTCACCCCTTCTCTGCTGGGGTAACATCACTAACCCCCTTCTCTGCGGAGGTAACATTACTCACCCCTTCTCTGAGGGGGTAACATCACTCACCCCTTCTCTGCGGGGTAACATCACTCACACCCTTCTCTGAGGGGGTAACATCACTCACCCCTTCTCTGAGGGGGTAACATCACTAACCCCCTTCTCTGCGGAGGTAACTTCACTCACCCCTTCTCTGCGGAGGTAACATCACTCACCCCTTCTCTGAGGTGTAACATCACTCACCCCCTTCTCTGCTGGGGTAACATCACTCACCCCTTCTCTGCTGGGGTAACATCACTAACCCCCTTCTCTGCGGAGGTAACATCACTCACCCCTTCTCTGAGGGGGTAACATCACTCACCCCTTCTCTGAGGGGGTAACATCACTCACCCCTTCTCTGCTGGGGTAACATAACTCACCCCTTCTCTGAGAGGGTAACATCACTCACCCCTTCTCTGTGGAGGTAACATCACTCACCCCTTCTCTGAGGTGTAACATCACTCACCCCTTCTCTGAGGTGTAACATCACTCACCCCCTTCTCTGAGGGGGTAACATAACTCACCCCTTCTCTGAGGGGGTAACATAACTCACCCCTTCTCTGCGGAGGTAACATCACTCACCCCTTCTCTGCTGGGGTAACATAACTCACCCCTTCTCTGAGGGGGTAACATCACTCACCCCTTCTCTGCGGAGGTAACATCACTCACCCCTTCTCTGAGGTGTAACATCACTCACCCCTTCTCTGAGGTGTAACATCACTCACCCCCTTCTCTGAGGGGGTAACATCACTCACCCCTTCTCTGCGGGGTAACATCACTCACTTCCTTCTCTGTGGGGTAACATCACTCACCCCTTCTCTGCTGGGGTAACATCACTAACCCCCTTCTCTGCGGGGGTAACATCACTCACCCCTTCTCTGCTGGGGTAACATCACTCACCCCCTTCTCTGAGGGGGTAACATCACTCACCCCTTCTCTGAGGGGGTAACATCACTCACCCCTTCTCTGAGGGGGTAACATCACTCACCCCCTTCTCTGAGGAGGTAACATCACTCACCCCTTCTCTGCGGGGTAACATCACTCACCCCTTCTCTGCGGTGTAACATCACTCACCCCCTTCTCTGTGGGGTAACATCACTCACCCCTTCTCTGAGGGGGTAACATCACTCACCCCTTCTCTGCGGGGCTGACATCACTCATCCCCTTCTCTGAGGGGGTAACATCACTCACCCCTTCTCTGCTGGGGTAACATCACTAACCCCCTTCTCTGCGGAGGTAACATCACTCACCCCTTCTCTGCTGGGGTAACATCACTCACCCCTTCTCTGCTGGGGTAACATCACTCACCCCTTCTCTGAGGGGGTAACATCACTCACCCCTTCTCTGCTGGGCTAACATCACTCACCCCCTTCTCTGAGGGGGTAACATCACTCACCCCTTCTCTGAGGGGGTAACATCATTCACCCCCCTTCTCTGCTGGGGTAACATCACTCACCCCTTCTCTGAGGGGGTAACATCACTCACCCCCTTCTCTGAGGGGGTAACATCACTCACCCCTTCTCTGCTGGGGTAACATCACTCACCCCTACTCTGAGGGGGTAACATCACTCACCCCCTTCTCTGAGGAGGTAACATCACTCACCCCTTCTCTGCGGGGGTGACATCACTCACCCCCTTCTCTGCGGGGTAACATCACTCACCCCTTCTCTGCGGTGTAACATCACTCACCCCCTTCTCTGTGGGTTAACATCACTCACCCCTTCTCTGAGGGGGTAACATCACTCACCCCTTCTCTGAGGGGGTAACATCACTCATCCCCTTCTCTGAGGGGGTAACATCACTAACCCCCTTCTCTGCGGAGGTAACATCACTCACCCCTTCTCTGAGGTGTAACATCACTCACCCCTTCTCTGAGGGGGTAACATCACTCACCCCTTCTCTGCGAGGGTGACACCACTCACCCCTTCTCTGAGGGGGTAACATCACTCACCCCCTTCTCTGAGAGGGTAACATCACTCACCCCTTCTCTGCGGTGTAACATCACTCACCCCCTTCTCTGAGGGGGTAACATCACTCACCCCTTCTCTGCGGTGTAACATCACTCACCCCTTCTCTGAGGGGGTAACATCACTCACCCCCTTCTCTGAGGGGGTAACATCACTCACCCCTTCTCTGCGGTGTAACATCACTCACCCCCTTCTCTGAGGGGGTAACATCACTCACCCCTTCTCTGCGGTGTAACATCACTCACCCCTTCTCTGAGGGGGTAACATCACTCACCCCCTTCTCTGAGGGGGTAACATCACTCACCCCTTCTCTGCGGGGTAACATCACTCACCCCCTTCTCTGAGGTGGTAACATCACTCACCCCTTCTCTGCGGGGTAACATCACTCACCCCCCTTCTCTGAGGGGGTAACATCACTCACCCCTTCTCTGAGGGGGTAACATCACTCACCCCTTCTCTGCGGTGTAACATCACTCACCCCTTCTCTGAGGGGGTAACATCACTCATCCCCTTCTCTGAGGGGGTAACATCACTCACCCCCTTCTCTGAGGGGGTAACATCACTCACCCCCTTCTCTGAGGGGGTAACATCACTCACCCCTTCTCTGCGGGGTAACATCACTCACCCCCTTCTCTGAGGGGGTAACATCACTCATCCCCTTCTCTGAGGGGGTAACATCACTCACCCCCTTCTCTGAGGGGGTAACATCACTCACCCCTTCTCTGAGGGGGTAACATCACTCACCCCTTCTCTGCGGTGTAACATCACTCACCCCCTTCTCTAAGGGGGTAACATCACTCACCCCTTCTCTGCGGTGTAACATCACTCACCCCTTCTCTGAGGGGGTAACATCACTCACCCCCTTCTCTGAGGGGGTAACATCACTCACCCCTTCTCTGCGGTGTAACATCACTCATCCCTTCTCTGAGGGGGTAACATCACTCACCCCTTCTCTGCGGTGTAACATCACTCATCCCTTCTCTGAGGGGGTAACATCACTCACCCCTTCTCTGAGGGGGTAACATCACTCACCCCCTTCTCTGAGAGGGTAACATCACTCACCCCTTCTCTGCGGTGTAACATCACTCACCCCCTTCTCTAAGGGGGTAACATCACTCGCCCCTTCTCTGCGGTGTAACATCACTCACCCCTTCTCTGAGGGGGTAACATCACTCACCCCCTTCTCTGAGGGGGTAACATCACTCACCCCTTCTCTGCGGGGTAACATCACTCACCCCCTTCTCTGAGGTGGTAACATCACTCACCCCTTCTCTGCGGGGTAACATCACTCACCCCCTTCTCTGAGGGGGTAACATCACTCACCCCTTCTCTGAGGGGGTAACATCACTCACCCCTTCTCTGCGGTGTAACATCACTCACCCCTTCTCTGAGGGGGTAACATCACTCATCCCCTTCTCTGAGGGGGTAACATCACTCACCCCCTTCTCTGAGGGGGTAACATCACTCATCCCCTTCTCTGAGGGGGTAACATCACTAACCCCCTTCTCTGCGGAGGTAACATCACTCACCCCTTCTCTGAGGTGTAACATCACTCACCCCTTCTCTGAGGGGGTAACATCACTCACCCCTTCTCTGCGAGGGTGACACCACTCACCCCTTCTCTGAGGGGGTAACATCACTCACCCCCTTCTCTGAGAGGGTAACATCACTCACCCCTTCTCTGCGGTGTAACATCACTCACCCCCTTCTCTGAGGGGGTAACATCACTCACCCCTTCTCTGCGGTGTAACATCACTCACCCCTTCTCTGAGGGGGTAACATCACTCACCCCCTTCTCTGAGGGGGTAACATCACTCACCCCTTCTCTGCGGTGTAACATCACTCATCCCTTCTCTGAGGGGGTAACATCACTCACCCCTTCTCTGCGGTGTAACATCACTCATCCCTTCTCTGAGGGGGTAACATCACTCACCCCTTCTCTGAGGGGGTAACATCACTCACCCCCTTCTCTGAGAGGGTAACATCACTCACCCCTTCTCTGCGGTGTAACATCACTCACCCCCTTCTCTGAGGGGGTAACATCACTCACCCCTTCTCTGCGGTGTAACATCACTCACCCCTTCTCTGAGGGGGTAACATCACTCACCCCCTTCTCTGAGGGGGTAACATCACTCACCCCTTCTCTGCGGGGTAACATCACTCACCCCCTTCTCTGAGGTGGTAACATCACTCACCCCTTCTCTGCGGGGTAACATCACTCACCCCCTTCTCTGAGGGGGTAACATCACTCACCCCTTCTCTGAGGGGGTAACATCACTCACCCCTTCTCTGCGGTGTAACATCACTCACCCCTTCTCTGAGGGGGTAACATCACTCATCCCCTTCTCTGAGGGGGTAACATCACTCACCCCCTTCTCTGAGGGGGTAACATCACTCACCCCCTTCTCTGAGGGGGTAACATCACTCACCCCTTCTCTGCGGGGTAACATCACTCACCCCTTCTCTGAGGGGGTAACATCACTCACCCCCTTCTCTGAGGGGGTAACATCACTCACCCCTTCTCTGTGGGGTAACATCACTAACCCCCTTCTCTGCTGGGGTAACATAACTCACCCCTTCTCTGAGGGGGTAACATCACTCACCCCTTCTCTGAGGGGGTAACATCACTCACCCCCTTCTCTGCTGGGGTAACATCACTCACCCCTTCTCTGAGGGGGTAACATCACTCACCCCCTTCTCTGAGGGGGTAACATCACTCACCCCTTCTCTGTGGGGTAACATCACTAACCCCCTTCTCTGCTGGGGTAACATCACTCACCCCTTCTCTGAGGGGGTAACATCACTCACCCCCTTCTCTGAGGGGGTAACATCACTCACCCCTTCTCTGTGGGGTAACATCACTCACCCCCTTCTCTGCTGGGGTAACATCACTCACCCCTTCTCTGCTGGGGTAACATCACTCACCCCTTCTCTGAGGGGGTAACATCACTAACCCCCTTCTCTGCTGGGGTAACATCACTCACCCCTTCTCTGCATTGTAACATCACTCACCCCCTTCTCTGAGGTGGTAACATCACTCACCCCTTCTCTGCGGGGTAACATCACTCACCCCCTTCTCTGAGGGGGTAACATCACTCACCCCTTCTCTGCTGGGGTAACATCACTCACCCCTTCTCTGAGGTGGTAACATCACTCACCCCCTTCTCTGAGGTGGTAACATCACTCACCCCTTCTCTGCTGGGGTAACATCACTAACCCCTTCTCTGCTGGGGTAACATCACTCACCCCTTCTCTGAGGGGGTAACATCACTCACCCCCTTCTCTGAGGAGGTAACATCACTCACCCCTTCTCTGAGGGGGTAACATCACTCACCCCCTTCTCTGAGGGGGTAACATCACTCACCCCTTCTCTGAGGGGGTAACATCACTCACCCCCTTCTCTGAGGAGGTAACATCACTCACCCCTTCTCTGAGGGGGTAACATCACTCATCCCCTTCTCTGAGGGGGTAACATCACTCACCCCTTCTCTGAGGTGGTAACATCACTCACCCCTTCTCTGCGGGGTAACATCACTCACCCCCTTCTCTGAGGGGGTAACATCACTCACCCCTTCTCTGCTGGGGTAACATCACTCACCCCTTCTCTGAGGTGGTAACATCACTCACCCCCTTCTCTGAGGTGGTAACATCACTCACCCCTTCTCTGAGGTGGTAACATCACTCACCCCTTCTCTGCTGGGGTAACATCACTCACCCCTTCTCTGAGGTGGTAACATCACTCACCCCCTTCTCTGAGGTGGTAACATCACTCACCCCTTCTCTGCGGGGTAACATCACTCACCCCTTCTCTGAGGGGGTAACATCACTCACCCCTTCTCTGAGGTGGTAACATCACTCACCCCCTTCTCTGAGGTGGTAACATCACTCACCCCTTCTCTGAGGGGGTAACATCACTCACCCCTTCTCTGAGGGGGTAACATCACTCACTTCCTTCTCTGAGGGGGTAACATCACTCACCCCTTCTCTGCGGTGTAACATCACTCACCCCCTTCTCTGAGGGGGTAACATCACTCATCCCCTTCTCTGAGGGGGTAACATCACTCACCCCCTTCTCTGAGGGGGTAACATCACTCACCCCTTCTCTGAGGGGGTAACATCACTCACCCCTTCTCTGAGGGGGTAACATCACTCACCCCTTCTCTGCGGTGTAACATCACTCACCCCTTCTCTGAGGGGGTAACATCACTCACCCCCTTCTCTGAGGGGGTAACATCACTCACCCCTTCTCTGCGGGGTAACATCACTCACCCCCTTCTCTGAGGTGGTAACATCACTCACCCCTTCTCTGCGGGGTAACATCACTCACCCCCTTCTCTGAGGGGGTAACATCACTCACCCCTTCTCTGAGGGGGTAACATCACTCACTTCCTTCTCTGAGGGGGTAACATCACTCACCCCTTCTCTGCGGTGTAACATCACTCACCCCTTCTCTGAGGGGGTAACATCACTCACCCCTTCTCTGAGGGGGTAACATCACTCACCCCCTTCTCTGAGGGGGTAACATCACTCACCCCTTCTCTGCGGGGTAACATCACTCACCCCCTTCTCTGAGGGGGTAACATCACTCATCCCCTTCTCTGAGGGGGTAACATCACTCACCCCTTCTCTGAGGGGGTAACATCACTCACCCCCTTCTCTGCTGGGGTAACATCACTCACCCCTTCTCTGAGGGGGTAACATCACTCACCCCCTTCTCTGAGGGGGTAACATCACTCACCCCTTCTCTGTGGGGTAACATCACTAACCCCCTTCTCTGCTGGGGTAACATCACTCACCCCTTCTCTGAGGGGGTAACATCACTCACCCCTTCTCTGAGGGGGTAACATCACTCACCCCCTTCTCTGCTGGGGTAACATCACTCACCCCTTCTCTGAGGGGGTAACATCACTCACCCCCTTCTCTGAGGGGGTAACATCACTCACCCCTTCTCTGTGGGGTAACATCACTAACCCCCTTCTCTGCTGGGGTAACATCACTCACCCCTTCTCTGCTGGGGTAACATCACTCACCCCTTCTCTGAGGGGGTAACATCACTAACCCCCTTCTCTGCTGGGGTAACATCACTCACCCCTTCTCTGCGGTGTAACATCACTCACCCCCTTCTCTGAGGGGGTAACATCACTCACCCCTTCTCTGAGGGGGTAACATCACTCACCCCCTTCTCTGAGGGGGTAACATCACTCACCCCTTCTCTGTGGGGTAACATCACTCACCCCCTTCTCTGCTGGGGTAACATCACTCACCCCTTCTCTGCTGGGGTAACATCACTCACCCCTTCTCTGAGGGGGTAACATCACTAACCCCCTTCTCTGCTGGGGTAACATCACTCACCCCTTCTCTGCGGTGTAACATCACTCACCCCCTTCTCTGAGGTGGTAACATCACTCACCCCTTCTCTGCGGGGTAACATCACTCACCCCCTTCTCTGAGGGGGTAACATCACTCACCCCTTCTCTGCTGGGGTAACATCACTCACCCCTTCTCTGAGGTGGTAACATCACTCACCCCCTTCTCTGAGGTGGTAACATCACTCACCCCTTCTCTGCTGGGGTAACATCACTAACCCCTTCTCTGCTGGGGTAACATCACTCACCCCTTCTCTGAGGTGGTAACATCACTCACCCCTTCTCTGCGGGGTAACATCACTCACCCCCTTCTCTGAGGGGGTAACATCACTCACCCCTTCTCTGCTTGGGTAACATCACTCACCCCTTCTCTGAGGTGGTAACATCACTCACCCCCTTCTCTGAGGTGGTAACATCACTCACCCCTTCTCTGAGGTGGTAACATCACTCACCCCTTCTCTGCTGGGGTAACATCACTCACCCCTTCTCTGAGGTGGTAACATCACTCACCCCCTTCTCTGAGGTGGTAACATCACTCACCCCTTCTCTGCTGGGGTAACATCACTCACCCCTTCTCTGCGGGGTAACATCACTCACCCCCTTCTCTGAGGGGGTAACATCACTCACCCCTTCTCTGAGGGGGTAACATCACTCACTTCCTTCTCTGAGGGGGTAACATCACTCACCCCTTCTCTGCGGTGTAACATCACTCACCCCCTTCTCTGAGGGGGTAACATCACTCATCCCCTTCTCTGAGGGGGTAACATCACTCACCCCCTTCTCTGAGGGGGTAACATCACTCACCCCTTCTCTGAGGGGGTAACATCACTCACCCCTTCTCTGAGGGGGTAACATCACTCACCCCTTCTCTGCGGTGTAACATCACTCACCCCTTCTCTGAGGGGGTAACATCACTCACCCCCTTCTCTGAGGGGGTAACATCACTCACCCCTTCCCTGCGCGGTAACATCACTCACACCCTTCTCTGAGGGGGTAACATCACTCATCCCCTTCTCTGAGGGGGTCACATCACTCACCCCTTCTCTGAGGGGGTAACATCACTCACCCCTTCTCTGAGGGGGTAACATCACTCACCCCTTCTCTGAGGGGGTAACATCACTCACCCCTTCTCTGCGGTGTAACATCACTCACCCCTTCTCTGAGGGGGTAACATCACTCACCCCCTTCTCTGAGGGGGTAACATCACTCACCCCTTCTCTGCGGGGTAACATCACTCACACCCTTCTCTGAGGGGGTAACATCACTCACCCCTTCTCTGAGGGGGTAACATCACTCACCCCCTTCTCTGAGGGGGTAACATCACTCACCCCTTCTCTGCGGTGTAACATCACTCACCCCTTCTCTGCGGGGGTAACATCACTCACCCCTTCTCTGAGGGGGTAACATCACTCACCCCCTTCTCTGAGGGGGTAACATCACTCACCCCTTCTCTGAGGGGGTAACATCACTCACCCCTTCTCTGCGGTGTAACATCACTCACCCCTTCTCTGAGGGGGTAACATCACTCACCCCCTTCTCTGAGGGGGTAACATCACTCACCCCTTCTCTGCGGGGTAACATCACTCACACCCTTCTCTGAGGGGGTAACATCACTCACCCCTTCTCTGCGGTGTAACATCACTCACCCCTTCTCTGAGGGGGTAACATCACTCACCCCCTTCTCTGAGGGGGTAACATCACTCACCCCTTCCCTGCGCGGTAACATCACTCACACCCTTCTCTGAGGGGGTAACATCACTCATCCCCTTCTCTGAGGGGGTCACATCACTCACCCCTTCTCTGAGGGGGTAACATCACTCACCCCTTCTCTGAGGGGGTAACATCACTCACCCCTTCTCTGAGGGGGTAACATCACTCACCCCTTCTCTGCGGTGTAACATCACTCACCCCTTCTCTGAGGGGGTAACATCACTCACCCCCTTCTCTGAGGGGGTAACATCACTCACCCCTTCTCTGCGGGGTAACATCACTCACACCCTTCTCTGAGGGGGTAACATCACTCACCCCTTCTCTGAGGGGGTAACATCACTCACCCCCTTCTCTGAGGGGGTAACATCACTCACCCCTTCTCTGCGGTGTAACATCACTCACCCCTTCTCTGCGGGGGTAACATCACTCACCCCTTCTCTGAGGGGGTAACATCACTCACCCCCTTCTCTGAGGGGGTAACATCACTCACCCCTTCTCTGAGGGGGTAACATCACTCACCCCTTCTCTGCGGTGTAACATCACTCACCCCTTCTCTGAGGGGGTAACATCACTCACCCCCTTCTCTGAGGGGGTAACATCACTCACCCCTTCTCTGCGGGGTAACATCACTCACAGCCTTCTCTGAGGGGGTAACATCACTCACCCCTTCTCTGCGGACGTAACATCACTCACTTGACTCTGGCAATATTACACGTTCTCTCTTGTGTAGCTTCAGCCCCCGCTCTCTGATATTCCCTCCACTTTACTGGAGGAATAATTATCTAAAATGAATCGCCTCGATGTTCTGCTGCGTACCTAATTGTGTAATACGGGTCAGAAATCTCCACTTATTTTCCATCGAATCTCTGTGGAACACTAGGAAAATGAGCGGAAATTTCTCTAAAAACTTGTAACAGATTCAATCAGCCACCGGCGGATGCGATGTGTCTCTGGAACAGTCCGCGGAGACAAATCCCGTCCCAGAGCGGCTAATTGAATCTGCCCCAATGTGTGTGTCGCTATAAATTTCATATACTGAATATGGACCATAAAGAACTGTCGTTAATTAGCCTTCTGTAATAATTATGTACTAAACTATGTCTTTTCTCATTATAATGGAATCTCAGTCAGACATATTACCCCCTGACGGATCTCTCTTCTCCATCATAAAGCCACATTGCCAAGTAATTCAGTAATACTCTACTATTATTGATATATATCATTTGTACCATTATAGTGTACTCTGACGCTATATACTGCACCATCATGCCCTGTGGCTGTGCACTGTCATGCTCTTGTGAAATCACACAGGATCCCAGGGGCCCAATTTTGCATTAGGGCCCAGAGAACTCAAGCCAACGGAAATGCACGTACCGTTAAAATGACTACTGTCACCCAACAGTTTATATAAATGTCAGGTCTATCTCTGTATGTGCTGTACTAAAAAGTCAACATAGCATTTATTTCTAAACATCCCTAATGTTCGCTCCTATCAATAGTTTTCAAAACATTTTACAATGTGTGACACAGGAAACTGAGCCAAAGCAGCTACAAAGAATTAGACTTTGCACCAACTCCGTGGGACTGCACGAGTAAGGCCTGCCCAATGATTTGGACTTTAGCCCACATTGGGTCATTGAAAGTCAAGTAACGAGGCCCCTTCCTTAATATGATACGTGAGCCTTGATGGCTGGGGTGTTTCTGGAGCCCAGCGACCCAGACAGAGTGTCTCTGTATATTACACTGCATTTTAAAATCTACTTGGGATTTTCGTGTTACTGTCCTATGTTTCAGCTCTGTTCATTTCCAGTGGAAAAGGGTCAAAGGCCATCTCCACCCTTGTATATTTGGCTGGTTTTTAAGCTTTTTGGCATTTTTTTTGCTTAACTGGTTATTGCTCTTACCAGAAAAAAAAAAAAAAAAGACAATTTCCTTTCTGGAATAAATGTACAGACTTAGCTTTTCTTTTACGTAAGTTATTTGAAAGTAAAGTATGGAAATGTCCAATCCAATGGAAAAATGTAGCCTGGGATTAAACAAAAGTGGTTCCATAAAATATTTACTTTTGCCTAGTAGCTATTATTCAGTTTTCAGATATTCCTAGAGATGAGCGAAATGTTCACAACTGTTTAGAGAAATATTCGCCTCCATCGGTATCGGTCCGTGAAATTTTGCCAGTTTCGTCGGTTGTAGTTGGGCTTAAGTCTTCCCAGTAATGCCCCAACCACACCGCATAGCGTAATGATTTGTCCATCTTCTCCCAGCTCTAACCGTAGACAGTAAATTCTGAAAAATGTGGACTTAACAAGTACTGAGCCTGATTCATGTCTGAGCGAAACTTGCACGTAAGTTGTGTTTTAAAAAAGAGCACGAAACTGTAAGCAGTTCCGACCGTATTCAGATCCAAGCGTCTCTCAAGATACGGTTCGATTTGAATCTGGGTGTAAGTGCGCTCTGGCAACACAATACTTAACGTATGTAGACACACAGAACAGGCTGCAGTATATGCACATGTGTAAGTACAACGAAAGGTCACATCAGAGCACATAAAACTTCCATTTGATCGTGAAATAAAATAACAACTGTTATAAGT
The DNA here is from genome assembly GCF_038048845.1 of Mixophyes fleayi. NCBI lineage: Eukaryota > Metazoa > Chordata > Amphibia > Anura > Limnodynastidae > Mixophyes > Mixophyes fleayi. Next base: position 332,175,884 of record NC_134404.1, on the reverse strand, counting down.
ATAATCATTTATATGAATATTACATTTCAAATGTAATAATAATATTTATATTTTACATTAATCATCATCATCATCATCATTTATTTATATAGCGCCAACATATTCCGTAGCGCTTTACAATTGGGGACAAACGTAATAAACTAATAAACAAACTGGGTAAAACAGACAAAGAGGTGAGAAGGCCCTGCTCGCAAGCTTACAATCTATGGGACAATGGGAGATTGACACATGAGGTTAAGTATACATTTTGCATCTTGGCCCAGCCAGACTGCAAAGGTAGGGTGACTCATAAGCTAAATGATCCTGTCACACAACAATGTTGGTCCGGGGGTAGTTGTCTTGTGTGAAATTGTGTAACAGGCTAAAGGTAGTGAGGTTAAGATGGTGGTTGAGGAATATTATAAGCTTGTCTGAATAGGTAGGTTTTCAGAGAACGCTTGAAAGTATGTAGACCAGAGGAGAGTCTTATTGTGCGAGGGACATCATCATAAATAATAAATAATGGCATAAATAAAGATGCTTTCATTGTACAGTAAATCTCAGTTGCATACAGATGTTCTGTGATAGACAGTGGGACGCATGCGTGTTACTATTAATACAAGATGATGCCGTGCCAGTCATCACTATCAGTGGGCACGTACATCTGCCCTGTTGCGCGTGCAAATGATACAGCTGAAATCAAGAGTACTTACCGCAAACACAGGACTTGAATAGGCACTTAGTGTACATGGCTTACAGTCTTCCCCCAATCCCACCCCCGTTCCACCTCTCAAGTTCCAGGCAGTCATAAGTGTCATTTCTCTTTCCATCATCTATTTCTTGCCCAACGCAATATTCTGGATTTTTATCATGTGTGCAAATTTTTCCACTTGACACTAAGGGGGGTATTCAATTGACCGCAAGATTTTTTTTAAGACTGCGTTAAGTCATTTTAACGCTGTTTTTTATCATTTTCGAGCGGGTTAACTTTACCCGCGACTCAATTCCATTTTTAACGCTCTGTTTTTGTTCATGAAACGGTCCTCTCGCGCTCCAGTAGAAGGTCTACTGAAAGTAGATGGTGTGCGAGAGGCAGTCGTGTTAAAAGCTATGCAATTGTTTTCTAACGCGGCGCGTTAAACAGGCCAATATGCTGTTTAATCTTGCACCTCTTTGGGGTGTGATTAAAATAAAAAACCTAAGAAAACTATTTGAAATCATGTAATAATTAAAAAAATAAAAAAAATAAACTATGTTTAGCAGTAATGCCTAACATGTAAAATTGATTTTCTTGTGAAAAAATAATGGGGGGAAAAAATATAAAAAAAAATAAAAATCACTAATTAAATATATTTCTGTATGTTTTTGGTACAAATAAGTATGTAGTAATGTGTTTTGACATGGTATAGATGATTCTATAGTAAAAAAAAATATTTAAATAAAAAAATATGCTAAAGAAAGTACCGTAATGTAGATATTATCAACTATAATGGTTGTGTAATTCAATCTAATGTATGAAAATGTATGCCAGTCCTTTTTTTTTTGTATTATTCATGACCGCGTTAAAACTCCCCTTCACTACCCTAAAATTTCGCAAACACAATGATTACCGCGCAGGGGCAGCGTTCCCTCTTTTTCAATTGAATTGCACAAGTTTTCACGCTACATTAACTAAAAACGGTAGCTATAGCAATTAAAAACCCGAGTGTGATTTTTTTTTTTTACCGCGGCGGGAAAAGAAAAATTGCAGTCAATTGAATACTCCCCATTTATTGGTAGAACTTCCAATTGTCTCTATGGGTGGAATTCAATTACCTGCAAAGTGTCACACTGACATTCCGAAGACACTTTGCGACAGAAATTTCATAGAAATCTCTACTCATTTTTGAGCTGAGATTTCTACCGTAATTTCCGGCAATGTTCGCGCGTCACAATGCCGACAAATGAATTCCCCTGATATGTCAACTTTCCCCTTCAATGTCTACTAAACCTAAAAGACATATTGCTTTATATAAAAGAGGTTTTTATATATTTGCAAGGACAGTGACTTCTACGCAATGTCTTAGATGAATTATTAAAGGGCAACATGCCTTATTGCCTTATTGTGGGCGATAGGGGTTTTTTTGCTTCGCCCTTTAAATTAAGGTGGTTACTGCCAGTGACAACACCCACACAGTACAGTAATGAGGCACTCTAGACAAACGCCAAATCTGTCTCTTCAGATCAAAGCCGGCACCTCCTCGGCTCTCCTTGAATCTGAAAAAAACGCAAACCCTGGGATGGCATGTTGACCTCATTTAGGGGCATATTTAACAAATTATAAAGGTGCACTATCGTGCACTTAATGTACAATTCATGCCCCGATGTGTCCCCCGCATATTTATTAAAGGTGCATCGCAGCAGATATCATTCGTTTTGGGGAGCAGTCACCATTCAATAGTATGGTGACTGCTCCCTCTTGCAATCTAACAAGTTCCGAAAAATATTTTTTTTCGGGAACTTGTCAGCTGAAGCTGGCGTACATTATCATAAATGAGAAATCTCAGTGCTGTCAGCTCTGCTCCGAAGAGCAGAGCTGGACAGCGCATGTGTAGAGGGATCACATGATCCCTCCCTGTCAATCACCGCTCTCTCTCTGCAACTATAGTTGCAGAGATTGAGCGAGATGTTTGTGCGCATGTGCAGGTCTTTGAACTGCACATGCGCAATTGCTAAAAGAAGAAGACTGAAGAGGACGATGAGGTGATCCAGGGACATCGCGTTCCAAAGAGGCGGATAAGTATGATTTTTTTTATCACAGAAACAGCAGTTTTTTCGGAACTGCTGTTTCTGTGCAGGGTTGTACATAAATGTGAGAAATAGTTCAATCCTTATCATTGCGATAAGGATTGAAAACTATTTTCCACTTTATGTTAATATTGATAAATGTGCCCCAAAACCTTCCAAATTTTGTGAGCTTCTTCTCCCCGAGTGCATGCCCTCAAGATGCAGGTTCTATTTTCCCACCATATCCTCCATCCTTATGTAGCCGGTGAGTGCGGTAAAATTGCAGATAACGACATCCTGTACTCTACACCGCAACTGCATAAAATACTACAATTAATACTACACTGCACTCTACAGTATTAGCACACAAAACAATAAAGACAGACATATTATGGCACAACCTCCACTAAACTGATACCCTAGTACTGACACAGATTACCATTCCTTTCAAAAAAGTCTGTATAAAAATTGTCACAAAATCGATGCCCCTTATCTGTTTTAGTACACAAACCTTTTGACCACAGGAAATCAGAACTATGACACAAAAACCGTGTCAGCCAACATTATATTACAATCCACATTGCCAATCATGCTGTGCAACCACTAATGACTGCCACTTAAACACCAAACATGGACTACCACAATAGTGTATAGGCAGAAGCTTATAATAAATAGGGATGAGCGCACTCGGATTTATGAAATCCGAGCCCACCCGAACGTTGCGGATCCGAGTCGGATCCGAGACAGATCCGGGTATTGGCGCCAAATTCAAATGTGAAACTGAGGCTCTGACTCATAATCTCGTTGTCGGATCTCGCGATACTCGGATCCTATAAATTCCCCGCCAGTCGCCGCCATCTTCACTCGGGCATTGATCAGGGTAGAGGGAGGGTGTGTTAGGTGGTCCTCTGTGCTGTTTAGTTCTGTGCTGTGCTGTGCTGTGCTGTGCTGTGCTGTGCTGTGCTGTGTTCTGCAGTATCAGTCCAGTGGTGCTGTGTGCTGTGCTCTGTCCTTCTGAGGTCAGTGGTGCTGCTGGGTCCTGTGCTGTGTCCTGTTCAGTCCAGTGGTGCTGTGTCCTGTGCTCTGTGCTTCTAAGGGCATAGTTATTTCCCCAATATTCCCCTGTGTTTAAAAAAATAAAAAAAAGTTTTTTTAAAAAATACCAAAAACTACTTTAATTTTTTTTAATTACCACAAAATTTGCACAACCAATCCTGCAGTATAAGCCCATTGGTACTGCAATATTACCAAGTTCACACATTCAGCAGTAAAAGTCCAGTGGTACTGCAATATTACAAAGTTTACACATTCTGCAGTATCAGTCCAGTGGTGCTGTGTCCTGTGCTCTGTCCTGCTGAGTTCCGTAGTGCTGCTGGGTCCTGTGCCGTGTCCTGTTCAGTCCAGTGGTGCTGTGTCCTGTGCTCTGTGCTTCTAAGGGCATAGTTATTTCCCCATTATTCCCAAGTTTTTAAAAAATAAAAAAAAAGTAAAAAAAAATAAAAAATTTAAAAAAATAAAAAATATATAATAATTATAACCAAATTTGCAAAACCAATCCAGCAGTATAAGTCCATTGGTACTGCAATATTACAAAGTTCACACATTCTGCAGTATCAGTCCAGTGGTGCTGTGTCCTGTGCTCTGTCCTGCTGAGTTCCGTAGTGCTGCTGGGTCCTGTGCCGTGTCCTGTTCAGTCCAGTGGTGCTGTGTCCTGTGCTCTGTGCTTCTAAGGGCATAGTTATTTCCCCACTATTCGCAAGTTTTTTAAAAATAAAAAAAAAGTAAAAAAAAATAAAAAAAAAATTTAAAAAAAAATATATAATAATTATAACCAAATTTGCAAAACCAATCCAGCAGTATAAGTCCATTGGTACTGCAATATTACCAAGTTCACACATTCTGCAGTATCTTGTGCTACATATAATGGAGACCAAAAATTTGGAGGATAAAGTAGGGAAAGATCAAGACCCACTTCCTCCTAATGCTGAAGCTGCTGCCACTAGTCATGACATAGACGATGAAATGCCATCAACGTCGTCTTCCAAGCCCGATGCCCAATCTCGTAGTACCGGGCATGTAAAATCCAAAAAGCCCAAGTTAAGAAAAAGTAGCAAAAAGAGAAACTTAAAATCATCTGAGGAGAAACGTAAAGTTGCCAATATGCCATTTACGACACGGAGTGGCAAGGAACGGCTTAGGCCCTGGCCCGTGTTCATGACTAGTGGTTCAGCTTCACCCACGGATCTTAGCCCTCCTCCTCCTCCCCCCCCCTACAAAAAATTGAAGAGAGTTATGCTGTCAGCAACAAAACAGCAAACAACTCTGCCTTCTAAAGAGAAATTATCACAAATCCACAAGGCGAGTCCAAGGATGTTGGTGGTTGTCAAGCCTGACCTTCCCATCACTGTACGGGAAGAGGTGGCTCGGGAGGAGGCTATTGATGATGTAGCTGGCGCTGTGGAGGAACTTGATGATGAGGATGGTGATGTGGTTATTGTAAATGAGGCACCAGGGGGGGAAACAGCTGATGTCCATGGGATGAAAAAGCCCATCGTCATGCCTGGTCAGAAGACCAAAAAATGCACCTCTTCGGTCTGGAGTTATTTTTATCCAAATCCAGACAACCAATGTATGGCCATATGTAGCTTATGTAAAGCTCAAATAAGCAGGGGTAAGGATCTTGCCCACCTAGGAACATCCTCCCTTATACGTCACCTGAATAACCTTCATAGTTCAGTGGTTAGTTCAGGAACTGGGGCTAGGACCCTCATCGGTACAGGGACACCTAAATCCCGTGGTCCAGTTGGATACACACCAGCAACACCCTCCTCGTCAACTTCCTCCACAATCTCCATCAGATTCAGTCCTGCAGCCCAAGTCAGCAGCCAGACTGAGTCCTCCTCAATACGGGATTCATCCGAGGAATCCTGCAGCGGTACGCCTACTACTGCCACTGCTGCTGTTGCTGCTGTTAGTCGGTCATCTTCCCAGAGGGGAAGTCGTAAGACCGCTAAGTCTTTCACAAAACAATTGACCGTCCAACAGTCGTTTGCCATGACCACAAAATACGATAGTAGTCACCCTATTGCAAAGCGTATAACTGCGGCTGTAACTGCAATGTTGGTGTTAGACGTGCGCCCGGTGTCCGCCATCAGTGGAGTGGGATTTAGAGGGTTGATGGAGGTATTGTGTCCCCGGTACCAAATCCCCTCGAGATTCCACTTCACTAGGCAGGCGATACCAAAAATGTACAGAGAAGTACGATCAAGTGTCCTCAGTGCTCTTAAAAATGCGGTTGTACCCACTGTCCACTTAACCACGGACATGTGGACAAGTGGTTCTGGGCAAACGAAGGACTATATGACTGTGACAGCCCACTGGGTAGATGCATCCCCTTCCGCAGCAACAGCAACAGCTGCATCAGTAGCAGCATCTACAAAATGGCTGCTCATGCAAAGGCAGGCAACATTGTGTATTACAGGCTTTAATAAGAGGCACAACGCTGACAACATATTAGAGAAAATGAGGGAAATTATCTCCCAGTGGCTTACCCCACTTAGACTCTCATGGGGATTTGTGGTGTCAGACAATGCCAGTAACATTGTGCGGGCATTAAATATGGGCAATTTCCAGCACGTCCCATGTTTTGCCCACACCATTAATTTGGTGGTGCAGCATTACCTCAAGAGTGACAGGGGTGTGCAGGAGATGCTTGCGGTGGCGCGCAAAATTGCTGGACACTTTCGGCATTCAGCCAGTGCCTACCGCAGACTAGAGGCACATCAAAAAAGCATGAACCTGCCCTGCCATCACCTCAAACAAGAGGTTGTGACGCGCTGGAACTCCACCCTCTATATGCTGCAGAGGATGGAGGAGCAGCAAAAGGCCATTCAGGCCTACACAGCCACCTACGACATAGGCAAAGGAGTGGGGATGCGCCTCAGTCAAGCGCAGTGGAGACTGATTTCCGTGTTGTGCAAGGTTCTGCAGCCATTTGAACTTGCCACACGAGAAGTCAGTTCCGACACTGCCAGCTTGAGTCAGGTCATTCCCCTGATCAGGCTGTTGCAGAAGCAGCTGGAGAAAGTGAGGGAGGAGCTGGTAAGCCATTGCGATTACACCAAGCATGTAGCTCTTGTGGATGTAGCCCTTCGTACGCTTTGCCAGGATCCGAGGGTGGTCACTCTTTTAAAGTCAGAGGAATACATTCTGGCCACCGTGCTCGATCCTCGGTTTAAAGCGTATGTTGTGTCTCTGTTTCCGGCGGGCACAAGTCTACAGCGGTGCAAAGACCTGCTGGTCAGGAGATTGTCCTCTGAAGAGGACCGTGACATGCCAACAGCTCCACCCTCATTTTCTTCCACATCTATGGCTGCGAGGAAAAAGCTCAGTTTTCCCAAAAGAGGCACTGGCGGGGATGCTGATAACATCTGGTCCGGACTGAAGGACCTGCCAACCATTTCAGACATGTCTACTCTCACTGCATTGGATGCTGTCACAATAGAAAAAATTGTGGATGATTACTTTGCTGACACCATCCAAGTAGACATGTCAGACAGTCCATATTGTTACTGGCAGGAAAAAAAGGCAGTTTGGAAGCCCCTGTACAAACTGGCTCTATTTTACCTGAGTTGTCCCCCCTCCAGTGTGTACTCGGAAAGAGTTTTTAGTGCAGCGGGGAACCTGGTCAGTGAGCGGCGAAGGAGGTTGCTTCCTCACAACGTTGAAAAAATGATGTTTATAAAAATGAATAATCAATTCCTCAATGAAGTACAGCACTGCCCTCCAGATACTACAGAGGGACCTGTGGTTGTGGAGTCCAGCGGGGACGAATTGATAATGTGTGATGAGGAGGAAGTACACACTGTAGGGGGAGAGGAATCAGAGGTTGAGGATGAGGACGACATCTTGCCTCAGTAGAGCCTGTTTAGTCTGTACAGGGAGAGATGAATAGCTTTTTTGGTGTGGGGGCCCAAACAAACCAATCATTTCAGCCAAAGTTGTTTGGTAGGCCCTGTCGCTGAAATGATTGGTTTGTTAAAGTGTGCATGTCCTATTTCAACAACATAAGGGTGGGTGTGAGGGCCCAAGGACAATTCCATCTTGGAACTTTTTTTTTTGCCCTATATGACCAATCAACAGTCGTTTGCCATGTTCAAAAAGTAAAACCAAATTTTAAAAAATTCAAGAAATTAAACCAAAAGTAAAATGCCGTGTCATAATTTAAAACAAGAGTTTTTGACGTGCTCTAAAACTACTGTATTGTTGTTTATATTTTATAAACACTACACTTGAAAGCTTGAGTCTTTCAATAAAAAAGTAACTGTCCATTGCACGAATATTTGCAACAGGGACAATTTTAGGGTTAAGAAAGCCAACTGATAACACTTCGACGCTGTCTGTCTTTATAAACACTACACTTGGAAGTTGGAGGAGGTATTGTGGCCCCGGCACCAAATTTACTACCGGGGCCACTCCACTGTGCAGTCCATATTTAGGTGTATCAGATATTAAACAACGGTGACAGTTGATGCCCAATTTTTTAATTATATTGTGGCCTCGGTACCAAATTGTGTACCGGGGCCACCACACTACGCAGTCCAGATACTTGTTTGGTGGAATTCAGACCAGTTGAGGGTTTTATTATTATATTGTGGGGACCACTCTATCTATACCACACTACAACTCTATACCACTCTATTTCATACTTTAATTCTATTTAATACTTTAATTCTATTTCATACTTTAATTCTATTTAATACTTTAATTCTATTTCATACTTTAATTCTATTTAATACTTTAATTCTATTACTAATTACCATAAAGAGGAACAAAATAAACCAATTTTACCAAAAGTATAATATGACTTAGACTTACAAACACTACACTTGAAAGATGGTGCCTTTAAATGAAAAAGTCAGTCTTCATTGCACGACTATGTGCAACAGGGACAGTTTTTTGGTTTACAAAGTCAACCAATAACACTTGGACCCTGTCTGTCTTTAACATACTTGATGGGATCTCAATGACGAATTGTCTGTACCATGTTTGGAGGAGGTATTGTGGCCCCGGTATCAAATTGGGTACCGGGGCCACCCCGCTACGCAGTCCAGATACTTGTTTGGTGGAATTCTGACACGTGGAGGGTTTTTTAATTATATTGTGGCCTCTGTACCAAATTGTGTACCGGGGCCACCACACTACGCAGTCAAGATAGATAGATGCGTATCATAGATAAAGTACATTCAGTGGTGTGGGGCAAATTGAAAAATATTCAAAATGCACTGACATTATCAAAAACAAGAGGTTGTCACACGCTAAAACTCCAACATGTATATGATGGAGAGGATGGAGGAGCAGCCGTATGTGTAGTGTAATGCAGACCTGTTGAAGGTTTTTTATATATTTTATTGTGGTGCCCAGTGCCCACTCCTCTACGCAGTCCAGATACATTTATTGGTGCGAATCATAAAAGTTCAGGGTTTTTAATATATTGTGGTGACCCACTCCTCTACGCAGTCCAGGTACATTTATTGGTGCGATTCATAAAAGTTCAGGGTTTTTAATATATTGTGGTGACCCACTCCTCTACGCAGTCCAGGTACATTTATTGGTGCGATTCATAAAAGTTCAGGGTTTTTAATATATATTGTGGTGACCCACTCCTCTACGCAGTCCAGGTACATTTATTGGTGCGATTCATAAAAGTTCAGGGTTTTTAATATATTGTGGTGACCCACTCCTCTACGCAGTCCAGGTACACTTATTGGTGCGATTCATAAAAGTTCAGGGTTTTTAATATATATTGTGGTGACCCACTCCTCTACGCAGTCCAGGTACATTTATTGGTGCGATTCATAAAAGTTCAGGGTTTTTAATATATATTGTGGTGACCCACTCCTCTACGCAGTCCAGGTACATTTATTGGTGCGAATCAAACAAGTTGATGGTTTTCTTATTATATATATTGTGGTGACCCACTCCTCTACGCAGTCCAGGTACATTTATTGGTGCGATTCATAAAAGTTCAGGGTTTTTAATATATTGTGGTGACCCACTCCTCTACGCAGTCCAGGTACATTTATTGGTGCGATTCATAAAAGTTCAGGGTTTTTAATATATATTGTGGTGACCCACTCCTCTACGCAGTCCAGGTACATTTATTGGTGCGATTCATAAAAGTTCAGGGTTTTTAATATATATTGTGGTGACCCACTCCTCTACGCAGTCCAGGTACATTTATTGGTGCGAATCAAACAAGTTGATGGTTTTCTTATTATATATATTGTGGTGACCCACTCCTCTACGCAGTCCAGGTACATTTATTGGTGCGATTCATAAAAGTTAAGGGTTTTTAATATATTGTGGTGACCCACTCCTCTACGCAGTCCAGGTACATTTATTGGTGCGAATCAAACAAGTTGATGGTTTTCTTATTATATATATTGTGGTGACCCACTCCTCTACGCAGTCCAGGTACATTTATTGGTGCGATTCATAAAAGTTCAGGGTTTTTAATATATATTGTGGTGACCCACTCCTCTACGCAGTCCAGGTACATTTATTGGTGCGATTCATAAAAGTTCAGGGTTTTTAATATATTGTGGTGACCCACTCCTCTACGCAGTCCAGGTACATTTATTGGTGCGAATCAAACAAGTTGATGGTTTTCTTATTATATATATTGTGGTGACCCACTCCTCTACGCAGTCCAGGTACATTTATTGGTGCGATTCATAAAAGTTCAGGGTTTTTAATATATATTGTGGTGACCCACTCCTCTACGCAGTCCAGGTACATTTATTGGTGCGATTCATAAAAGTTCAGGGTTTTTAATATATTGTGGTGACCCACTCCTCTACGCAGTCCAGGTACATTTATTGGTGCGAATCAAACAAGTTGATGGTTTTCTTATTATATATATTGTGGTGACCCACTCCTCTACGCAGTCCAGGTACATTTATTGGTGCGATTCATAAAAGTTCAGGGTTTTTAATATATATTGTGGTGACCCACTCCTCTACGCAGTCCAGGTACATTTATTGGTGCGATTCATAAAAGTTCAGGGTTTTTAATATATATTGTGGTGACCCACTCCTCTACGCAGTCCAGGTACATTTATTGGTGCGATTCATAAAAGTTCAGGGTTTTTAATATATTGTGGTGACCCACTCCTCTACGCAGTCCAGGTACATTTATTGGTGCGAATCAAACAAGTTGATGGTTTTCTTATTATATATATTGTGGTGACCCACTCCTCTACGCAGTCCAGGTACATTTATTGGTGCGATTCATAAAAGTTCAGGGTTTTTAATATATATTGTGGTGACCCACTCCTCTACGCAGTCCAGGTACATTTATTGCTGCGATTCATAAAAGTTCAGGGTTTTTAATATATTGTGGTGACCCACTCCTCTACGCAGTCCAGGTACATTTATTGGTGCGAATCAAACAAGTTGATGGTTTTCTTATTATATATATTGTGGTGACCCACTCCTCTACGCAGTCCAGGTACATTTATTGGTGCGAATCATAAAAGTTCAGGGTTTTTAATATATATTGTGGTGACCCACTCCTCTACGCAGTCCAGAAAGATACCTTGTTGCAACGTTTTGGACTAATAACTATATTGTGAGGTGTTCAGAATACACTGTAAATTAGTGGAAATGCTTGTTATTGAATGTTATTGAGGTTAATAATAGCCTAGGAGTGAAAATAAGCCCAAAAACTTGATTTTTAAACTTTTTATGTTTTTTTCAAAAAAAATCTGAATCCAAAACCTTAAATCCGAACCGAGACCTTTCGTCAAGTGTTTTGCGAGACAAATCCGAACCCCAAAAATAACGAAAATCCGGATCCAAAACACAAAACACGAGACCTCAAAAGTCGCCGGTGCACATCCCTAATAATAAATAACACAATTTTACCCTGCTACACTTTTCACGCTAAATTCACACACGCCACTGTCTCCCTAGTAGTGAATCAGAGAGTCGCTGCCATTAATTCAAAAAGTGAACACCCGCTGGAGAATCGTGAAGCCCCATCCCTGTTAACGAGGCAGCGATGACCAGCGCTCTATCACGTTAACACCACTGCTCCGTTATTATTATTTCCTTCACAGGATCGGCACTATTAAATGTACAGTAAATAAATAATTTTGAGAAATTGTTGCCATGTGCATTGCCCGGTGTAAAAGTAATAGTAATTGAATAATGGACAGCGTTCCTCATCCCAAATACTCTAGCAGCCCCATTGATAGACCTCCCATAGAGTTCCCCTGCTGTGGTGAAAACCAGCCCTAAACTGTTTACTGGCTAGATTGCTACTCAAGTTGTCCCAATACAATGGACAGAGGTCCCCAAATTTTAGTTAAATAAATGACAAACCAAACCCTGTTGACTCCATTATTATACACAAAATAACTTATTTTCTTCTTCTTTCTAGATCTGTTATGGTTCAAATGGGGAAAAAAATAACCCCTGCTGGAGAAAGCAACATAAAAATTGACCTACCAGGGATTCCCTGTTACTGTCCTTCACCCACAGACAATCACAAGTGTTTTCCCACATTGGCCACTTGTGATTGGCTGCTGAAGAAGGAATTCAATGTACTTCGGGCTTTGATCATTTAGCTGCAGTTAGCGCTATTGTGCGGGTTTATCTTTTTTTGAGGTAACCTATCAGGGTTTTGGGAATTTTTATTTGTAGCTTTTGGTGACTTTTAATGATCTACCCTGCACAATCTAGTTTGATTCATATCAATAGATGAACTGAAATGGTCACTGAAAACAAAATACGAAATCATCCAACCACCGCAGGTTATTTCATATACGTCTCCCAAAAATGAACTTCCGTCTTCCGGTCTCAAGATGTTCTCCACCGTGATGCCTCATATCTAATTTGGCAACACAATCTCTCAAACAGAGATTCTAAAACACAGAGAGGAGAAAGTCCACAGTTCATAAGATTGTGTTAGCAAGAGCGGTGAATTAGAGATAGAGGATTACCTTTAGGTTGAAATATATGGTTTCCAGAAGCTGTTGCTGCAGTGACATCAGTAGAGGGAGATCCTCCACTATCTACCCTTCCTATGCCGGTCACTGGCTGCAGTGTATGGTGCATGCACACCCTAAAGCTGGAGGTGCTGGCTATGCCCCGTATCATACGTTCTCCTAGAATGTGACTCTACACCAGAGGTTCCCCATCTGTGCGCCTAGGCTCCCTGGGGTGCCTAGGAGATCTCACAGTGGTGCCTCAGACATGGGCCAGTGGTAAGCAAGCCGGGGGACTACTTGATAATTATTTTGGCTTAGGGGTGCCTTAAAAATTTTTGGGAGACCCTAAGGGTGCCTTGAACTGAAAAAGTTTGGAATCCACTGCTCTACACACTATACACGAGCATTATGTCTGTTCTATGTTGTGATCACCAATATGCCCTGGTTTGTATAGTAGCCAGCTGAGTAAGATCTCCGCTGTAGAGTGGTCATCATGGAAATTGGGTTTCAGTGGTGGTCACTATTGGTTCTTCATTGCAAAGTGGCCAACGGCTCTACACTGGGGTGGATGAGGCATTCGTTGCTCATGTCCCTACTTTTGTACCCATATGCATAAACAGGATCTCATGTTGTGGGACAGCATTATTTAAATGAAACAACACGGTTGAGAAAGCACAAGGGCGTTGCAGGAGGGTGCACAGCACTTTTCTCCTCGCAAAAGGGAAAAGAAATTAGATTGAGGCTCATCCTGTACTTTTAACGGAATGCGTTTTGCAACTTCCAGTTCAAGTTTTGCAGAATAAGCAATATAGAGTGCATCCTAGTGACCAATATATGGGCATCTACTTGTCCACCAAGCAGTTTTCAAGGTACATATCCACTTTCTGATCCTTGGAGCTGCATTCAGAAAATCAGTACACACCTATGTGGATTTGTGAGTGCACCTGAAGATGCACATGGTTGAAAGACTGAAACGTCATTTAAAAGTCTAACCTACTGCCACTTGTTTTAGTTATGTCTTTAATTAATCATGAGAGTGCATTGGCTACTTTGTGTGTGTGCGAATGATTTTTTTACATTGATCGAAATGGCTTTAATGTCCCTCATTAACTACTTCCATTCCCCATACAGGACTTTCTTTCGGTCTGCACCAAATCGGTGGAATTCCCTCCCTCTTACAACAAGACTTTCCTCTAGCCTCCAAAGCAACAAGTTTTCCATGAAATCCCACCTCTTCAGTCAAGATGACGAAATTCACCAAATACTCTCTTAAACTCCCTAGGATATTGTAGATTACCACTCCTCTATACATTTCACTCAAAACTTACATTTATTCTCTTTCTATACTCAAATGACCCTCTGATCCCAAAACTAACATTGCAGTGTGATTTAAATAGGAATAAAGGAAGAGGCAGTCAGCAGGGTCAGCTGGATGTCCGGCTTCTCTCTGCCTGAAAGCTTCCCATTGCTTAGCAATGGGGACATGGAAATCGGCAAAAGGAGGCAGCTTCCTGTTGCCTAGTAACAGGACAATCCGATCTCAGAGAGGAAAGGACTTCCTGAGGAGCAGGCGCCTGAGAGTACAGCCTCCCCTTCCTTTTAATCATGTCCGCCAAATCAGAAAACACTTCTTCCAGGAATTTTTCTCTCGAATAACGTTAAGAGACAAGAAGCATGGATAGTATCTATCCAAGATCTCTCTTCAGGTCCATAAACCTCCCAATAGACCAGGATTTGCCAGTTTCACCTGTAGTCTTTCCCAATTTGACAACAGCTTTACCTAGCAGATACTGTACCATATCTAATACAACCTATTAGAAGTAGAGATGCTCAGGCTCAGTTTTCTGAAAATCGAGCCTACCCGAGCTTAGGGGATCCGAGTAGGCTAGCGAGCCGGCGCGTTACTTTCACGCGTCCTTGGATCTAAATCGAGGAAAAACATTATTGTTGCGTTGTCAGATCTCATGCGTTTTGGATTCCATAAGTACCTCCCTCCCCAGGCTATCCAGTGCCATTGCTCACACAGAAACAGGAGGGGTAGCAGTGTTCTTGTCACTCTCCAGTCTCCAGTGACATTGCTCAGTGCCATTGCTCACACAGAAACAGGGGTAGCAGTGTTCTTGTCACTCTCCAGTCTCCAGTGACATTGCTCAGTGCCATTGCTCATACAGAAACAGAGGGGGTAGCAGTGTTCTTGTCACTCTCCAGTCTCTAGTGACATTGCTTAGTGCCATTGCTCACACAGAAACAGGGGTAGCAGTATTCTTGTCACTTGGCAAAAATTTACTGGAAATGAGTGAAAAATAATTTTATTGAGGTTAATAATAATGTAGGGGTAAAAAAAAGAGGCAAATTATGTGATTTTAGCAAAAAAAAAACGGGATCCAAAATCAAAACACACGAGGGTGGTTTTGCCAAAGCCAAAACCAAAGCACAAACTTAATCCAGATCCAAAACCAAAACACAGGGGTCAGTGAACATCTCTAATTAGAAGCCCTTGTCATGGTACTAAAAGTTCTTCTCAGCAGTGGGGCTTTGGTTTTTTTTTTTCACTTTTAGAAATCATAGGACAAAAAACAAAATCATTTATGGGGATCAGGGGATTTAATCTGTAAAAGTGGAGACGATTGAACAATTGAAGTAAAATACAGTCAAATTTATGGTGTGCAATTAGCACTATATGTTAAAAATGTTTTATGGACAAGCAAAATTTATTTTTTAAAGCAACTTTTGGTATTATAATCATAAAAAATGTTTTTGCATGTGTTGTATATTCCCCTTGAGTTGCTGCTTTGGCTGCAATGTCCGGGAACCAATTTGAAGGATGAGAGGATTTCAATGCTGTAAAATGTGTAATCTAAACCAAAGGCATTGTTGTGAGAAAAAATTGTTTTATTATTTTAATTTAAAAAAATAGTTTAAAAGTTTTATTTCAATAAAAAGTTTTTAATAAATTGTTATGAGTCAAAGGGTCTGATTCATTGAGGACCTTAGGCAAGAAATTGAGTAAGTTTTCTTACTTAAGTTTTCTGAACAAAACCATGTTGCAATGCAAGGGGTGTAGATTAGTTTATTATTTTGCACATAAGTTAGATACTGGCTGTTTTTTCATGTATTTAACTTGTGCAAAATAATAAACTAATTTGCACCCCTTGCATTGCAACATGGTTTTATCCAGAAACTTACTCAATTTCTTGCCTAAGTTCTTTAATGAATCAGGCTGCAAGATACTACATTTCCAATGTAGTTTCTAAGACTGGAATATTATTATTATTATTATTATTATTATTATAATTATTATTATTATTTTATTATTATTAATATTATTTTATTTAGCTTTGTTTAGATTAATGTATAACCATACCCACTTTTGCTGATTTGTTGATAATATGTAGTTTGCAGGGCTGTTGTTAATTGTGCATTTTTCTGAGAGTACAAAATCTACTTGACAATACTTGACACAATTTTACTTAATTTTGGCTCTGCTTTCACTTTTATAGAATAACCAGCTAATAGTTAGAAAAGCTGAAATTTTCATTTGCACCACCCACGCAGACACATTTAGCAAAGTAGAAAATGTTTGTAATTTCATTTCCAGAAAGCATCCAATACCTAAATACCCTGAAATGATTCCCTAATCTAAATGCACCGACTACCAGTAAATCACAGAATATATAGTATTTTACCAAGAAAAACAGAATGCTTGTTAGAGAAGTAGCAGTTCTTCACTCATCCAGATAGAATGTAGACTCCGAACGTGGAAAATATGGAAAAGTATTTAGATATTGTTGAAAGGATTACACCGAAAATCACTCTGCATTCGAGAACAATGTTGACATGAAATATCTAACAATTAGTTTGGGCTATTACATAACATATGAACTATATGAAAAAAAATAATTCTATCCAAATCAAATAAAAGTTAGACAACTAAAATGAGTCATAATTAGCTTTATAAACATGAACAAAATACTTGACAAGGAAGCCTGATAATGCTTCAGTAATTAGATCAGTGAATTTTTTATGTCTGACATCATGGCCATTGCAAGAACTCTCTTCCCACATCATTGCATTTAGTTTTCATACATGGTCAAATGGACTGATACATCTTTTCATAGCTTAACATTAAATTTAGAGGCATTTAGGCTGTCTATTGAAACGGCAGGTCCAGAGGTTATATAAATATTGCATCTTATTACAACATTATTTTAGCCACTTACGTTACCTAAAACCTTAACAGAAAGTTTATTTTCGCTGTCTGATGATAATCAGTTCAATACGTTTCCAATGATACGATGATAAAAATGATATCATCCACCATTTACCTGCAACTCATCCATAAAGGATCCAGTATTTTAGTGCTCAGTTCACTTTCTGTCTTTCCAAATTGGTATATTATGATTATTTTTTCAATTCTTGATGGAGATCATTTTGTAAATGTTTTCTATCCTGCATTCCTGTTTTTCCCATATCGTCTCCTAATGTTTAAGTGCATTTGTCAAGGATCAATGCACCTTTTTACATCAATATTTATATTTCTCATACTCATATGACACCAATTTAGTAAGGCTAAAAAGTAAATCTTAAACCAGCCATATCTTTTAGGATCTTGCAGGACGCAGTGACCTGTCCACTTGTGTATACAGACTGGAAAAATGTATCGGGACGACTACCATGACGTGAGGAGAACACTGGAGGAAAGCAGGAAGCCAGAGACTGACAGATTGATAGCAGAGTGAACAGGGTCTCCCAACAGCACAAAGTATTGATGCTAGACACTCCATATAAGCACATTATGAAGGCATTCCTGATTTTATATGGCAGTATGTGGCTTTTACTCCATATTCATGAATGGGCCACAAAGATTCAAGTATGACACAAATAAAGCACATTGCACTATAAATATGTAAATGCAACCAATGTATTTAAGAAAAAGAAAAATAACATATTTGTGACTTCACAGTAAGACAACCCCAATTTTCCCTTACCAACAGAAGTTATATAAATCTGAATAGAGATTTAAAAAAAGAGAACTATTGGATGAGAAATTGAAGTTTATAATAATGATAGCGGTACCAAAAGATTATAGTAGATGATTTTTACTATATGACAGTCATTGAAACACCAGTAGGCTTATTTATTAAATGGCCCACATGCTGTAAACAAAATAATAGTAAACAACTATGGCTTATTTATTAAATGGCCCATATGCTGTAAACAAAATAATAGCAAACAACTATGCAACAGCTTTAAAAGATTTTTTGGGGGGTTGTGAATGTATGAAATCTGCAAAATAGATCCAAATGGCTTTTTTGTAACTATAACCTCTATTCTATTTCTAACCATTTATTAGATACAATCTCTAGTAGAGTGTATCTAATTAGAACATTCTGATGAAGTGTCTTGATCTTCAGTGAGCTTGTTGCATAGTGAGACAGGTTGTTGCTTTTTAAATAAAGCATAATTATAATAGTGCATTCTCCAATATTCAAGTGGCAATGTATAACACATTGTAATTATGGCCACTACTGGGGTCAATGATCTCTTTGGTCAACTCCCAGGTTGGAAGTTGAAGAAGTTGCAAAAATATATTAATTAATATATTTCCATGGTCCATCTAACTTAAGTTGTATTCAGCTACACAGTGAACGCATTATGTGAAATATGGATCATCAGTCCCTGCTGGGAAGTACACATGGAGGTAAATGTATTAACATGCGGGTTCTTCAACACCCGCGAGTTCAGCGTCTTCGGCGATTAAATTTAAAGCGGCGCTGCCTTGTAAAGTGAAACTTCCCTTTACAATGCAGCGCTGCTTTAAATTTAATCGCCGAAGACGCTGAACTCGCGGGTGTTGAAGAACTCGCATGTTAATACATTTACCCCATGGTGTTTAGAGTGAACTCTTGGTGTACCATAACCACTGGGACCTTAAAAGCTCCATATTGTCAGGCGCCATCTCCGCACTGACACTTGGTGCAGGAGACAGACGCCTGCTCCTTCTCGGCAGCCGCGTCCCGTTGCCTAGCAGCAGGACACTATTCCGCTCACCTGTCGGCAGTCAGCATGTTTGACCGCCAAAATCTCCCTAACCCAATCAGGATGCACCTTATGGTATATAAAGCACCCTCTGACGCATGTCTAGTGCCAGAGTATTGGTTCACTCCTGCTCCAGCGCTTACAGAACTTCTGATCCTGTGTTCTTCGGTTCTGACTCGGCTTCCTGTTACTATTCTCCTGTGTTTCGTTTTGGTACCTCGCTGCCCGGCTGGTTTGACTATTTGTCTTGACCTGACTTCTCTCTGGATCCTCCCTGTGTACTGCACCGCTCGGTTGGCTCTGACCTGGATTGCCTGACTACGCCTGTCTGCTACTGCAGCTACACCGGTGACTGTCTTGGAGAACCGCTACCTGCGTACCCTCTGCACCTAAGCCCAAACTCTCTTGTGGGGGTCCCTGGTGAACACTGGGGGTACGTTAGACTCCGCGCCTCCCTGTTAAGTTGCGCCAATACCGGCCATCTCTTCATTTCCGTGACACATATATGCAACATAATAACGTCCATGAGGTGTAACTTTACAAAAACTACACAGATATAATGTGATGCTGGGGTTAAAGAAAAATGAACACAGATATGCGGAACTATTATAAAGATTGTCCTATCAAATGTTTTATACCTTGAACTGTGCAAGACGACAATGGGTCATCCATCGCATCTGCAGGAAAGACAATTTCACCCACATAGTAGAATGTGATTATTCACTGCAAGGGTATCAAGACTGTGAAATTCCTGATCAAATGTGGTTATGTCAGTAGCAGTGGGTGCAGGCACGTACTACAGCAAATTGTACTTCCTCCACGTTGGTCACATGACCGCACTTCATGGAAATCACCTGCCAGGGTTCCGCTTACAGGGAATGTGAACTTGAAATAAAATATACATTGTCATGCTTGAGACCCAACCATGTTACAATGCAAGGGGTGCAAACGAGTGTTCTGTTCTGCACATAAGTTAAATACTGACTGTTTTTTCATGTAGCACACAAATATCAACTATAAATTTCAGTGTACAAATAAGCTATCAAGTATTTGTGTGCTACATGAAAAAACAGTCAGTATTTAACTTATGTGCAAAACAGAACACTCATCTGCACCCCTTGCATTGTAACATGGTTTTGTCCAGGAGACTGTAATAAGAATCCTCTTCATTTAAGATCCTTAATGATTCAGGCCCTTAGTGCTGAAATCCTGGTTAATCCTTTCAGTAACATCCAAATCAATGGACGCTGGGAGTGCATTTGTGATAGGTTGCATCTTGAGTAGACCGTGAAGATACCAGTTGGCTGTGGATAGCTGCCTGCGTTGACCTCTGCCTTGCTGTTTTTGACTGTGGACTTCACCTGTGGGTATCAATATTATTTTACCTATTTTGGCACATCTCTCAGATTAAGGTTTATCTTGTATCTTTTGACCAGGAATCGTTTCTGTCTATTGTCTCCCATTTTCTTCTGTTAACACTTCCATCGAATAGGCCTCTACTAGTGCATGCACAAGACCAGTGAGCCTGTTCAGCTCTAAATGAAACGGACTGAGTGCTTCCTCCAAGTTATTAATGCACTAGACAAATATCAATTGCTTCAGTAGGGGGGGGTTTGCTTCCCTTCCTCTTCAAAACACATAATACAGAAAATACAGAAAAGTAAAAAGGTTGATTTTCATGGACCTGTGCCTATTTTCAGTAGGAATAAATATTTGTATTTCCTTAATTAGGTGATAGATTCCTGGAGATGAAATTGATGGAAGAAATCTCCTATAATAAAATACTTTAATTATAAAATAAAATTTAATTTAATTTTATCATTTGATAGCAGGGAAAATATACTGATCAAAAAATGGGGAACAAATAAAAAATGTAAAGTACACTGTACTTTTTGTGAATGTAACTAGAAAATCCCAAGGATATAAAAAAAAGAGGTTTTATGAAACAAATGTTCTATGATACATGGACGATTTCTAGTTTTAGGCAGGCATAAAAAAACAAAACAAAAAAACAAACATAACAGTAGAGTACTATGAACTGAACTTAACATGTGAGATCTAGGTTAAAAGAACTCTTTTCCCAACAAGCAAGATGACTCATCTACACCACTCCTCTATACGACTAGCATATGCTGTGCGTCCCATCTGGTTTAACAATCTACATCGCAAAACTCCACATTTCCTGTTGCCCTGGGTAAGTTAATTTCAAGCCTAAGGGAAAATATTACTAATTTTCTCCAAGTATCTTTACAAAAATAAAAGAATAATGTGATTTTAACGGTGAAAAAAAAAAGGGGAAAAAACGCTGGGCTCCCATAAACCAACAAAAAAGTGGTTTATTGAATTAGAATTTAAAAGCCTGAATAATAATTACAGTGAAATATACACTGCTACAGAAACATCGTTTTCCAGACTTTCTTTAGTAATGCTGCCTCAATGCAAAAAACATACAGTTGACACTATATATCTGTCATCACCGAAAACATATTTCTGTATGTACAGATTGGAATAGGCACCTTATCCAAGGGGGAAGGGGGGGGTTGGTTAGTAAACCCCATTTTGTGTTCATCCGACATCTATGTGAAAAGTGAACTATAATCTGCTACTGTCAGCTTAGTGTTATTATTGTTATTCCATATTTATAGCTTTTATATATAAATATTAATGTATGAACTGAAATGGAAGGAGATCGTGATCAGGGTAAGAAATATGAAGTAAAGATGTGCAAAATACATTGAAAATTAGCAATGCTGGAGATTCAGATATAAATATAGGGGCTAAGATACTCCTACTTTGAAATACAAGATATTAGAAGTCACTGAGGTGTCACGTGACAAAGGCAGCCAGCTGAGTGCTATTATACGAGACAGGGTTATAAAAATAGTGTGGTAGGATGTCACCATATTTCAACAGGGGTGGGGTACACGACAGCAATGACCACTTTTCCGACATCAGGAATTGCGACTAAACAATGGCAATTAGCAAAGAGCGACTTATATAAAAAGTAGAGATGCTCAGGCTCGGTTCCTCGAGAACCGAACACACCCAAACATAGGGGATCCAAATACCGAGCCGAGCCGGCTCGGTACTTTCGAGCACCCTTGGAATCGAAAATGAGGCAAAACGTCATCGTTACGTCGTCGGATCTTGCAAGTTTTGAATTCCTTTTTAAGATCCAACATAGCAAGGGGTGGGAGGGAGGGCAGAACCCCATTTTTGTTTTCAGCCACTGCTGTGTGCCAATGTGTCCTAGATGTGGTAGGAACTGCCGTGTGTTTGGGTCATTGCTCTGTCGCTTACCATCCAGCCAGGTCGCTGCAATATTTGTCCGAAAGTGTATGAAAATAATATTGTGACCTGTGAGGTGGTCAAAATTGACTGAAAATGACTGGAAATTAGTGTTATTGAGGATAATAATAATGTAGGAAGAAAAAAAGAGCATAAATATGTGATTTTAGCATATTTTAGGATTTTTCCTAAAAAATCCAAAACCAAAACACACAAGGGCGGTTTTGCCAAAACCAAAACCAAAACACAAAGCTAATCCAGACCCAAAACCAAAACCAGTTCACGGGGGTCAGTGAGCATCTCTAATAAAAAGTGACATATAGCTATTCCACCAATCCTCCAGTGCATGTTAAACCCTTTGTAAAAAACATTATACAGCCATCGACTCCTCGCATTGCCCCCTTAACACTTCCAATGCAACCCTCGCTTTTTTAACTAACGTCAATCTGAGTTTCGGCATCTTCAACAGTCGGATGCATATCAGGCTTGGCGGAATAGCTGTAAGTCACTTTTTATATAAGTCGCTCTTTACCACTTGCCTAAATTACACCAATCGGCATTGTTTAGTCGTAGTTCCTGATGTCGGAAAGGTGGTCATCGCAGATATGACTACCACCATTTAAGGAGGTGTGTTATTCCTTATTAAACTTAAGTAGCAGTTTTAGACAAGGAAAACAAGCATTTGTGTTTTTACAATAGTCTTATTAAAAAATGGACAGACACATCCCCCCTGTACCGAAACATCTATTGAACAGCCTATTTTTGCGACTCTTCATAACCGAATCCATCATTACCGCAATAGATCCCATTTGATAATCAGGAATGCTCTGCACTCTATAAATACATTATGTCAACATTACCCATTATGTGGTTTTAGTGATATTATATAGCTATAAATTTGCAAAGAACTAAGCGCATAGGGAATGCTTAGTCACGCTAAATTACGGCTCACTTGCCGTACTGCCTGTAGTCACTTGAGGTTGTGGGAGTTACTGTGATCTTGAGGGGAAACGCAATGCACATAGTGCGAATAAGATGGACTTGCATTCCCCTTCACAGAAGTTTGCAATAATCACATAGCCCATAATATGGAATCCTCAGTAGCAAATCCTTTTCAGGGAACACCATGCATATTCATTTATATGAATTATTCATTCATTGGGAGTACGAGGGTTTCGTATTTTTAGAAACTATAACTGTAGGTGTTTATTAATAGCATAGTTATTTTAGTATAAAAAGACAATGATGGAGTAAATGTGGACCTCTACACTTTGGAACGTGGGTTGGATGTTAACCTATACGCTTAGCACTGGTCACAATGTTGAATGCTACACTTTAGACAGGTGAGGTTGTAGAACTCTACACTTTGGACAGGACAGGATGTAAACATCTACCCTTTGTACAGGACAGGATGTGGACCTCTACACTTTGGACATAACTGGGTGTGGACATCTACACTTTGGACAGAATCATGTGTGGACACCTACCCTTTGTACAGGAATGGATGTGGACCTCTACAATTTGGACAGGAATTGATGTGGACCTCTACACTTTGGACAGGAATGGATGTGGACCTCTACACTTTGCACAGGAATGGATGTGGACCTCTACACTTTGGACAGGACAGGATGTGGACCTCTACACTTTGCACAGGAATGGATGTGGACCTCTACACTTTGGACAGGACAGGATGTGGACCTCTACACTTTGGATAGGAATGGTTGTGGAACTCTACACTTTGCACAGGAATGGATGTGGACCTCTACACTTTGGACAGGACAGGATGTGGACCTCTACACTTTGGACAGGAATGGATGTGGACCTCTACACTTTGGACAACATCATATGTGGAAATCTATGCTTTGTACAGGAATGGAGGTGGATAGGAATGGATGTGGACCTCTACACTTTGGACAGGACAGGATGTGGACCTCTACACTTTGGACAGGACAGGATGTGGACCTCTACACTTTGAATAGGAATGGATGTGGACCTCTACACTTTGGACAGGACAGGTTGTGTACCTCTACACTTTGGACAGGACAGGATGTGGACCTCTACACTTTGGACAGGAATGGATGTGGACCTCTACACTTTGGACAGGATCATATGTGGAAATCTATGCTTTGGACAGGAATGGAGGTGGACCTCTATGCTTTCGGAGAGGGCTGGATGTGGACTCCTACACATTAATATAAATAACTCCACATCCACTTTATAAATCCAATGGGAATCTTTTTTCCTGTGATAGTATAAAATAGACAATGCGAATTCTGAATAACCGCCACAACTTGACATAATACAGTCGCAGCCCTAATGAATCAACTATTATTGTGTGAACACACAATTAGAAGTGTCTAGATAGTGCTGCCTGTGTCATAATCACCAGTGCTTATCTTTATACAATGTTCTGGTACCTACAAAAGATGCTCCTCCTGGAGAGACATCCAAAGTCTAATTACTCACATCTCCGGGAATGTGCTACACTTATATGTACACTCCTGTACTGTATTTAATTTATACAAAATGCTATTTTTTTCATGTAGAGAAAATACTGCCTGATTTTGCATATAGCACATACTGCCAGGCAGCTTTATATTTACACTTCAATCCAGAGCTGAGCTAAGATGCACCACCCTCCAAACTCTAAATCCTATACTCTAATACTAGTTAAATTTGCCTCCACCCCTGCAGAGTAACATGGATTTGCCAAGATGCTAAATTGTAGATGGATTTAATCTGAACTCTAATTGAGGACAGAAATGTGTCACCCAACTGAGTTACGCTAAACACCACCATCTCTAAACCAGTGCTACCAATCATTATCAAGCTGGTGACGTGGCCCTAATTGACCTCCATTTTCTGGCACAAACTTGGAAATGGCCTTGTTGAAATATATTTGGGTGAGATTTAAACTCTTAAATTCAGTGGGCAACTTTCCAAAAATCTTGGTATTATGTCGACCAGCCAATTATCACACCTGGAAAAAGTGACCAAGAATGTTATCTCTCTGATCAAAATCACCATTCCCAAATCATTCCCACCTGCAGGAGAAGCCATTACCACAGGTGTTTGGATCCAAATAAAAAAAGAGAAAACATTTCTTAGAGAACATATTCCTGGATCAAACACCTGAATCCCACCCACCAAATAGCTATGGGGTTGAAAACCCAAGTTCACTTTAATGGTAAGTTATTGATGAACTGAAACTTCAACAACAAACTGCTTCTGTATGAAAATAGAACCCTCCCTGGCACGTCACATATTGAAATACTAATTTAGCTTTTATTAATATTAATTAAAGCTAAACTGAACAACATGGGTAACCATCTACACTAAACCAAACTAAAGGAAAACCCCTACTCAATATATCTGATTTGAACCTACAAGGGCACTCAAGACCCCAAAAAATCATAAAGCTACAAACCCTAGAAGTAAATCTGTTGCCACCTAATAACTCTCACCACTCCAAAAACTGACAACAATTGGGTGGCAGAAGGGCTGCATTGGGGCCCAAGGTAGCCCTTGGTGATCATGGTTAAATACTTCAAACCAAATAGGTTAGAGAAAAGGCCAAACCAACCAAATTCCTATTTACTAGAAGCTCGATACAGCCTCAATTTCAAAGTAATTTAAAGCATCAGCTCCATCAGCATCATTATCTGTCCGCTTCTGATTGGCTGATTGCATATTGACCACTTCAGCTAATAGCACTTCATTCAATAGTGCCCACATTATATCAATTCACATAACTTGACTCTTTCATTTGGATTACAGAAGGAAAGAAGATTCCCATATAATTTTAAGAGGTCAATTTATGACCCACCATAATATTTCCCCATTAATTATCATCACGGCAATAAGGGTGGGTGCACACTACAGAAAATTTCTCCCAATGCGATATCATTAACGATTTTACCAACAACTTAAAGTCCTGATCAGCAGCCGATTCATATGTACGCACTATACACGTTTTACACAATTTACCGTCAGATCTGTGCTCCTCATCTGTCAAAACCATTGGCTGAAAAGATGGTGACTCTGCACACTCCATAGAGATCTATGGACGCTGCCGGTCCTGAGTGCGTACACACTGCAGAATCGGAACAACATCCTTCCATCGTTGAAAGACATTTTTAGTCCATTTATAAAATCAAACCATACGATGGGCTTTGGAACTATAATCGCTCATCGTTAGAGGGTACACATTGTTGCAATATTGGGCTAAACGGTTGTTTATCGGGTGTTTGGCCCGTTATTCGGGGGAAAAACCTGTAGTGTGTACCCAGCCTGAGGGAAGATTTTTGTGACCGAATAAAGAAGTGAGTCATTTTGGGACAGCGTATCCGATAAGAGGCAGTCCTGGTGATAACTCTGCGCTACTTACAATTCCAGGTTCTGCTTTTAATGCACATTCCCTGATCTATGGCCAGTTTAATTGGCAGAGGGAGGGGAGCAGCATCCAACCTGCTGAGGAGGAAACAGAAATCCCTCTTTGGCTATTCTCTCCCCATAGACTAGAACTGCTAACGCCATCTTCATTTATACGTGTGACATATGAAATAACGACAGTCCCAATCTTCCCTTTCTCTCGTTAATTTATTATGAACGTTTTAATTTTTAAAACTTCTTTTTTTCAGGATAAAATCAAATCTTATAAACGCCATACTTTAGGATGAACTAAGAGGAAGGGATGGTGTTGCAGACTTTGAAGCGACATATTTTTTACTTTTGCACACTAGCGCAGGCCTAACACGGACCTCAGTCCTGCATGTGGCTGCACCATGGATTTTTACATGGAGATGCTTCCAGAAAGTACTATAGGAGCGTGAACCTGTGTATGCGCACTGCAGCCAACTACATCTACAGCTTTGCGCCTACACATTTGTTTCTAGCATATAAACGACCCTTAATGAGTTTTACTATCACGTGACCAAAGTTGTTTTTTCTGCTAAGTTCCCAGGTATTAGCAAGTGCTGGCCAGTCGCAGCTCAGGTGTTTGTAGGGGGTATCAGTTGTTTAACATATTTTTATTTTTTAGCAAATGGATTTCAAACACGGAACATACCGTTCTCTGAGGTAATTTATTTTTATGCTCTTATATTCACTGATGCAGAGACATCCCTGGCATTTTTGACATTTTTAAGTGAGGGTTCGCTGTGTGTTTAGTTTCAGAATACCTGTCTGGTGCACTGACATCTCAGGCCCATGGAATTCCTGTCATTCTTCCTGGCAATAACTACCTAATTGTCCATTGTATGCAAAATGGTGCTGCTGCTGTAATGGCATGTTAGAAATTAACTGAGAGGCTTGAAATAGAACTTCCGCATTGTGATTTGTATTGACGTTAATTATATTTATTTCTTTATTACTTTTTTTCTTACTGTTGTGTTTTTTTCCTCACCTACAGAACATATTTTCCTAGCAGGTGTCCAGGAATTCAGTGTAATCCATCTCTGGCCCTTGTGATGTGGAATTTACAAAGAACACACCATTGTTATTTACAGGGGCAGGCTGGGGGGGGGGGGGGGGGCAGGGGGGGCATCTGCCCCCCTTGCCGGTCCCATAGTGGGCTACTTTTTGCCACCTGCATTTTTTTTCCTTTAAAATGTTCCTAATAGGTTGCTGATTAGAGTCTTGCCCCCCAGGCTAAAATTTGAAAGCCCTCCCCTGGTTATTGAAGCTAATTTTTTAAGTATTGGAACAAAAGTATCTGCTGCAAACACAGCACCATGGCCGTCTATTAACAATATATGCTTTTTTTTTTACGTTACGCTTATGTTCTTAAAGGGCAACTGTCACCACCATACAGTAGAGGCAGCCATTTTGTAAGCTAAACCAGTATTTGTGGCAATGCAACCTTTCAGTGGTTTGATAGACTGACCTGGTGCTTAGTGAACTAAAATGGCTGCCTCGGTAAGGTCGGTCAGTCAGGTGATGTAGACTAACTTTTCATAATAGAGGCTAAACCTATTATCTTAAAACACTTGCACCGCCCATAATATCTGCAGAGTATCCTCTGTAATATTTGGGCATCACTGAGAGAAGAACACATTTTTTGGTCCCAAATGTAAATGTAAAATGTTGTGCCCCCCTTCCCCATCAAATTGGGGGAAAAAAGTGGGGGGGGGGAGCACAACACGGGACTTGTTCCAAATGTAATTGAAAGGGGCCTGACCCTGAGTAGCCAATCAGAGCAGCTTGCCTGTAATTGGCTGGAGTGTAAGAAAACCGCTCACACTCCATCGATCCACGATGGTATGTTCTCCAAGTGCCAGTTCTCTGGCAGCCATGAGCATGCTGACATTTGTTCTACAGATAGTGACTGCCAGAGCTTGCTGGAACTTGTAGTTCCACACAGTAAACTGTTTTTCTAACTTTAACACATTAGCCCAACTCCCACTGACCAGAAGGGATAGGATGGGCCTGAGGGCTATTTCCTTCAGCCCCATGATGACAAGGCTGGAGTTATGACAGAGGGACTCCACGCTGTGGGTCACAGTCTGGTGTTGGGTGTGACTTCGCAGGGTCCCCCAGGCTATGAACACTGGTGCTGGCTTCAATTTGTGGTAGTGGTGGTGGGGGTGCTATATTTATTTAAAATGTTGTTTTCATAGTAAAACTGTTGATGATTGCAGAAACATGCACTAACCAGCAGAGCAGACCTTCAATCTGTGTGCTCAATTTTAACTTCTTTGTAGTGTGCTCTTCCCAGAAGCCTCTCTGTTACTGAGGACATCACACACTGGCCACTCCCACAATGCCTTGCGGAACCGGTCAATGCAGACAGTGAGCAGTCCACATTCTACACTGGTCATCAGCAACACATAACTTTACATCACAGCTCCAGTACCCACAAAAGATGCGCCTATTTACTCTGGGGGCATGCCACCCTTACTCTGTGTCAAGCCCGTTGTCCTCCTAATTTGCTTAAAACTAAATTATAAACTTATCCTTAACTACTACTGGGCAGACAGATAGATAAAAATATTTTTTTGCAGAATAATTAGGCACATTCAGTTTAACCATACTTGCCTACTCTCCCGGAATTCCTGGGAGGCTCCCAAATTTCGGGGAGTCCTCCCGGAAGAGTAGGCAAAGCTCCCGCATTCGCCGAAATTCACAAATTCACGTCATTGAATGGAGGTGGCGGGGCTGAAACGAGTCATTAAGCCCCCGCTATCCAAAGCCGTGTATTTCGGCATTTTTAGTGGGGGAGGGGCTATGGTAACGCGACAATGTCACCACGCCCCCCTCCTACCCCTTGTCACATGACGGATCTCCCGGGGGAGAAATCTTAAAAGTTGGCATGTATGGGTTTAACTAACTCACACTGTTGCTTGGCACATTGGCACTTGGAAACATGAAAATCAACTTGTTTGAAAACTGCATAATGGGCACTAATATCCTGCTAACAATAAGCCCGCTCACAGATGGCTGTCTTTCATTACAGAGCCCTGATGCTCCGCATTACAGTTACTATGTGGCTGTTGGTCTCTGTCGTTAGTGATACTGTAATACCAATTTATTCTTATTTACTATTATTAAAAAACATTCAAAAAATAGGTATGGGACCTATTATCTGGCAATCCTCGGCCTTGGGGTGTTTCTGTAATTTGGAACATTAAGTCTAAACTGAGTGTATTCATATTTCGTATTTGTCGTTTCCATTTGAATTACTGCCGGAAAGAAGATTCCCATTGGATTTTTCAAGCTGTAAACAACGGATGTGGGGGTGTATCTATTTCATTACATTTTATAAGGAGAATGCAACTTTCACATTTATTAATAATGCTCTCTTGTGTATATGACACTTCATTATATTATATTGTGTATTATGTAATGCAGCTTTCAGATTTACTACTAACACGATCAATCCGCATCTCTACACTGACACGTGGCGTAGATATACGCCGTTGTACACCTGACTTATACCTGATGCCGAAATGCTGCTGTTTTGGTGCTGGACACACCTTGATATGCGGTGCCATTCAATATAACACATATAAGTATGTTTTTTGTGAAAATTTTTGTGTGTTCGTTTTGAGCCTGATTCATCCTCAACGCAATGTCAATGCAACTTGCGTTTAACAAACCGCAGGTCACTTGTACACAACGTACGTTGTATTCAAACACAAGCAGATCTCAAGACACAATTCCATTTGAATCTGGGTATAAGGACGTTCTCAGGGGCAAACGCAGGATTTGTAGAGGGTGGTTTCCACACCACGCCGCCAGTGGGCGTGACTAGCATGCATGGGGGCGTGGCTATAATTTTCGCCAGTGCTTGGCTGCTCTCCAACTCTTCCTATCCCCATAATATACATGGGCAATGCTGCGTGCACTACTGTTAGGTGCACGCAGCTCTCCCTTCTCAAGCAGAGCCGTGTGAAGCTGGGGCAGGGTCCAACCACCTCAATTATACAGTGCCCCAGGATTGGAGGGGGGTTTCCAGGCACTAGGACCCCCCCCCCCCTCGATTTGCCTATGGCTCTGGCTATAGCTTGCTTGCTATGTAATTTATTTTACATGAAATACATAAATCAGGGTATTCTTAATGTGTACTTTACATAAAATGCATTTTTATAGTTTATCATACTTGCAAACACATGTTCTGGTATGCATATGTGTAGTTAGCACTATCAGTTGGCACTTACTCCTGACCTGCAACTGGTGCATCTGTACGGCTAAAAAACACATACTCGAGAGATGTCCTGAACTAGGTATATAATTGGTAGGAAAAAATAAAAAATATAATAAATAAAAATAATAATAAAAATCAAGCAAAATAACTAATTAATATTTTTTTCTGTCAAATGCTGTGTGTAACTTAGCTGTATAAAACAGCTGAATTAAGTAAACTGTTTATATTTAGCTAAATTTGTCCTTCATGCTCTCTTTCACTGCTTTCCAGCAGCTTGCCATGCTAGGTGGGAGGAGCCCCTCCATCTGAGACAGCAAAGTGAGAGTGACAGACGTTCAGACCTGCTTTGTAAAAATTCACTGCGTGGATTGGTCGATTCAAACACAAGGGCAGAGCCAGCAGCTCTGCTCTGTACAAGGGCTCAGCAGCTCAACTGGCTACAATTTCAGCTTTTTGATCTTTTTTTGATGCCTTTAGGACACTATGCTAAAGATGTAAGATGGGCTTTGTCTGTAATGGAATGGGGAATTAATACACTATTAAACTTTATGTGTACGCAAAGCACCGGTGGGATGTCTGGATAACACTGGACAATGCATTTTACCTTCAAGTTGCTCTTTAAGGTCTAGCAGTGCATGAAAATTATATGCACTATATGGGCAAAATTATTTGGATGCTTGACCATTACACCAGCAGGGACTGTAATTACATTGTATTCAAATATATATACTTTAATAGGAGTTGGTCCCCCTTTTGCAGTGATAACAGCTTCCACTCTTCTTGGAAGGCTCCACAAGATGTTGGAGTGTTTCTGTGGGAATTTGTGCCCATTCATTCTGTAGAGCATTTATGAGGTCAGACACTGATGTTGGAGGAGAAGGCCTGGCTCACAGTCTCCGTTCCAATCATCCCAAATGTGTTTGATGGGGTTGAGGTCAGGGCTCTGTGCAGGCCAGTCAAGTTCTTCCACACCGAAGTCATCAAACCATGTCTTTGTAGTCCTTGCTTTGTGCACTGGGGCACAGTCATGTTGGAATAGAAGAAGGTCTTCCCCAAACTGTTGCCACAAAGATGGAAGCATAACATTGTCCAAAATGACTTGGTATGCTGAAGAATTAAGATTGCTCTTCACTGGAGATAAGGGGCCTAGGCCAAACCCTGATAAACAGCCCCATACCATCATCCCTCCTCCACCAAACTTCACAGTTGTCATAATTAAGTCAAGCAGGTAACGTTCTCCCGGCATCCGCCAAACCGAGACTCGCCCATCTGACTGTCAAACCAAAAAGCGTGATTCATCACTCCACAGAACACGTTTCCACTGCTCCACAGTCCAGTGTTGGTGGGCTTTACACCACTCCATCCGACGCTTGGCATTGGTCTTGGTGATGTGAGGCTTGCATGCAGCTGCTCGGCCATGGAAACCCATTCCATTAAGCTTCCGCCGCACAGTTTTCGTGCTTACATTAATGCCAGTGGAAGCTCAGAACTCTTCAGCTATGGAATCAGCAGAGCGTTGGCGACTTTTACGTACCATGTGCCAGGCAGTCGTTGACCTGGCTCTGTGATTTTGCGTGGTCTTCCGCTTCGTGGCTGAGTTACTGTTGTTCCTAAACGCCTTCACTTTCTAATAATATCACTTACAGTTGACCATGGAATATCCAGCAGGGATCAAATTTCACAAACCATTTTATTGCAAAGGTGGCATCCTATCACAGTAACACGCTTGAAGTCACTTCAGAACGACCCATTTTGTATGTAGACTGCAAGCTAGGTGCTTGATATTATACACCTCTGGCAGCGGGTCTGATTGAAACAACTCATTTCAACAATTAATAGGTGTGGCCAAATACTTTTGTCCATATATTATATGTGTAAATATTACAAATTACAGTGTCATAGAAAAATGCAAATTACGTCTAATATAGATACCTAAATATGTACTTTCAAAATCAGTAAGTGCTATACAGTACAAACACTTAATAACAAAATAAAACATTGCAAGCTAACATTGTAATTATTAGGGAAAGAAGATTTTTTTTTAAAAAAAAAAAGTATATTAGGGGTCAGCATTGAGGTTCAACAGAAATTTCACGAATCCTGCTTTTAAATAACATATTTTTTTTACATACCATTGATGTGATGCTTTGTGAATGCAATTGTTTTACTCTGCTTCCCACATATAGTAATGTTTATCTTTGAAGTTTCCCCGTTTGGCTCTCGCACAAGCAATGAGGTCCTATGTGACTAATCACACCATGATTTGTTGTGCGATACAGTAGCCTTGTTTGTTTGTGTAGCAGCTCAACGGAATTTATAAACTTGAAAATATTACCCCATATATTTTTGCAACCCAGCTCTACTTTATTGGAGTTTGTTATGATAAGACAGCATACTTCTCAGGGTACTTTGATCCTAAGATCATTTATTAATCATTCATTTACACAAGATCTCTCAAATCTGTACAATTCTGGATTTAAAGGAAAATTCCAATACCAAGGAAAATAAAATTTAGAAATAAACACACGCACACACACACAGTTGACTAAGCTTTAATCCATAATTGCCAACTTTATGTAAATCCCATCTGGGAGATGAAGTGGGGTCGGCAATGGGGGTTGTGGTCTGGGCTGGGGGCATAAGGGGCAACTGCCCCGTGGGCCGATCCAATAGTGAGCTACCTTGGGCTGGGCCACTGGGCCACTTGCATCTTTTCCATTAAAATGTTCCTAATAAGCTGCTGAGTCGAGTTTTGCCCCCCGGGTTAAAATTTGACAGCCCTTCCCTGGCCGTGGTGCAGTGATTTGCAAAATTTTAGCCCTTACCCCATGACGAAAACTGCAATCACATCATTGTGCCACATGGATGGGCCAAAATGACATAATTTGCCGCTACACCCTTTCTCAGCCTCCTCAGGATGAGGGAGGGTGGCATGGTCTCCTGGGAGTTTGGGAGAACCCGAAATTTCAGAGTTTTACAGACATTCCGCTAAAGTAGATAAGTATGCATTTATCTGATGTTGTTTTTTACCATCAGTATGCACGAGCCCTTGAAGCCTAAGCATCACTTACAGGCTGTGGTGGCAGCCATTTTCTAGGCTGAACCAATCAATTTCAGAATGCAGCCTTGATATCAGTTTGACTCGCAAAATGGCTGCAAAATGGCTCCCTCCACTGTGTACAGGAGACACTTTACTAAATACTTTATCTGCAATGCTGCTTGTTTGCATATTAGTTTTATGACATAGTATTACCAGCAATCTCTATTCCCAGAGGATGCAGGAATTCCAGTCAGAAAAAGCTGTTTGTTTTATATTTCTATCTCAATGCAAATAATAGTAAAAATGTAATAGAGTGCTTATCACTTCTGTCAGTCCCGATTCGCTTCCTTTTTGGACACTAGTCGAAATAACATTCCAAAAAAGTTTTGATTGTTCTTCAGACATTCAAAGCTTGAAGAATGTTATCAGTGCGCAGACTTTAAACACATGCTGATTCAGAATGCAATATAAATATCTATAAATGTGTTTAATTTACACGTGCAAGGACATGTGCAATGAAGGATCCACTCATTATATGCCTTTTACAAATGTGCTCGGTAATGATTCTAACAGAAAACACGGACATAGTCAGTGATTCATACCGATACACAGCTTAAAATCTAGCTGACCTCCCTCTTGTAGTCAGGTCTGACCTTCGCACTGTACACCATGTATTACAAGCAGGTCCTGTGAGAAATTGTCAATGGCTGGATTTCAAAGGAATATATCAATGTGCAAAAAAAAAAAAAATTGAGGAAGAGAGATTGGTGCTCAGAGGAAAAACTTGTGATTTTACGCCGTCAGAAACAGGACGTTTAATTACAGAGAACAAAACAAAGAATAACAAAACATTTTAACTTTTTGTACTAACACGTTTTGAGAAGGAACTGAACGATATTAGGATTCCGCAAGGTTTAAAGTGTTTTGTTCTTCTGTCAGAAAAAGAGTTCGGGACATACAGTGCATTCTAATACAGTATATTACAGTGCAATATGGCCAGATTAACAATGGTACTGACTAGAGATGTCCACTGACCCCCGTGTTCTGGTTTTGGATCTGGATTAACTTTGTGTTTTGGATTTGGTTTTGGCAAAACCGCCCTTGCGTGTTTAGGTTCTGGTCTTGGATCCCGATTTATTTATTTTTTAAAAAAAATCCCTATTGTTTTTGCTAAAATCACATAATTTGGCTCTTTTTTATTCCTACGTTATAATTATCCTCAATAACATTAATTTCCAATAATTTTCAGTCAATTTTTGTCAAGTGACAAGAACACTGCTATTCCTCCTGTTTCTGTATGACAAATGGCACTGAGCAATGTCACTGGAGACTGGAGAGGGACAAGAACACTGCTACCCCTGTTTCTGCGTGAGCAATGGCACTGAGCAATGTCACTGGAGACTGGAGAGGGACAAGAACACTGCTACCCCTGTTTCTGTGTGAGCAATGGCACTGAGCAATGTCACTGGAGACTGGAGAGCGACAAGAACACTGCTACCCCTGTTTCTGTGTGAGCAATGGCACTGAGCAATGTCACTGGAGACTGGAGAGGGACAAGAACACTGCTACCCCTGTTTCTGTGTGAGCAATGGCACTGAGCAATGTCACTGGAGACTGGAGAGTGACAAGAACACTGCTACCCCTGTTTCTGTGTGAGCAATGGCACTGGATCTCCTCAGCAGTGAGGTACTTATGGAATCCAAAACCCGCGAGATCCGACAACGCAACAATGACGTTTTGCCTCCATTAAGATCCGAGGACACGCGGAGATAACGAGCTGGCTCGCTGGCCTACTTAGATCCCCTAAGTTCGGATGAGCTCGGTTTTCAGAAAACCGAGCTTGAGCATCTCTACTTCCTAGTGGTTTGCTACTGGAATGCTCTCTACAGAGGCGGAACTAGCAAGTTATGGACAAATAGGTGGGGAGGAGGGAACCCGGGATCCCGACCCTCTGCATCTGCCATGCAGTGGGCCCCAATATCTTGATGGCCCCCAGTGCGTAGCAGCTGCTAGACCAATGGTAGACCACTGGACCACTGCCTCTCTGTATTGTATATTGGTCACTAGGATGCTCTCTGTATTGTATATCATCCTCCAGGATGCTCTCTGTATTGTATGTCTCTAGGATGCTTTCTATAATGTATATCTATCACTAGTACTGTGTAAATTATTATGCATTAAAGTATAATACCTGCTTACTTGAAATACATCCCTGTTATTTCCCCATTGAGGATACAATGTTCAGTCTTCTGTCTATAGTGACATAATTTACTCCTCACTAATTTGATTGATACCATTTTTATATGCAGTCTCCTGTGTATATTGATTGATACCATGTATATCCAGTTTCTGATTTGTCTTCATTCATGGTCAGTAAAATAGCATAACTTTACCTCTCAGTTGTCCTGATTCCATTAAGATAGTCCCGATTTTGGGGAACTGTCCTGCTCAGCCAGGAACTGGAGGGGAGTTATTTGCCCCTGTTCACTTTTCTTATATGCTCTGTGAACCAGTTAGTGGTGTGTGCATCATATAAGGAGGTGGATGGAAGGAGGAGCTACCCATGCCCTCCATGATGCTGGCCACACCCCCTCCAGCGGCACGCCGCTGCTCACACTAGGCCATTCATCATGTTCAGCTCCAGAACTCCATTAGCTCCATTAATCTGGCCCCATGTACAAAAAGGTGTCAATCATTATAATGTACAGATTTAATTAATATATTGCCTTGTATAATAACATTTTATGCAAATCTTTACTATGTCAAGGATGAAGCTCTAAAGACACATAACAAAGATAAATCCCAAACTGACATAAAAATATGTTTTCACAACTTCATCAATTTGTCAAAAAGAGGAAACTATTATTTTTTTATAATGAAAATCTTTAAAGATTTTACATGTCTGTCATCTTCACCTGGAGGGGGTCAGGGGTAAGTGTGTTCCCTGACCCCACCTCTACTCCTTCTCCACCAAACCACGGCTCCTGAGACCCAGATCACGTTGCACCTGCACTTCTAGGAGGCACTGAAGGCAAATAAGTATGTGTACTTAGACACATATTCCTGTCACTTATGTATGTGGTATCATTCATTCCTGTATGTGCCATTCTCTCTGCCCTTTCCCTGTCTTCACCAGTCTCTCTGTCCTTACCCTCTCTGCACCAACCTCTCTGCCCATCCCCTGTATGCTTTAGCATCTGTGCTTCCCCTGTCTGTGGCAACCTCTCTGCCCTTCCTCTGTCTGCTTTAGCATCTCTCCACTTCCCCTGCCTACACCAGCCTCTCTGCCCCTCCCCGTCTACACCAGCCTCTCCGCCCCTCCCCTGTCTACGCCAGCCTCTCTACCCTTCACCTGTCTACGCCATCCTCTCTGCCCTTCCTCTGTCTGCTTTAGCATTTCTCCACTTCCCCTGTCTAAGCCAGCCTCTCTGCCCTTCCCCTGTCTACGCCAGCCTCTCTGCCCTTCCCGTCTACACCAGCCTCTCTGCCCTTCCCCTGTCTACACCAGCCTCTCAGCCCTTCCCCTGTCTACTCCAGCCTCTCTGCCCTTCACCTGTCTACGCCAGCCTCTCTGCCCTTCACCTGTCTACGCCAGCCTCTCTGCCCTTCCCCTGTCTACTCCAGCCTCTCTGCCCTTTATCTGTCTATGCCAGCCTCTCTGCCCTTCACCTGTCTATGCCAGCCTCTCTGCCCTTCCCCTGTCTACACCAGCCTCTCTGCCCTTCCCCTGTCTACTCCAGCCTCTCTGCCCTTCCCCTGTCTACTCCAGCCTCTCTGCCTTTCACCTGTCTACGCCAGCCTCTCTGCCCTTCCCCTGTCTACACCAGCCTCTCTGCCCTTCCCCTGTCTACTCCAGCCTCTCTGCCCTTCCCCTGTCTACTCCTGCCTCTCTGCCCTTCACCTGTCTACGCCAGCCTCTCTGCCCTTTCCCTGTCTACTCCAGCCTCTCTGCCCTTCATCTGTCTACGCCAGCCTCTCTGCCCTTTACCTGTCTACACCAGCCTCTCTGCCCTTCACCTGTCTACGCCAGCCTCTCTGCCCTTCACCTGTCTACGCCATCCTCTCTGCCCTTTCTCTGTCTGCTTTAGCATCTCTCTACATACCCTGTCTACACCAGCCTCTCTGCCCTTTACCTTTGTACACCAGCCTCTCTGCCCTTCACCTGTCTGTGGCAGCCTCCCACCTCTCTGCCCTTCCATTGTCTTTGTGTGTCTGTCTCTGATTTTGTATGTGTACCTCTGTCTCCCCATCTGTCTCTCTTTGTCCCACGATTTGTGTTTGTGTGTCTCTGTCTCTGCATTGTGGGTGTCTGTCCTTTTATTCTCCCCTGTGTGTGTCTCTCTGTCTCCCTTTACGCCCCTTATCATACCTATCCCCCCACCGTCTTCTACCACTTGCCATCACCATCCACTTTTCCCCTGTGCTCCTCACAACTCACATTTTGTTTTTCCCTGCACGTTCTCCCTCTTTACCCCTTACCTTTCTCCTCTTCTTCTGCTGAAGTTTACGATAGAGTTCTGTTGGGTGCTAATCAGCAGCGACATGGATCAACAAAGGCACAACCATGCCAATAGTCACAATTTTGATTTTCTTTGTTTTCTTTACATACTACACTCTGGCGCTAACCATGTCCTCTGTGTGCCAACCACGCTCCCTCTCTGGCAGTTGACCACTCCCCTAACATGATGTGACCATGCCCCGTTGGCACAATATTGAGCGGCTCCTGTGCCTCATACAACTTGTTTCCTCATCATCTATTGTGGGGCCCCACAAAGTTGCTGTACCAGGCTCCCTAAATTCCTCTTGGCAGCCCTGGTCTCAGTTCCGGGTAGTATAGGCTACAGTGAAGAGGTTGGTTGTGAGTGGACTTGGAACATTGGAGATTGGGAGAGATATGGTCAAGTGGGGTAGGGAGTCCCATGTGGTTATCAGAATAGAAGAGAGGTGTAGGTCAGAGATAGAACAGAGAGGTCAAGCTGGAGTATATCTCATGACAAATAGGGGGTCATAGTTGAAGGCTTTGTAGGTGAGATAAGCAGCTTGAATTCGATTCTGGAGGTAATGGGAAACCAGTGTAGGGATTTGGCGAATGGTGCTGCACATGAGAAAGCACTAAATATCCACCCTATAGAATTATTTGCAGTCTTTTTATTAAAAAATGGCACAATAAAATACAATTAATAAACACTGGGGGGACTGACAATGGTGATTAGGAGACCAGAAAGTGTGTCGTCGCCCCCATTCCCCTCCTTAGACTAACTTCTGGCTTCCTGAGGGTACACACTGCCAGTAGGAGGACAATGTAAACCTCTTCTATGGACAGCCATGTGAGTCGGTGGGCTAGTTAAATTATCACCTGACCAGTGAACACACAGGTAGGGTCATAAATAGAATGCATTTTTCCAGCACCCTAAAACTAGTTACTTTATTCAGAAATGAAAAAGATCTAAAATACCTAGTTTAGAAGACACTAACTGAAGAAGCTACTTTTAAATTGGTGAGCCCCAAGTCGTCAGTAAATCAAAGTGTTTTTAGAATATAAAAGACACATAAAAACAATTTTGACGGGTAATAACCATGTATTATAAAGATATAACAATACACTCTTAACATTTAAAATAACATATGATGATATCACATAGAGATGTCTTATCAAGAAGCCCGCATATAGTATGTTTTTCCTAGTACGCTATGTACATTTTAATTTATGTAGTCTACAATTCTTGTAAAACATGGCCCACGGCCAGAAGTGAGACAAGCTTGAAGTAACTAAAATGGTAACATCCAGTAATGGAAATGACTGAATAAATATTCATATAAAGTCAGAAACTCAACAGCTGAGCACTAGATACTATTTTTATCAAAGGCCAAATATAGAATATTGCTATATTTGAGATGCTTTACAGTCAGAAAAGGGGCGGAGCACCAGAGTCACACAAGTTCCATTGAGACGTCACTGAATTGTATTTACAGATTCTGATCCTCGTTTAGTGAACTGTGGGAAGAGATTTGTAACTGAAGGAAGAGATTTCACATATTTCGAGGTGATCCTGTTTTTTTTTTTTAAGCAGCACCAAAGGCCATCCCCACCACTATATCTACATATATTCAATAAACTCACTCCGTAAAGTGAAAACTACTACACTGCATATTCCACCAAAAGGAATGAAGGGCTGGTATTTGTGAAACCTTGAAGTCACATGTTAAAGGTATCCAGGTTTTCTTCACCATAAAGATGGTATAGATCATCATCATCATCACCATTTATTTATATAGCGCCACTAATTCCGCAGCGCTGTACAGAGAACTCACTCACATCAGTCCCTGTCCCATTGGGGCTTACAGTCTAAATCCCCAACATACACACATACAGATAGACACAGACTAGGGTCAATTTGGTAGCAGCCATTTAGCCTACCAGTATGTTTTTTTTGGGAGTGTGGGAGGAAACCGGAGCACCCGGAGGAAACCCACGCAAACACGGGGAGAACATACAAACTCTTGCCCATGGTGGCAATGGCATCAGAAAAGAATGAGCACATGGATCAGAGAAGGCCATGGCCACAGTCACAACTGATATTTTTGAGTAATGTTCTAAGTCCTCAACTTTTCATCATTGACCTTTGTGGGTATTATACACTGATGTCTACTTACCATATAGGGCAACAAGGTTGAGGGACCACCATAGAGTCTGGTGCCATGGTCTGTGCATTTGTTGACCTACTGCTGGAGTATGACATGGGGCCTTGTCTGTAGCTCCTGTCTACAGTCCGAGGTCTTGGCTTATGTCTATGAGCAGTCTAAGCCTGTGCCTGAATGGGGGGATCCCCTGAGTCACTCCTCAACCTCTCACGATGTCATTGGGATCAAGGAAAAAAAGAGACTCATGGACAATCTGTAGCTTGCTGTGGGGCAACTAATGTGGGGCTAAAGTGCCTCACATAATGACAACCAATGCCCAGAGCAGACAAGAATCTAGTGGATTGGTCATGGTGTATTGAGATCCCAGCATTGTGGAAGGATTCAACTGATGAGTTAAGATCTAATGATAGATACCTAGAGGATAACAGGTGCTCAAAAAAGGTCATTTTACCCAGGGGAATAAAGTACTTGTGTGGTATAATTATACAAATTAATGTTAAAAAAGAAATCTTACGAAACAGCAAACCCCATTGCAGAGTATAAAAGCTGAATGTAATAAGCATAGGCAAACCGAAGGGGGGTTTCCTAGTGCCTGAGACCCCCCTCCAAGCCTGAGGAACTGTATAATTGAGGTGGCTGGACCCTGCAGCCTTTTACATGGCTCTGCTTGAAAAGGGAGAGCTGTGTGCACCTAACAGTAGTGCCTACAGCATTGCCCATGTATATTATGGGGA
Organism: Mixophyes fleayi; assembly: GCF_038048845.1. Lineage (NCBI taxonomy): Eukaryota > Metazoa > Chordata > Amphibia > Anura > Limnodynastidae > Mixophyes > Mixophyes fleayi. The sequence goes on along the minus strand of NC_134404.1, from coordinate 332,134,758 downwards.
TATGAAGAGTTGGAGAGCAGCCAAGCACTCTCTAAAATTATAACCATGCCCCCATGCATGCTGACCAGGCCCACTGGCAGCGTGGTGTGGAAACCCCCCCTCTACAAATCCTGCGTTTGCCCCTGCCGTACTCAGCATGAGACGTTTCTTCAGGGCCGCTCGTAGTTGAACGCCAGAAATATGTGTTTTTTAAAAAAGCGCAATTTCTGCTCGTTTGGGTGCCTAATGAATCAGTCCCACAATGTCTAGGACAAAACCAACTCTCAATACAATATGATTATACCATTACTGTACAACATCGTGAAATATTAGACAGGAAGATTTTATACAAGATATCTATGACTGGTGAGAACTGATTTAATGCCAAAATTATTTCACATCGCTGGATAATCACATTGTATTTTTAACATGTGCCAGCCGCCCATTACCTTACATTACATTACATTACATTACATTACTTGCTTTTATCTTTTTTTAAAAAAATAAATGCATCAATTTCATTTGGAACCTCTCATCTGCATTATGTTCCCTTCAATCTTATTTTGACACACAGATGAATAAATTGCTGCTACACCCAACCCCCTTTGACAAGCCAAGTATATGACTTCATTAGACTTATTCAACCACAGCTGAGAACACACACACAGCTATTCTCAATGTACAGTCAGACTCCCGCTTAGAAAAAGACCATTCACAGGATTCAATATGATTGAACGTCATAAGACAAGGTTCTGGGCAGGGCTGTCCTCTTTGTCTTCCAGAGATATAGAACTATCATCATGGTTAACGTATGTTGCACAAACAGAGGGAAAAGAGGTTATTATACACAGTACTCAGGGTCATCTTAACAACATCATGGTCCCCCGGGCAAAGCAGTGCACCCAGGCCACTATATATGTGTGTGTGTGTGTGTGTGTGTGTGTGTGTCGGGCGTGATGATGACATACACTGCGAGCGAAGCACGGAAGAGGGGACCAGGGAGGGAGCCGGATCGCCACCTGACCTGAGCGGTCAGGTGACCGCAAAAGGTACGTGTTTTTTTTTTGTTTTTTTTACAGGAGTCTTGCCTCAGGCCCCCTTGTCCGCTGGGCCCCCGGGCACCTGCCCATCATGCCCAATCGTAAAGATGGCCCTAACAGTACTAGTGTCACAAACTGCAATAACTACAAATTTATATCAGTCCAATATAGACAGTAGTAGTCAACATCTGAGAGGAAGAACGGCAATAAAAACGCTGCCGCGCTGAATGGATAACGTTCAATTCAGATAAAAATGGAGGGCGCTAGATAGCCCAAGTGGACCTGAAAATTGCAAAATATTATAAGTATAGTAGTAAGACCCAGTCTCTAAATCCTGAGACACAGTGAGAAATATACTGTAAGACAAACTCCTCACACTGGAAAACTTGTGTATCCCCACAGAAGTTGCCATCTTAGATCTTACTGGGCACGAACAATGGTATAGTACATCTTACTTGGCATGCACAGTGGCAGCACAGTGGCTCAGTGGTTAGCACTTCTGCCTCACAGCACTGGGGTCATGAGATCAATTCCCGACCTTGGCCTTATCTGTGTGGAGTTTGTATGTTCTCCCCGTGTTTGTGTGGGTTTCCTCCGGGTGCTCCAGTTTCCTCCCACACTCCAAAAACATACTGGTAGGTTAATTGGCTGCTATTAAATTGCCCTTAGTCTCTCTCTCTCTCTCTGTCTGTGTGTGTATATTAGGGAATTTAGACTGTAAGCTCCAATGGGGCAGGGACTGATGTGAGTGAGTTCTCTGTACAGCGCTGCGGAATCAGTGGCGCTATATAAATAAATGGTGATGATGATGATGATAGTAGATCTTGAAGGACACTACCCCTCCAATAGTTGATCTTGCTGGACATGATAACCAGCATGCTGGACATAAATATTGGTATATAAGATCATGATGGACATTATCTCCCTCAGATCTTGATGAACTGGCAAATTAAATTTTGCTTGCGTCATGTCAAGTTGTCTGCTATGAATTTTATTTGCGTTTGTACCCAGGGAATCTCATTGGCCGCCCTGAGACTGTGACCTAGCGAAGGGTTGAAGATTTGTGGGCTCACTGGTTGGCAGAGGTTTTCTTTTGTTCTATAGAAACATCTCATCAATCATAATGCCCTGCATTGTGCCGGTAATGATGTCCAGCAATATATAACATGCCAGTGAGAATGTCCAGCACTATCCTAATATACCATTTATAAGCATCTTGAGTCACAGATTTCAGTTATTTAGATATACATATGTAGTGGCGAAGCGCTATTGGATTAGTAAAGCACCTCCCTATAATTGCTGTTTATGGCTCCTATTTCCATAAAACTTGTCTGCCAATCAGATTCCGTCATTCTCCTAGCAATGCTTAAAACATGAAAGCAAACACCTGATTGGTTGCTATGGGTAACACCACCTTTTCTTAACACCAAGGACAGTTTTTTTAGAAATCTCCCTCAGTGTTTGCTTGTTTTATTTCCCAATTGTACAGTGCTGGTGATTTTATTTTTTTTGTAAATCAAATTAACAAGAATAATCAAAAGCACACAACTGTGCATTGTTTTATTTTTTAAAGCACATAATTAATCCAGGCTCTCCGCCAACTGACAAAGCCCATCCCAGCGCTGGACGAAACATAAATAGTGACAAAATCGCTATTCTGCATTGGAGAAAATGCTGGGCTCTGTAAACCGGTGGAAGGCCAGGCAGACATGTAGCTATAACGATTGTGTGGCCCTGTCATACTGTGAACAAATAGTAAATTGGTGATAAGCTGACCTCTTACAGTCCATTAACAAGCTGCTGATAAGATTATGAAGCCAATTAGGACAGATAGTCATTTTTATTTCATTTTTGTTAAGTGTTAAACACGTCAAAGTGCTTTTCCATTAGCTTGCCATAGAGAAATGTTTATTTTAGCATGCTAAGTGATAATTGTTAAGTAATTGGCAAATGCCAGCACACTGCAAAAGAACCTAATCTTTTAAACTGTATGATAAGAACAGGGCGCTAGCATCTGTTATCAGCGATCTAACTGATGCGTAAACTTGTCCTTAAACTTGTTCTCTGTCTGAGAATACATCACTTGGACAATGCACAATTACTGCTGTTGCTTAACTGTCAGGGAATGAATTGCCGAGGATTATAGAATGACCAACCTCTTGTGTGTCAGTACTCCGTATTTTGATGGGATAAAATCCTGTATTTGTATTGCTGAATTAATTAATCAGTGCAATGTAGGTAAGCTACAACTAACAAGTTTTCATGTCTGTAAAGAACACAGACATTAGTGTCAATGGGCTGGTTACTCCCAGGAGAGAATCACTTGCAAGTGCTATTTATCAGAGACAGACCAAGACGGCATGAAGCCAAATTTTTTAAACAGGCAAACAAAACGGTACTCTTGCAGCCCCAGCGGAAAACCAAAATACCAACTTTACAAAGATTGGCAGGAGTGAGGGCCTTATTAAAGCTACATACATGTGAGGTCTCTTAGTCCTTATTGACTTGACTTTTAGTAAAGTGCTGATTGCAGTAAGTGAAAAAGAATGTGTAGTTGTCAGTGTTGACAGTACACTGCCACCTGTTGCCTGTAGTTGGTATTGCCGCGGGTCCTCACATCTTGCAGTTGGAATAGGTCAGGATTTAAATGAACAGGCTGATGGTAAAATGTGTGGCTTATAACAGAGGAGTCTGGTGCATAAAGTTGGAAAGTGGAGATGCCGGATGGAGATTTGTCTAGACATATTGGGCCTGATATATTAAGGAAAGGAAAGCAAAAAATTGAGTAAGTTTGCTCCTGGACAAAACCATGTTACCATGCAAGGGGTGCAAATTAATTTATTATTTTGCACATAAGTTAAATGCTGGCTGTTTTTTCATCTAGCACACAAATACTTGATAGCTTTATTTTTACACTGAAATGTAAAGTTGATCTAGTACATGCCCTATCCCAACTATAAATCTGTCCCCACATTTTACATTTAGCTCCCCCTCCAATGCAACATGGTTTTGCCCAGGTGCAAAATTACTTCTTTATTGCTTTACGTTCCTTAATGAATCAGGCCAATGGTGTTCGGGAATTAAAGAATAGTCCTTTGTGTGAGGCGGGCTACACGTCAAATCTGCTTGCTGTGTGTGGATCCCACCAAATCTTTGTCATGTGAAATATGATGAGCAGCAGTAGGAAGTAAAAGTGAGGGGCAATATAAGTTAAGAAGGTGGTGAGGAAAGTAACAGTGATTTGTCAGAAATGGTTTTTATTTTAAGGGGTATATTTACTAAACTGCGGGTTTGAAAAAGTGGGGATGTTGCCTATAGCAACCAATCAGATTCTAGCTGTCATTTATTTAGTACATTCTACAAAATGACAGCTAGAATCTGATTGGTTACTATAGGCAACATCCCCACTTTTTCAAACTCGCAGCTTAGTAAATCTAGCCCTAAGTCTCTTTACTTCCCACTATAATGTATTTTGTGTGCTTATAAATGCAATAAATAAAAGCAGAAGCGACGATATTTTGCCATCACTATTTTGCTGGGAGAATCATCTGCATTTAATGAATAATACAACTTGTGTTTTGCAAATTGAAAGTATAAAACAGTAAAATGAGAAATGGCTAAACATCCGAAGGGGGGCAACTGCAAATCCTCATTTTCTATAAAAAAAAAAAAAAAAAGGAACAGTATAACATTCTTGGCAAAGACGGGTGTAAGCTGTATAAAGAGAATCCTAATGAAAGTGTCATTGGTAATTTAATGTTAAATGTAATACCTTTAGGGAATCTGGGCTATAAGCTGTTACGGACAGTAAAAATACACCCTTAATCTCGATTTGAAAAGTCATTCCTTTACATTCTATGCACATTCCGAGGATCAAGCTGTTATGATATCAAAAGATATTAAAAAACATTTTTTTTTATGAAAAACAGATGTTTTCCACAGGGTATTATACCGCTGAAAACTTTGAAAGGATCCCTCACACGAGAAGTTAAATGTTTTTATTTATTTTTTAAAGTTTGTTTTGAAACTTGGAATGATGAACTATTGTGTTATTGTGGCAAACAGATATCTCAGTAGAATTCCCATTGCATGGAAGCTTTTCTTTATTGTTTAGTCCATTGCGTACACAGTATTTATTTTTCTAGAAAGACTATTCTGGTCATTAACATATGTTCTATCCTTGTTGTCCTGGCTACACCGTTCTTCCAATTCACTGTGGCTCCCCGGGATGAGTTTGGGTCCTAATAGTTCTCAGCAACAGAGCTCAGAAGACTGTTGAGTCAGTCAGGAGCTGTGGTGTGTCCTCCCACCCCTTTAAGCTTGAATGATACCTGCCTCTTACAGTAATTTTGTTGTGTTGCACTACAATTTTTTCATCATCATCAGCTACTAATAATAACAACAGCGCCACTAATTCCACAGCACTGACAGAGAACTCACCAGGGCCGGTGCTAGGGTCCATGGCGCCCTAGGCATTTTTCACCCCGTCTTTCCTTACCTTGTCTCACCACCGCCGCCTCTCTGCTCCCTCTCCTCCCCTCCACTCACTGACACTAGTGAGTGGAGGGGAGGAGACGGAGCAGAGAGGCGGCGGTGGTGAGCAATAGCCTTTTCCCCCCTCCCCATGCATCTGAATGCTGTGCGGCGGCCGTGACAGGTATGGTCAGCGGTCGCCGCACAGTTTTTAAGTCATTTACCATTCTGTGGCGCCCTCCAGAGCCCGGCGCCCTAGGCAAGTGCCTAACCTTGCCTAATGGGAGTGCCGGGCCTGGAACTCACTCACATCAGTCCCTGCCCCATTAGAACTTACAGTCTTAAATTCTCTAACATACACAGAGAGATTATTAGCAGCCAATTAACCTACCAGTATATTTTTGGACTGTGGGAGGAAACTGGAGCACCCGGAGGAAACCCACGCAAACACAGGTAGAACATACAAACTCCTCACAGATGAGACCATGGTCGGGAATTGAACTCATGACCCCAGTGCTGTGAGGCAGAAGTGCTAACCACTGTGCTGCCCAGACATCAGCCTGAACTTTGAAAATCCACTAAGCCAGTATGACTCTGATTAACTGAACAACTACATTATTACAAAAAACTCCGAACATCACGTTCCATCAACATCTACAAAATAGGGACATTTTATTTTAATATTTATTTGTATATGTGGGAATGTGACAGTAATCCAGGGTCAATTAAAAACCTAGATGAAGACTGGATGGTTTGTTGTTCTTTCTCTAGGATAAAAGGAATAAACCACTAATCTCATCTAGATTGGTTTAACAATTGGACTCATAACCTTAATAGGCTTTGATTATTAGCTTTTCGCTTGATACATCTATTGTTTATTCAGAATCATTTATATATTGTCAACCCGTAAATCATACTAACCAGTTGCTTCCATTACAGAGAGAAAATGAACGCTTGACTTTTTAGTTACAGTTTTGCGTTTTTTGTGCTGTGCAGAGAATGCTTTGCGCTTCGAACCTCCGTAAATGTGTTTCAGAGATGCTTCAACTGGCCGCAAACCATTTCTCTCGAAACTGGTTTGGTTTGCCGAATCGGTATAATAGTTGGATAATTCACTTGAATTTTATCCATTCTAAATTGATTTAAGAGATCAAACTTGAGAAAGGAAAACAGATTTGACCATTTCTGATCCTCTTATACCATATTCGACCTTAAATTGATACATTTTAGCTGTTTTCAAAGACGATCCAAAATGCCGAATGCGAAACGCGGAAGTTTGTATTACAAACTGTCACGCTGTAGGCCTATGAAGGCTGATGATAAATAGACACTAACCGGTATTAGCGCAACTGGTCAAACAGGTGCGGAGTCTAATGTACCCCTGGTGTTCACCAGGGACCCCCGCAAGGAGGTTTGGACTTCGCAGCAGAGAGCACGCAGGTCGCGGTCCTATTAGCCAGTTACCAGTGTAGCGTAGAGAGGTCAGACGGTTCCGGGTCACAGCAATCAGGTAGATAGGTACAAAAGGGAAATCCAGTAGAATAGTCGCCAAGCCGAAGTCACGGTACAGAATGGGTCACACAGAGAAAGAGGATGGTCGCCAAGCCGGGTCACAACGATAAACAGGAAGCAGGATACTCAGGGAAAAGTAAGGGAGTGTGGAAGCCAGGAACACTGGTGGTGAACCTGTTACTCTGGCACCCTAATGGCGCCAGAGGCAGGTTTAAATAGAGTCCAGACTGAGGTGATTGGTGGAGAGCGGAGGCGGAAACAGAAGCAGCGTCCCGTTGCCTAGCAACGGGACTGAGGCCAGGGCGCATGCGCCCGTTATCCGGAAGTCCGCGGCAGCCGACGGGGGGATCAGACGTCCGTTCCCCGTCTGACAGGGAATCAGCGGGGACGGCGTCTGACACGAACACTGTAGTGCTCGCTGTTGGAATTCTAAAATGTTAAGATAACTTTTCTTTTAATTTAAAAAGATTTAATAATTTAAAAAGTGTTTAAAAATAAAAAAGTTAAAATACAAGTTTTAAAGATAATCGAGAAACCTGAATGCAAACGCAAACTGCACATCAGGGTTTACTGATGATTTTACCGCGAAACATGTTTTGTGGCCTTTTAACTGGTGAAATACTATATTTCTGAGCCTCTGTAGTTACCAGAGAAGACATGAAGTTGACTGTATTTAAAATATAGACTCTTGAGATACTAGGTTTGGTTGAACTCTCTTAGCACTGAAAAGGCTACAGAGGACAACAATTAAAGTCAATGGTTTAGTAGTACGTCTTTACTGACCCTTACAACCTCTCCAGAAGCAGTGAAAGGGTCAAAAGACGACTTAGTGAGAAATATTGCAGAATAGAGCTATTTGTGTAGGAGCCGTGGCCCATAAAGTCTTAAATGAAATTTAATCAGTCTTCCAGCCATAAAAAATGTGAGTTCACGTAGGGATCCTTTTAACATTATTCCAGAAACCAATGCTAAAAACATGTTTAGTCAACTGCTAGGCAAGCCTGGCGGTTTGAGATTCTGTTTTTTATTGTTAATGTTTTATCTTCCTCCCATCCAAAGTTAGATGGAATGTTGACATAACAAGACTCCCGGGAGTAGAACAATACCTTGCGATGGAGTTTAGGAGATGGCCATTATTGTTTCTTTGCTTTATGGCTGCTCCTCTGCCAGTAATAAAATGTTCGTTATATATAATGTTAATTCTAATAAAAATATGTTTTACCGTCTTTGGTTCCATCCTGTCTATGCGGACGCAATATTTATTTAACCTCTTTGGCACCAGAGGACATGCCGTCTGACCAGCGTGACAATTGTTTACATGCAGTTTACAGAAATTCAGTAAAGTTTATGTGGCTCTACATCCTAAAATGTAAACAATGTGTAATATAGGTATTAGAAGTGTTTGAGGAGTTCCTGTGCGGTATTAGGCCACAAAGATATACGATTATAAGAAATCATGTGTGTAGGATTTTTTGTTATTGGATTATTTCTCACTAGATGACCACATTTAATAGTCCTTACGTTGAAGAAAAAATGATGCACCAATATACTGTGTGCTTGAATTTTTATTGTATACAAGGTGGGGTATAAAGATCTCCGACATTTTGAAAGGGTATAAAAATTAACGAAACTATTTCGGAAAACATTGTATTTATTTCTAAAAAAAAGAACATAAAAAATATTTTGTTTTAATGGATTTTTAAAAATCATATCAGACAAATGGCGGTTGTTGTAGGCAATACATAACTGAAGACGTTTCTGGAATTTCTCCATCACTCTCCCGGTCAACTCAGGTGGAATGGCTTAAATTTCCTGTCTGATCCTTTTTCAAATCCTCAAGAGATCGATGACGATGTTTGAAAACCTTATCCGTCAGGTATCACCAAAGGAAAAAGTCACATGGGCTTAAATCTGGTGACCGTGCCGGTGACCCCACTTCTCCCCTTAAAGAGATCAGACGCCCAGGGAACATTTCCCTCAACACTCCGAGCAAACGTCGTTCTGTGTGAGCTGTGGCCCCGTCCTGTTGAAACCACACATGTCCTGTATCCACATTGTCCAGTTTGGGGCCCAAATCGTTTTCTGATCTGGTACAGATGCATTTTGACCTAGTGCGAAATGTGTATGTAACACTCTCTGCGTTGTCATCATAGAACGGTTGTTTTCATAATATGCTTGAACAACAAAGCCCCGATGTTCACCGATCCAATTCATGTTGGGTACTAAAATCGTCAGAGCCTAAACTACCGAATTAAATCTACCCCGCCCCTTTCCCCCTTCTGCAGCTCACACAGTGCCCCCTTGAAATATGGGAGATCTTTATGCCCCACCCTGTATATGTGCTCGTCGAAGCACCAAAGAAGATCTCGTACATATTTACAATATACCGAATTGCCTGAATTTTTGCTTTTTATTTTGGCTCGACGAAGCACCAAAGAAGATCTTGTACATGTTTATCACCAGTGGTACACGCTTTTACAACGCTGGAAACCAGATAACATTGTTGAACACTATCACCAACAACAACAACAATCTGAAGTGAAATGCGCTAGACTAGCGGATATGTGACTGAGAACTTGGGACACCGGAGTGGTGTGAAAACTCTTTCCATGCACCCTGTCCACTGCTCCAATATCTCATCCCTTCTCACCACTAATTTGCTCTACTATGGCATCCTATCACTGGCACCCACCCTTTGGTAATGCCGATACAGCAGACATGCAGAAGACTCGGAGGAGCAGCATGCCAGTCTGCTAGATGGCTCTAAGTCCACGGCCTGCTGGGATGGTCTACCAGGAAGAGTAGAGGACACTCAGTCCTCAGCTTGTGGCTCTGACCCGCGATGCGCCTCTCCATAAGTGAGCAGCAGATTACCTGTTCCACTTTCGGACACAGCGCTCCTCTTCATTCCTACCACTTGATTTTCTGTGCAGAGTTCAACGGATGCTGACCAGTCATCAGCTGGTCTCAGTAGGCCGCTATCTCACGCTCCGCTGCTGGATCACTCTCACACTTACCTTGTGTGCTAGAGTCCCTTCACTCACTCAAGTAAAGTTCCTACCGGACATAATATACGATCTGTGCAACCTTGATTCTTGGGTAAGAGTCCCTCTCTCACCCTAATTAATGGAGCCATATCTTTGGCATCTGCCTGTATTGTTTGCTGCCAAAGAGAGGTGTTTGGAAAGCCTACATTCTCTTTCCTAGTCGCTTGTGTAAATGGCATCCCTGTGGTACATAAGTTTCCCTCAGCTTCCATTGACTCTATATACAGGGCTTTAGCTAACCCATCATTAGCCTGAACTGATACCATACAGCCAATACTAGGCTTCCATACAATATTATTCGAATATAAAACCAAAAGGTAGAGCGCTCCAACAAAAGCAGCCTTGGAAGTGCAAATAAGATGTCACCTAATCATCACATATAGCACATAGAATATTGGTAAACACTTGTGTCAGATATGTGCGTATTCTGGAAATGTTCTTTAGGTGTATGTAACATGATTTAGATATAGAGTTGATGTGGGGAATAAACGACAGTTGTGAATCAAGGATTACACCTAGGTAACGAGCTTGCGGGGTGGGATTTATAGTCATGTTATCGACAGAAATAGAAATGTCAGGCAGGAAGCTTCTGTTCTTGGGTGGGAATATTATTAATTCAGTTTTTGAAAGATTGAGTTTGAGTCGGCGAGAAGACATCCAAGATGAAATGGCAGAAAGACAGTCAGTAACGCGAGACAACACATATATACATGATAAAATTGATTATATGCATTGGCATTAGCGAATTTATCATCATTGTATTTAGCATTAGCGCCTATATGAAGTGTTTACCAATATTCCATACAATATTATCACATTGGATGATGCTTCCTACAGCAAGTTCCTCTGAAATTACTGTATGCACTCCCAAAGGGAGACTTTTCAGTACCATAATCTGAGCTTTTAATGTGGACTTTGTCTGCTCTTTACTTCGCTCTACCATTAGTTTATACATTCAATTGCAGGGAGAAACACTCTGGTGAACTCTCCATCACCAGTTAGTGACTACGGTTATGATTGCAGATTAGGCTATACCCAATTGACCAAGGGGCGATTTTTCTTCCTTGCAACAGTAATCAAAATGTAACGGCAACCACTTTATGGTGCTCTCATCTTGTGCCATATGGCTACTTAATATTTACAATGGGGACTGTGACCAGTGACAACCCACACTTTTGCAACCACTTTCCAGTAACCTGGCGATAGACCTTACTCATCTATCATTTAGAAGTTTGCATCCATCCCAATGGGTAAGGACAGAGCCGTAACTAGGGTGGTGCGGGCGGTGCCGTTTCCCCGGGCGCAAGCCCAAGAGGGAGCAGCAGCCACCCGCTACCTTCCCCTACCTGCCGGCATAGTAAAAAAAAAAAAAAAAATTGCAGCAGTGTCAATAAAGTTAATACAAAAGAAAAGGAAAAAAAAAAAAGTCACCTGATCTCCCGGCAGTCTCCTCGCTCCCACTGAATGTGACGTCATCACGCCCGACGTCATATTCAGCGAGGAGCACTGCTGGGGCAGAGGCAGCGTAACAGCACAGAACACAGAACACAGAACACAGAGGAAAGGTAAGTAAAATTGTATTTTTATTATGTGTGTTTGGGCAGGCTATGTATTTTTACTCAGCTTAGGAGGTCACTCAATATTCAAAACCCAGCATTTTTTTGCAAAATGCCTTTTACAACAATCCAGTAACTGTTTTACTAAACAATTGATCTATAAGCGATCTGGAATGTACCCAAAGTGCTTATTTATAAACTTATCCAGCAAGTTAGTAGGTCAAATGTATTTTAGAAAAAAAAGTAAAATATAAAAAATAAAAAAATTTGTGTTCTGCAAAATTAAATATCCTTTTTGCTTGTGGGCGCTTGTGAGTGCTAAAGGAGGCACACTGGTGAACATTTATTTTCTTTACTACCCTCTGACCTATAAGATCTGTTCTGTTACTTGACCTAATATTCCCATCTTGCCTCTTTTTAGTGTACTATATTAAAATAGCAATGTATGTCGTAGGGCTTCTCCTTTCTATATAAAAAAAAAAGCTAGCTTAATGGAATCCCACCACTGTGTGTGTGTATATATGTATATGTGTATATATATATATATTCTTTCAGTAAAGTGCTAGCCACACCCACACATTAGGTTGGCCACACCCACTTGTCAAATGCCACTCCCACTTAGATGGGGGGCGCCGGTGCCCTGTCTCGCCCAGGGCACTAAAATGTCTAGTTACGGCACTGGGTAAGGAAAAGAAAAGCACCTTGAAAAGAAATAAGGGAGGAACGGAAAGTCCCCTTAGTTCTCTGACCTCCGATAATTCCTAAAGATCTCTACCACTTTCCATATGAATGATGACACTCCAGCCTCTTCACCTTCACATATGGACTATTCTAACTCATCCCCCACCCCAACCCAAGGGGGGAACTCAGGCATCTAATCCAATTACTCAAGAAACTCTGGACATTTGCAGGGTCTTGCAGCTTCTTGAATCTCTCCCTACCAAACAGGAATTGATGACCAAATATTATTTCGAAATGCTAGAAGTTAAGCTAAAAACCATAGGGCTCAAATAAGTCGAAAGCCTCAAAGCTGACTTCGCCAATCTAGGCTACACACTGACTGTCCTAGAAGAAAACAAGAAGGCCTCTGAAAAACATCATCAACTGCTGCATAACTTTCTGATAAACCAAGCAAAAGTGTTGAAGCTGCTGCAAAATAGAGTTGACAACTTAGAAGATAGAGGATCTTTCGGCTTCTGACCTCTGGCTTGCCTGATTCTCCTTTTGCCTGATTCTCCCGTGGATCCTCCAGTGCCTCATACATCATGGCTAACCTGTGCTTCATGTCTCTTGACTAAACCTAGTAACCTGAATCTGAACTTCACCATTTGTGATTGGTAATCCAGTGTCTCCTGCTTCATCTGTTATACCAGGACATCTGTCTTTCCTGCTTCAGCTTCCCAGCTAACCTGGCTTCCCTATCACCTGTATCTGTATTTTCACCATAGACTGCACCTATTTATTACCTGTATGTTTCTTGTATATAATAAAGACACTCTGTTTTCAAGCAAGACCAATTGAGTTGTATGAACCACTCCCTTGTTCTACCTGTTCAGGAGGAGGGAGCCTTGCAAGTCATTGTTAACTCCAAAAAGTCGATGAAGAGGCGGAAGAATTCTCCAGGAGATCAGGACACTTGGATATCTCAAAGCTAAAGTCCGCTATCCTGTCTTTCTGATTCATAAATGACAGTATTGTTTCAAGTGGAAGTTTTGTGTGTTTATTCTCTTATATTCTTATACTCTTTTAGGTCTAAACGAGTTCCAGTTCAGTCATGTCCCATAAGATTGTATATCGTGGTTATGTGTAATACTCCAATATGTCTTTTACATGGCTTTCAATACATATCTTTATCCTTTTCACTTAGTGGTGATTAACCCCAGTTCATTCTGCTAGGGAAATTTATTACGACACTGGGTTGGTAAATACCTGATAAACATTTTAGGAACGTTGCTTCCTTAACTTCCTAGCTTTTATTATTTATAAAGATTCATTGTCTACCTAATCTTCATACCTTACATAAACCTTTTACTTGCCCTCTCTGGTTAAGTTCTTCAACTTCTCCAAATTACAGTTGTTGTATTTCATATAACTGTCACTGACCCCACCGCAAAAGTTTTATCCTGAGTATGTGAGTGGTCCCATCCCTCACTGTTCTCAAGAGCAATTTTCACATTGTTTTCCTGTTTATACATTGGTTTTCTGAATTTCTTATTGTCCTTCACTTTTCCCCTTCTACCCCCCTTGCCCCTTCCAACCTTCCCCCTCTTCTTCCCTCATCCTCTCCATCCAGGTCTCACCGACTGATACTTGGTGCTCCAAATATCGTTCATTTAGTAATTAACCATACTTCAGATACCATTTGACCACCAAATTTAAATTTATCTCAATTACCGACAATAGACTCAACATTCCAGAACACGGATCTAGAGCCCTACATTAGTTGGTGGCATATACTTCCAAACAATCCTCTTCATCTTGAGGATGATTGAAAATAGACTCTGCCCCAGACTTCTTATATTATCTCCCTTGGTTGACTCCGAGAGTACCTAGACCCTAGGTCACCACATACACCAATCCCTCTCATTCCCGTCTTTCCCTTCACACCTCTTTTAGTGTCCCTCCCTGTTTGATATCCTATTTTTATTCCACTTTGTGTCTTTCTTTGTCAAAATGATATTACAGCATGGCTCATACCAATGTAGGTTTTACGAGTTATGTAGATATCACCGCAAAGTTTGCTTAATGTTCTAGTCCTTCGTTATGACTTCTTATGCTCAACTTTATTGTATTACTAGTATATGGAGTAATGTCAAAGCGTTCTTTGGCTTTGTCTTACACTTATGCATTTAACTCTACTGTCCTATGTTGCTTGTTGTAAATGTACGGTATTACTTTACCTTGTTTCAATACTTCCTGCCTTACTATTATATCCAGATGTTTAATATAGATAACAGATATTGAAGAGGTTTCTAGTCTTTAAAGAGTTTACAAGATTAGTTTACTTTGTATTTAGGCATGTTAAATTTCAGTAAAATTTGTTTGGAACTCACAAACATATAAAGCAGGTTTACAACAGAGGCAGATAATACTATAAAAACAATGATTATATGATGTATTCATATAGAGTTGCTTCTATTTGGTTACAACATATGTTGTACCAGTTTCAAGCATTTTGTACCCAGGGATCTGTACTCTTGTACTGGTGGCTCATATACCATATATATTACTTCTCAGGTGTCTCAAGATCATAAATCTCCTTCCTCTTTGTCGGACGTCTGTGCATTCCTCCCGTAATATCAAATGCAACTTTTGCTAGGGGCTTTCCAACCCCTTCTGCCGAGCGAGGCAACACCTCTCAACCCACAATCTGGTCAGTAGCCGTTTACTGCATCAAGCGCTGTGACTGACACTGTGAGTAGAGTAGCCGAAGGAGAATACGTCCTCTCCTGTCACTACTCTTGCACAAAATTAAAATATTATGTAAAGAAAGCACTAGGATAGAGGGCCATGCTCATGACAGCTAACAATCTAGAGGGGAGGAGATGACACAAAGAGGGAGACGCTGAGTGGGGGCAGAGGTTGGGGTTGTGGAGGTGACAGAGTTAGGAGGAGGTCATTGGCAGAGCGGAGTGGGCAGGAGGGAGTGTGAGAGTTTGGAGACATAGAGTGGAGAGGAGTGGTTGAGGGATTTGTTGGTGAAGATTCAGAGTATGATCTGGATTCTGTAGGGTACAGGGAGCCAGTGTAGCGACTGGCAGAGTGGGATGGCAAAGGTAGGGTGGCGAGAAAGGAAAATAAAACTGAGGAAGGAGTTAAGGATGACACCCAGACAGCAGACTTGAGGGAGAGGGTGATATTGTCAATGGAAAGGATGAGGGGAAAGGTGAGAGGTCATTGGAAGGGTGGAATAAAATAATTATTTTTTCAACATATTAGGAAAGCACTGAGACATCCAAGAGGAAATAGGTGACAGACAATAGAAAAAATGAGAGAGGACAGAAGGGGAGAAGTTGGGGGAAGAGATGTAAATTTGGGTGTCAGCATAGTGTGGGTATTGGAGGATAACGGAGCTGATAAGATCTCAGAGAGAAATTGTGTAGAAGGAGAAGATCTAAGGCCTTATAGCAGACACTTGGGGGAAGCCAACGTCAAGGTGGAGGCATTGCTATATTGCAGGGTGATGGAGGCTGAGGAAGTGAAGGATTTGCAAGAGAAGACAGTGGTCAATGGTGTTAAATGCTGTGGAAAGGTCAAAAAGGATAAGTAGTGAGAAATCACCCTTTGATTTGGCAGTAAGATAATTTTCCTTGATGAGGCCAGATTCTGTGAAATGGAGGGATGGAAAGCCCGCTTGAAGTGGGTTAAGGAGGGAGTGGGAGAAGAGAAAGACTGTGAGGTTGTTGTAGACAACCCGCTCAAAAAGCTTGGAGGAGGGAAGTCGGACAGTATTTGAATCAAGGTAGAGTTTCTTTAGAATGGGGCAGACCAGAGCATGTTTGAAGAAGGAGGGGAAGGTACTGGAGGAAAAGGACAGATTGATGATGTGGGCGATATAGGGGTGATATAGGAGCAGGCATTAGGAGAAAGGGTTCGGAGGAGGCAAGGGCGAGAGAGTATAGGCTCAAAGGGGCACGTGGAGGAAGGAGAGGAGAAGATCTTCTACCATCCCTGAGATGGGGGGGGGAAGGGGGAGACAAGGTTGGTAAGCCAAATACGGAAGGTGGAGGTGGGGCAGAGAGGAGCCTGATGGGAGAAGATTTTGCAGCAGATGGAATCAATTTTGGAGGTTAAATGGGTTGCAAAGTCAAGTACATAGAGGGAAGATATAAATCTTGTTGGTATCGTATTTATGAATAGAGACCAGGGGGTAAATGTATCAATGTCCGGATTCTTCAACTCTGGCGTGTTCAGCGTCTTCGGCGATTAAATTTAAAGGGGCGCTACATTGTAAAGGGAAGTTTCCCTTTACAATGCAGCGCCGCTTTAAATTTAATCGCCGATGATGCTGAACACGACGGAGTTGAAGAATCCGGACATTAATACATTTACCCCCAGAATAGAAATACAGTTGGTGAAGGGGGTAATTATGTTGTGGATCCCCCTCTTCAAAAAGTAAACAGCTGACACCAGGTAGCCTTAGGTTTTGCTGCTATGATGAAAGGTGGCCCAAATTTACAAAGGGAATTTCATTCGGCTTTTCTTTAGTATATTTTTTTTCCTCCATATACTGTCTCTACTAAAAGCACATCCTGTCTAATAAAATCATCTTTACAAGGTAATGTGGATTTGGTTACCATGATTAATGGTGATTCACTGCAGTAGGTCTCCATGAAACTATGTTCTCCAGCCCATGTAGGCCACTTTTAGTTTAAAACATGTGAGCGAGGGAGTAAACTGCTCCTTTTACATGTGGTATACTAGGAAAGGGTCTTTGTGAATGCTTTTACTATTACATGGTAATGTCAAAGGCGGTAGGATTGCCTAGAGTTCGAAAGAAGGGTTTTATTATTCATTTTAGGAATGGTTCAAATAGGGAACGTTTGATTTTAAATAATGCCGTTCATTTTTGTATTATACTTTTAATTTGAAAATAAATTAAAAACAGTAAATTAATTTAAAAAACATGTCTTAAAAGCACAGTTAATTAAAAAAAAAAAAAGGATGGTACCAACCGCAAGTATAAAGACTTTTAATTATATCTATTTGGATACCCCAATCAATTTCATTACGGACCTTTGTTCATGTACTATCGATTTGACATCCAATTTTATCTGACTGGATGAAACGGGCATATGGACATATCTATGCTTTCTTAGCTGGATTTTTAATCGGATGAACTATATGTGTGATAGATATTTATTTATGAGTTGCTGTTAGCCCTTTAGGCTTTATATCTATATTGGTCTATGTAACATAACCTATGCATTAAAATTACCGGGAATATTAGTCACCAATACAAGACTCAAAATATGTATTTTCTGCTAACCACTATAGGTAAAATTACACTCCATTATTTGTACAATCCTTGCATAACAATAGTGCAGGATCAACCCCCCCCCCCCCTTCTTTAACTGGCTCCACCCGAGGGTGGTCTAATGATACTATTCTTAAAAACTCATTACTTCACTAATGGGCAGCACGGTGGCTAAGTGGTTAGCACTTCTGCCTTACAGCGCTGGGGTCATGAGTTCAATTCCCGACCATGGCCTAATCTGTGTGGAGTTTGTATGTTCTCCCTGTGTTTGTGTGGGTTTCCTCCAAGTACTCCGGTTTCCTCCCACACTCCAAAAACATACTGGTTGCTATCAAATTGACCCTAGTCTGTGTGTGTTAGGGAGTTTAGACTGTAAGCCCTAATGGGGCAGGGGCTGATGTGAGTTCTCTGCAAAGCGCTGCGGAATTAGTGGCGCTATATAAATAGATGAACTAGAAATATTTTCTTGGTAAAAATACCATATTTTCCACAGCATTTATCTTTGTCTGCCTTTCATTAATACCTGTGTCCTTCTCTACAAATGAGCGACAGATTCAGCATTCTACAACATGAAAAGAAGGATGGTATTTGCCACCGTCAGTTTCAGGGAGAGGAATGAAAAGATGATTACAAAAATGTCTTTATGCTTTTAACACAAAATCAACCAGACAATTTCCTGTTTGATGTTTTAAAGACACCGAAGTCGATTTATGAGGAGATGACAGGACCACTTAAAGTAAAAAAAAAAACGATGTAAAAACATGATTGTACAACTGAAATAATTTATTTACCACTACAGCACCACGAAAACAGACATACATTGTGTTAAAATACAGATTAATCAGTCAAAAAAAAAATACAGAACTGGTTTTATATTAATTTTCCCACGGTCTATACAGGTGTATTGCTGATAAAGCCAAATATGAGGTTTCAGTTTTCGTTTAACAAAAATGTTCTGTAACAATATGTTATAAAGAAAAGAAACCTAATTCAAATGGAAAACACAGTAATTCAGAAGTGGTAAGTGAAAGAAAAAAATCTATTCTAAAAACAATGCAGTTTTGAATAAATCCACATTACTCTCATTTAACTGCATCCACCACAAGGAAATCATTTTGACATGCAAATTAAAGAAGCCTTTGCTATCCAAAATACCACCGTTAACCAACTGCCCATTACTCATTTGCGTCTCTCTTTAATCATCTCTATCCTTTAAAACGACCTTACTGAAAACTTGACATATTTCCTGGAAAGCGGGAGTTTAAAAAAAAAAAAGTTCTAAGAATGGTTAAGTGATTATCTTTTGGTAAACTTTATTCATGTAAAAAAACAAAAACATTGCTACTATAAAATACACCTTTATAGGTTGTTGCTGTTTTATATGGTGCTTCTCAGCCTCTTATAAAATATTTGTTTGTACACTGAAATGAATGGAATATGACATATTTACCTCATCCTCCTAGCAAAATTGTAAAAAAAAAAAACAACAATAAAATAAAATCACTTAAACATTGTTCCAGCTCATATTTATAATTATTTACATAGATTTGAAGCATTCAGCTTTTTTTTTATTTGGAAATCATACTGTAGGCTCTAAAATTCATTTAAAAAGAGTTGATGTAAATAAACTAACTCTTTTTTTTTTCAGGAAAAATAATGATACAAATTGGGTATTACCCGAACAGAAAAAAGGTATATGAAAAATATGTTTTGATTTGTAAAACCAAAGTAATAGTTTGTACTTTACTGTAATTGAAGTGAAAGAAAAATTAGAACTTCGATTTCTCTATATTTGTAGGAAAAAAAAAAGAAAAACTAAAATTGTCCTTCTGTCAAAAAAAGCATTTAATCTAAGAGATACAAACCAACATGTTTAGTGTTCTGAATTTTCAGTTTTCATTTGATGTACGTGTGGATATATTCTGGTAAGTACTCAATTTTATTTTTTTATTAGAGTAAAATGAAATAGAAATTATCCAAGATCTGGTAATAGCTGATTTCAGTTTAGTGGCATTTATTTTTCTCTCACAGTCACATAAAATATTTTTGCGATTTTGCAAGGTTGACTATAGAAAACAAAAACAACTAAAAATAGGGAGTACTCCTTATGTTTAAAGGGCACATTAAGTTGATGTACTGTTATATATTGTCTGGCTTCTGAGTGATGCATTCTGGGAAGTATATCTTTTCTCTTACCGCAACCATGCGGAATGAATTTGTTGAACCGTCCTTCAATCCCTAAGATGCAAGGTAAGAGTTTAGTAATAGAGATAGTGATGGCGTGAAGATGGAGTGATGTTCCCATAAAGTTCAGGTCATTTATTTTTTCTTCCAGTTTACTTAAACCCCATCACTCACTGTTATGTTGATTCATCTATGATAGTCTTGTCTGGTATGAACAAGAAATACCTCACTGATCATTAGCAGCCACCAGTATGACACTGGAGAAAGATCTTTATAAGAATTCTAATATTTATAATATATTAAAATCTTGCATGAGTGACATCTATAAAGGTATAAACACTCAAATGTGTATACCATGTGCACCCACCATGTTTTGAATTAGCCATTAGCCAGACTTGTGTAAAACTGTAGTATTATATATGCAAGATAATTTAAGTTTTTCATTTAAATTTTCAGAGCTGGAAAGCAAACTGAAAATTTTTGCAAATCAATATTTTTGCAAATCAATTAATCCTTTGACCATAAAAATATAAAAATGTGTCCGTCTTGATTGGAAACATGCACAAAACTAAAAATAATTCAAAATCAAACTATGAAAAACAAAAAATATATAGTCCGGTAGCTTACGGCGTAATGATGAGCAAAATGTAAAAAATAGAAAATATGTATTGTAGTGCAAGTCAATGTACAGGACTTAACTCATACTGGCCAGCTACAGAGAAAATCATTAATCCCAGTAATCAAAAGAGTCCTAGGGCTAGATTTACTAAGCTGCGGATTTAAAAAAGTGGGGATGTTGCCTATAGCAACCAATCAGATTCTACCTATCATTTTGTAGAAGGTACTAAATAAATGAAAGCTAGAATCTGATTGGTTGCTCTAGGCAACATCCCCACTTTTTCAAACCCGCAGCTTAGTAAATCTAGCCCCTAATTTCAAATGAAATCTGACTATAGCTGACATTTTTTCAGAGTAGAAAACTACGGAATGGTTGTAAATATTACACATGATGTACATAATTATTATTAATTTTTTTTTCAAATGTTTACAGCAAAGATCTACAGAATCGTTTCCAAATAAAGCTGGCTCTAATACCCCCCTATTGTAATACTATCGGTACAATTACATATACCCAAAACAAACATAGCATAGCTATACAGCATAGTAAGGTCTGTTGATTAGACCAGTACATATTAAATATTTCACTGGTTTATTAAATGAAATTTACATTAATAATAAATTCAAATGAATGCCTCAGACAGTCAGAGATTTTGCATTGACATATTTTTCTAAATGTAAAGTAGATTGAAAATGATAGTGACCAAAGACTAGTCGGGGTTTTTTTTTTTTTGGTTTTTTTTCATTAGTATTTACAGAAAACTTTACACATGTGTTTGTCATACCAGATGGATATACACACAATGGGGGTACATTTATCATAGATGTTCCGCAGGTTTCAGTGTAGAAGAGGTGGTGTTGCCCATGGTAACCAGACGTTTGTTTTCATTTTGTAAACTGTACTAGAATCTGACTGGTTGCCATGGACAACACATAGTGTCGTACACAGTTAACTGTGGAACCGTTTTTACAAATGTCCACCATAGGTCTTATTAGCATACCGAGTTTCAACATTCATGAATAAAAAAAAATAGTCAAAACTAGTCATGCCTCACTCCCAATCTTCAAAGGACAACCCTCAAATTGCAATGGCCACGCCTCCAATCCAAACAGCCATGCCTATCTTGCCCTTTAGAAAAAGCCGAACTCTTGTGAGGTATGCCCATCTTACCCATAATAAGGCAGTACAAACTGGCCAGAGGCAACTATAGAGACTGGGAGAGAAAAAAATGATGAACATTTAATTCCCAATCACAGGAACAGATTGTGTTTGTTGCAGACCATTTTGACATACCTTGGGTAATACGGTTAACTTAAAGTGTACATGTCACCTACATGCAAATCACGAGAATGGAGTATCGAAATACTAGGGACCTCTGTTCCCAGCTCCTAGTGGACTAATAAGCCAACATTTTCAGACCCCAAACATGGCCGCCTCCAGTGTACAGGCAGCCATTTTGTACCTCAATGTTGAAGTGTCTTTGTGATGTAGCTAGATCCTAGCGGATCGATAGGCCGCTTTGTCAATTTTATTGATCCAGTTCCCAAAAAGCTGTAGACAATTTGTACACTTTAAGTGATGCACTGATTAAATTGATAATCACATCTGTATGCTAAATTGATAATCACATCTGTATAATATAATTAAACAATATGTATTTTTTAGCTGTTATTTAGTCTTTTTTAATCCATATATTCCATGGTAAAATAAAATGATTTAGTTACACATGAATAAATAATGTCAACAGCAAAACTGTGATGAATCTAACCAATGGGTAGACCATGACTACTGGAGAAACAAAAAAAGAGAGTGATCAAGTATGGAACGGGACAGATACAACTCCACTAAATGGGATATTCCTGTTTTGTTTGTTTTTTTCCTTTCACATAATAACACTAACATATTCTTCCAGTGTTTAATTTTTATTTTTTTTTAAATTAATGTCTCTGTTGTTTCAAACTTGCTCAAGAAAATTGAGAGATTGTATTCTGTAAATGTGTCTGGAATTCTATGTGAGGCAAAATCTCTTATGTTGATATATACTTTTTTTTTTTTTTAGATATTTTCTTCTTTTTTTTTTCTGTTGCCATCTGCAAATAATAATAATAAAAAAAATAATAATTAAAAGTGGGCCATTGGTAAGCTCATTATGCCACAGGCATGAAGGAAGACCGAAATATCTCACACTGTAACCGTGCATTCAACAGAGTACCGGAGAAGAAAAGATGACGTGACAGAATTAATTTCGTGAAGAGACGTGGGTTCATCGTGACAGTCGTTGAGTGAAATTTTGGGCCAAATTTTTTTGACCCAAATCCCTTAACTAACACAGGAACATTTAGCGGTGAGGGGAGGGATGGGGGGGGGGTGTCTTCCTCTCCAATTGTCATGAACTGAGTTCTGAAAACTCAGTAAAGCCTTTAAAGGACTGATATTTACTGACATTAATTTTTTTAAAAAATTCACACTAGTACCGTTTTTTTCTTTCTTTTTTTTTTTTCTTAGAATATAACACTGATCAAACAAGGCCTATGGTTTGTTTTTTTTTAAAAAAAAAAAGTTTTTTTTCCCGCTAAAAAACACATGCTCTTATGTCATGTCTAGCTACATTTACACGATTTTACAATCATATTTGAAAGCTGTTCGATTTTTGGTGTTTTTCCAACGTAGTACAGGATGGTCAGAGATTCTAAGTCTTGAGATACACAACATGGAGAGGCCGAGGCTTCTGGGTTAATGGTGTTGTATAGACCAAGCACCTGTGAAAATAAGAGAAAATTGGATTAGTTAAGTATCTGTAGAAGTTAGCGCTTAATTATATTTATTTTGCAGTTTGTGTAAGTGCATATTGCCAACAGTTAGACAGATTGTTTCACACCTTTACCATTGTAGAACAATGGAATTGTGGTATTATTGTGAGATGTGCTGACATTCTATGAAATTATCCACAGATGCAGAGGTGAGATGAGATGTGGTGACCGGATGCTCCCATCGGGTCGCCACCTATCATTCCCGAATTCAAGACTTCTCCCGTGCTGCCCCCTTCTCTGGAACGATCTCCCCCGTTCTATCAGGCTTTCCCCTAGCCTGTCAAACTTCAAACGCTCCGTCAAAACCCATCTGTTCAGTCTAGCCTTCCCTTCCACTCCCTAATCCTGCCCCCCTTAATCCCTCTTCTTTATCCTTCTATAATAACCATACTATACCTTGCCCCATCCTACTTACTCCTGAGCTTCTCTCCCCTCAGTGTTCACATCCCTCACCCCGGTGGTAATCGTTAATACGATTACCAGAATTACAACACCCACTTGACCTACAAATAAAAAATGAAAGTGTTAAAAACTGATGTAAATATTAAAATTAATCGCAACTTTTATGAATCTGAATATAAAGCGGCAATGTCGGGTTAAGTGTTTAAACACTTAACCTGCGGGGGCCCAACATTGCCGATGACAGTAAACTGTAGTGCCGGACAGCTCTTCATTCTAAATCACTTGCGGTCAGCATACTGCTCCATCGGTGATCTGCACAGTCAGTTTAAAGGTAAGTGTATTAATATTTACATTGGTTTATGACACTTTCATTTTTTATTTGTAGGTCAAGTGGCTGTCGGGTTTTTCGCAATCGAAAAACCGTACCCAACCCTCTCACCCGACCTTGCTACTATGTGTCTCCCGTTAGTCTCCCTCTCACACTTAGATTGTAAGCTCCCTTGAGCAGGGCCCCTTTTCTTCGTGTCCTCTTCCTCTTGTTCACCTTTCCTTCGGCTCCCCGCCTCATCTCCATTTCGTAACTTGACTCCCCCTATCTCCAACTCTCTTCTTCTCCCGTGCCTCCGTATCTCCATCTCTGCCCTGATCCTGTAAATGTCGCCCTTACTACTCCATAGGCAAACTGAGGAGGGTTTCCTAGTGCCTGGAAACCCCCCTTCAAGCCTGGGGCACTGTATAATTGAGGTGGCTGGACCCTGCCCAAACGTCACACGACTCTGCTCGAAAAGAGAGAGCTGCGTGCACCTAACAGTAGTACATGCAGCATTGCCCATGTATATTATGGGGATAGGGAGAGTTGGAGAGCAGCCAAGCACTGTCTAATATTATAGCCACGCCCCCATGCATGAGGGTCACGCCCACTGGTGGCGTGGTGTGGAAACCCCCGTCTGCAAATCCTGCTTTTGCCCCTGTGCTGGGCACAGGCTCTTCCTGTCACTCACTCCCTTCCTCCTTTTTTTCCTATCTGTACACTGAGCTCACTTTTACCTCTTTGCCCTGTGCACCTTTTTCTGATTAGTTTGATACTTCGAATTATACTTTTTGCACTTTGTCTATACTTACTGCGCTTTGTTTTGTCTACACTTTGTTTTTGTACAACCTTGTACCCCATGTACAGTTACCCTGTACTGCTATCACATGCTCTATGTACAGCGTGCGGACCCTTTGTGGCACCTCATAAATAATAATAATAATGCAGAGAATAAAACGTAAGAAACCTCTCTTAAAACTTTAGAAACCGCCAAAACAGCAAAAACTCCTTGTCTTGTGTACAAAACAAACAGATTTGCCTTGACACGCACACAAAACTCTTATATATGCCAGAGCAATCACAAACATCCAATCACAAGCGATTCGCTAGTCTCAGAGACTGTCATTATCGTCACCCGCTATTTGCACCTGACTCTGACCTAGCGCAATTAATACGACTTTCTCGAGACCATGTCCAGCGGCAGCTAATGCTGGATTGAATCTGTCCCTTTAAGCAAACTTGTTATTTAAATAAATCCATTATCAAGGATTGTACTGAACAGCAGATTCTCAGTGCAGCCCTTTAAGTTGCAGATTTAGCTCTCTGAACGACAGACACCATGCAAAGTGAACTTGTTACAAAAAGTTGGAACAATCCCTTAATTCTTAACAAAAATCAAGTAGATAAGAAGTTTGATACAATGCAATTATACAATACCTATTGAATAGGTAAAGAAAACTATAACGTAAAATGCATTAAAACCACCCACAGTGCCCTTCAAAATATTGAATATTGCAAATCAGTTTGAAGAACTAAATACCATGAACATTATTCTAGTATTTATAAATATGCTATTTATAAAACAAAAGTTGTTTTTTGTTACACCAACGGAAGCACATAGGTTACCTAGTGGCAATGCTGACGGAATTAAGGATGCCATTAATAGGTTAGTAAAACACAACATGACCTTTTCCCTACAGGTTCAATTGACTATTTAAAACTAAAACAGAAGATCTGTTCATCGCAGCAACAGTGGCTGCATTCTGTTAAGCTCTTCCAGGCTTCCTGTGTACAGTAAATGACCAATAGATATTTATGACACTTCAAGTTTCTAAGAAAAAGTTACTGCAGTAGTAGTTAGTGAGAGTTTACTAAAGTACTAGATGTTGTCAACATCTACATACATGAATTAGAATAGAATAATAAATCAATTTTATTTGAGCATGAAGAATTTTCACTTTACTACGAACTGAACTGTATATGTGCATCATATTTATGGCCATATGTGACCTGCGTTACATTACTGTAATGGGTCCCCCCACATGTCCCGGTTTTCTCAGGACAGCGCTGAATCATTCTAGAGATTCCAAATCCTCTAACGGCAGCAAACGGATGCAGCTGCATGTAGTAAGCTCTTTGGAATAGAGACTTAGGGAACTATTTATTAAGCCTTAAACCATTGCGGAAATGGCTGTTTTCGCATGGTTTAGGCTAGAGATGTTCACTGACCCCCGTGTTCTGGTTTTGGTTTTGGATCTGGAGCAATGGAGCTCTCCTGAATGTCACTGGAGACTTTGAAGAACACTGCTACCCCTCCTCTTTCTTTTCTACCTATGGCGCTGCCCAACTGCACTAGAGACTGCCAAAAACTGTGCTCCTCTTCTGTGTCCCTCTGTGAAATGGCGTTGGATCGCTGTGGAGGGTGGTACTTATAGAATCCAAAGTTTGCGAGATCCGACGACGTAATGATGACGTTTTGCCTCGTTTTCAAATCAAAGGCCACGCGAAAGTACCGAGCCGGCTCGGTACTCAGTTCTGCTAAGTTCGGGTGTGTTCGGTTCTCGGGGAACCGAGCCTGAGCATCTCTAGTTTAGGCATAATTTAGTATCCAAGTTATTTAACAAAAGCCTAAGGCATATTAAAGACTACAGGTCAGATCCCGCAGTGGTTGCTGAAGTCATCGTCATGACAGACTCTTATCAGATCCGCTGTCCCAGCATGATTTCTTAATAAATGGCCACGTTATATCATCCCCTATTGTTGCTATAAGGGATGATAATTAACGGAGGAAATACAGCCAATAATAAATAGACCCCTTCATTCCTAATGTTTTTCTCTTATCGCACTTAAAATTGTATTGCTTATTTCTTATTTAAATTTGCAATGAGCTGCATTGTGTATACTTTGCGCGGTGTTATATGAAACATGCATACATGATTTTATGATTTGTAAAACTTTGCAAAGAAGGAAGTTGTTAGATCCAGTCTAAAGGAGGGTATATCTAATGAAGAACAAAAGTCAGGCAGGGCGTTTAATGAGTGACACTGGTCCTTAGGATCTAACTATAGTAAGTAGGGTTAAAATGGTGGTGGAGCGGTCCTTTAAAAGATCACTAAAATACACTGATTTTTGTAATGGTTCTGCCCATTACTATGCAACCAATCATCGGAAGTGTTAGTAAATATGACATACACAGGCTTGAGAAACTTCAAAGAACTTTGTAAAATGAAACTTTCTGGACTCACCCGAGTGTGCTGGGTATCAGAGCTCCATAGATAGGGACAAGCTCCAGCACAAAAATTTGCATTATAACCTTTGGGTTCATGTATCCACTTCCACCCAAGGTCCCTCTTGAAGTCGATGTACAATGGACGTAAACAGCAATTGTCTTGAACATTTCTGTCAAACAAAATTATTAATGTTTTTCACTAAGGAAACTGGAAGCACAGATATGAATATACAGACAAATTATACTGAGAATTTCTCAGCTAAAAGTTGCCCATAGATATAAGTTGCCCATTGATGCATTGAATGCATTGATGCATTGATTTAAATGGATAATTTGGTTGCTTTGTTTGGGCCGACAATTTAGTTTGCTTGGCGTGTGGGTTCAAAATAATAATCCCAAATGACATAAGACCTTTTTTGTCCGTTATACAGTTATGGTGGGTCAAAAAGCTTAAATGGAAAATGATATCACTTCACTTCAAACCTGCAGCACCTTATAAAGCATTTTGAGGCGACTGCAATCCAATCATTCTCCATTTCCATTTCAGAGTGATGAAAGAAAGAGAAGCTCCCCCGCAATACTGTTTTGATTTTTTTTTTTTTAAATATGATATCAGCTTTCAGACTGAAAGCACACTGGACAGATGTACATCACTTCTAATATTTCAATAGATTGTTTAGCTAAGCAATATATCAGCTTTGTCATGTATTAACACCTGATAACTGAGATACTTGCTCTGAAAGTGTGATACATTGTTCACTATTTTATACACCGATTAGTATACGTATCTAAATATGCACCTATGTCCCTAATATTTCTACCTGAAACAGTAAGCAGCGTCTAACGCCCGTTTCTTCCGCCGACTTGATTGTTGGGATTCTTGCCGGTACGATGGCAGCAACATCAATAAGAGGTGGGGAGTCTGGCTATTGTGCTTTTTGTGACCATGCTTTAAAGTTTTCGGGTCCACAATTGGGTATGCGAAAGGGTCGTCAATACCTTTTTGAGAGATGCACAAACATTCATCAAACAAACATACAAAATACTTTAAGTCTACTAAAAACTGATGATGTCATCATTTCATGCCAAACTTTTTTTTAAAATAATAACTCAGAACCTTAGCTAAAGTTGCAGATAAAGTGTAATAGGTCTTTGTAGTCTCCCTCCCGTTTTACTAATTAAAGGTCAATGAAAATCACTCTCTGCAATGAAACTTTTGCTTCGCTGCACAAGTGACTGGCTCCATTGAAGTGACAGGGTTGACTTACCGCACATGCGTCGATGTTTCATTGCGCATGAACAATAATGTCAACTCTGGCCTAAGGATGGCAGGAATATGCAGCCTGCGAAGAGGATCCTCGCCAGCGGGCCCGGACTCCATTGGAAAAGGTAAGTAACGCCATCCTCATCTTTTATTTCTACAGTGTTAAGCCTTTGTTAAATGGATGAATTGGTTAAAGAGCCTTTTTACGGCACTTTTGGCGGATTTTAGGCTGTTCACTAATTCTTAAATAGATGCTCAAGTCTTAGGCCAAACCTGTGTTTATCGCAACCCCTTATTTTATAAAATATTCTTCTCCTTACCCTTGTTGAAACATGTTATGTACTTAAATGACTAATCCATGTACCCTCTACGTTCTTTCTTCTGGGCTGAACTCATTAAGCTTTCACGATATGTTTTGTGCTTAAGACCATGCACCACTTTTGTAGCTGTCGGATCTTTTCTATTTTATAGAAATAGGTGAGATTTCTAAAACTTAATACAATGCTCTAAGGACTAAAGTACAGCGTCTCTGAATTGTAGGTACTTCTACACCTGTACCCCGTTAGTGCATATCGGCCCTACGTTATCTATGTATCTGTGACTACAGCAATGTACACTACCCTGCAGGTGATCATATATTGTTCTGTCTACTCGCCTATCCTTTCGTATACCTCGTCATCTAACATCATTTGCCAACCAACGCGTTTAATTGAAAAGTTTTTTGTTATTACCAAACATTATCTTCACATTTCTGGAGTGTTTATATCATCTCCAAATTGACAAAACTATGGGGACAGATTTATCAAACATTCTAAAAAGGAAAAGTGGTGTTTCCCATAGCAACCAATCAGATTCTAACTATTATTGTCAACACAGTACTAGATAAAGGACAGCTAGAATCTGATTGGTTGCTATGGGCAACACAACTTTTCCTTTTTAGAAGGATTGAAATTGACTTATAAATGTGAGTCCCCATAATATTCACAACACCAAAATACTGGGCAAAAGGAAATTGACAGAAGTTAGAATGAATAAGTTTATTTTACCTGCAAACCTTGTTTCTAATTCCTCGCTTTTGTTTGGGATGATATAGTTATTGGAAGGTACAAAGGTGCAACAAGGACAATGTAAACTTATTTTAAATCCAAGATTTCGATCTGTAATAGAATACAATTACAATTAAAAAAAATATAACATCTCAATTGACATATTAAACTACAATACAGTTACATATAGATATATATGTGTGATCGACAAGAATATATTTCTTAAAACACACAACAGTCTTGTTTATAGCATGGAAGTGCTAGAACTACCAAGGTATATGTAAATGTGACAGTGATACGCCCTTACCACAGGCAAACCAAGGGGGGTGGGGGGGGGGGGGTTCCCAGTGCCTGGAAACCCCCCTCCAAGCCTGGGGCACTGTATAATTGAGGTGGCTGGACCCTGCCCTGGCTTCGCACGGCTCTGCTTGAAAAGGGAGAGCTGTGTGCACCTAACAGTAGTGGACGCAGCATTGCCCATGTATATTATGGGGATAGGGAGAGTTGGAGAGCAGCCAAGCACTGTCTAATATTATAGCCACGCCCCCATGCATGCTGGTCACGCCCACTGGTTGCGTGGTGTGGAAACTCCACTCTACAAATCCTGCGTTTGCCCCTGCTTACCTCTGTGGCGAAGCCATTCTTTGATGGGTTCTGTGACATCAAATGAAAGCCACTCCCCTTCAGCTCTCGTTTTCACTACTTTACTGTCTATGTAGCGCTGCATCGGTGACGTCAAGTCTTTAGATTTAAGGATCTGTAGGAACAGAGACCCAAAAATGTCACAGATAAATTCTAAATGATGGCACGGAATAAGATGGTTAATGGCACAAGCTACTAAGGGCCTGATTCATTAAGGAAAGGTAAGCAAAAGTAAGTAAGGCAAAACCATGTTGCATTAGAGGGGAAAGTAACTTTAAAATGTGATGGTAGATTTATATTTGGAGTAGGGGATGTCCTAGATCAACTTTAAATTTCAGTGTACAAATAAGCTATCAAGTATTTATGCGCTACATGAAAAAACAGACAGTATTTTCCTTATGTGCAAAATAATAAATCAATTTGCACCCCTTGCATTGTAACATGGTCTGGTCCAGAAAACTTGAGGAAGAAAACTTATTCAAATTTCTGCTCAACTTTCCCTAATAATCAGGCCCTAAGTTTCTAATCGCATAATGTGTGTATGTGTGTATATATATATATATATATATATATATATATATACACACAGGGCTTTTTTTGTCATAGAACGCTCAGGACGGAGTTCCGGCACCTTTTTCCCATGGGTTTTCAAAGTTTAATTAACTTTTTAACATTTTTTTTTCTCTGCGGTGCTGCTACAGTGCAGCACCGCATCTTAGTGTGTGTCCTGCCCCGGCTCCGGCACGACGCTGCCAGTGAGAGGAGCCACGATCAAGCAGAGAATCGAGCAAAAGAAGCATAAAAGCTAAGTACAGATTACAGAAAGTGGGGGAGGGGCACATTAAGAAAGGGCTACAGAAAAATGAGGGGGGCAGAAAGAGAAAGCTACACAAAAATGAGGGGGGCAGAAAGAGAGGGCTACACAAAAATGAGGGGGCAAAAATAGAGGGCTACTGAAAAATTAAGGTGCAGAAAAAGAGGGCTACAGAAAAATGAGTGGGACAGAAACAGAGGGCTACAAAAAACAAGGGGGGGGCAGAAAGAGAGGGCTACAAAAAAAATGAGGGGGCAGAAAGAGAGGGCTACAAAAAACAAGGGGGGCATAAAGAGAGGGCTACAGAAAAATGAGGGGGGCAGAAAGAGGTGAGTTCCGGCACCTTTTTTCTTACAAAAAAGCACTGTATATATATATATATATATACACACACACATATATACACAGTGAATTCTGTAGAACAGTACTCCATATAAGAATATGTATAAAAATATATATATACATATATAGCCATGGCCCGCCCACTTGTGGCCTGGCCCCTAGCTACACGTTAATGTCTGGACCTGTCCCTTACACCTCACAATGCTCAGCAGCGCTGGGTTAAAGTGGTGAGAGATCAAACTTATGTACAGATCTATGTATACAGCTTGTAAATCATATTTTAGAATGTGTAAAAATTGTGTTGTAGGTGAAAATAAAAGATGCATCAAAACTCTTGAACACCGCACACAAGTGATTTTTTTTTTCCCAGAATGCCAGGCAGTGTGTAGGTTTAATGTAAAATAGTTCTATTGAAAATGAAAAATTCATAAACAGTAGACATGTGCAATGTTTAGCCAAAGGCTATCGACGGATGAGTGGAAAGAACATAAAACAAAGGCAGGAAATATACCCAGGTTTATTATCTGAGACTCTCAGTCACCTACAATCCCAGAATGACCTATTCAG